>NC_054380.1:99739854-100065466 GCF_017654675.1 Xenopus laevis | reverse complement strand
TTTTGGCAAATACACAAGGTTTAGGAATGATCTTTGTTGAAGTTTGTGTTGATAACAACTTCCAGAAAAGGTGATATAGGATCTATTATATGGAATGCTTGGGACCTGAGGTTGCCCATATAAGGGATTTCTAATGTCACGATCGGCACCCTGAATCCAGAACTAGTGCTAGGCTCCCGGTCACGGCTCAGTCTTCCCCCTGTAGCAGCTGCCTTTGACCTTGGGAGGAGCCCTCAGCTACTCAGATGCCACCAGGTCTTAATATGAGAGGAGCAAAGCAAAAAGTTCTGGACAAGCAAAGGGGCATGTTTGTAATGGAAGTTTAGGACGGAAGGTAACACCCACTTCACAAGGAGTAGAAGATATAGTGTGGTCAGGCAAGCCGGGTCGGTACAGTTCAAGCAAAGTCAGACAGGTAGGGATGGGCACATTTTTTCGTCTTGTTTCGCCATGTAAATTATGCCAATAGACTTGTATGGTGTTGCCCATGAAAAAAAAATGGCACGCGTCAAAAAAAATTTGGCGGGCGTCAAAACATTTCGATGCCCATAGATGCTGGCGGCGAAACAAAACAAGTCAAATTTGCCCAAGCCTACAGACAGGCAGTGGTCGGTACTGGCAGAGTTCAAGCAAGGTCAGACAGGCTGGGGTCAGTACAGACAGAGTTCAAGAATAGTCAGGCAGGCAAGGGTTGGTACAGGCAGAGTACAGGAATAGTCAGGCAGGCAAAGGTCTGTATTGGCAGAGTTCAGCAAAGTCAGACAGGCAGGGATCAAAAACCAGAGAATCAAAACGAAATCACACCTAGGAACTAATCAAATTAGACCTAACAACAGGCAATGATTTTTAGCCGAAGCCCCTTTAAATATTGAAACTTTGCGCCAAAATGCAATGACGTCATGATGCTCCGGCACATAAAACCAGGAAGTGTGCTCCGCGCCATAGGAGAATCAGCGACAAAAAGGAAAGGACTAGGGCTGCGGGCATCCACGCGGCGGATGTACCTGCCGGCCTCTAGTCCACACTAGACCACCAGGGTAAGCCCTTACATCTATAATTTGTAATGATGGGAATTTATTCAACAGGCGCAAATTCGCAGCAAATTTGAGAGATTCGCAAAACGCAGCATTTTCGCATGGCATTTTCGCCAGCGAATGTGCGCCAATTTCCAAAAAAACGGACGCCGGCGTCATTTCGCAAATGTTTCGACATTTCGCGAATTTCATTGGATATTTGCTAATTTTTCGGCGACACAGCGCAAATTTGCCCATCACTAATAATTTGGATTACCATATCTTAAATCTGTTAAAAAGTATTTAAAGATTAAATAACCCCAATACTATTGTTTTGCCACTCAGGGGTCCGTTTACTAAAGTGCGTTAAAAATATTCGCACAATATATAGACAGAATTTTCGCCAAATATGTTATCGCCAGTTTACTAACATGCGGTAAATATAAATTTGCGAATATTCTTGCGCTAGAATAATTGTTCGCCAGTTATCGCATTCGCTGAAAATAACGATACGTACACATTAACGCATGGTTTACTAAACAGCGAAATGTGCTAAAGACAAAATTAACGCCAGAATATTCGCAAACTTTTACCGCCACCTATGTAGTGGCGTAAAAGTATTTTTTTCGCCAGAAAATTCTCAAGGGGCAGGAAATATCCCATAATACTGTTTTTTTTTACCCATCATTCTTTGCTGACAGGAGAGAGATCTGTAGCTATTGCTGACAGGATGTTTTGGCTTCTGCTTCTATCTGTTGCAACAGCAGCAGTTTCAGCTCAGAGGTGTATTATTGACAGCGGCATCACAGTCCAAGGATTCGTCAGCCTCTACACTTTTTTGGTTTCATTGTGATTGGCTACATTAAACTGTGCATTTCTATGAAGCAAAGAGATTGACTGGTATCATTTCTTGTTCCTATGATTCTATTGGCAGAAGGGTTTATATGATGCAGACATGTTTGATTGGTGTTACTCTGGTGATGTTGTTGGATGGTATAATCATCAGTCAATAAAGTTTATGAGTTTTGAAGATGCATTTCTGGCCATAAATGTCACAGTAAAAATTGCCATAATAACCGCCATAAAACAAGACTATTTTATAGCATAAATATTCGCAAAAACTTAATTTTCCGCCAGAAAATTCGCAACTCGCTAAAATTACCGCTAACGTAAGCTGGTTCCTTAACGTAGTTACCGCAAGTGATCGCAATGACTTCTGAGCGCATCGCTGTTTAGTGAACTTAGTCGCTGCGAATATTCTGGCGTAATAATATTCTCGGCGATAACATGCGGAAACTTAAAGTCAGATTTACCGCACTTTAGTAAACGGACCCCTGAGATTGAATAAAATTCTGTGTATGCAGATTCCCCTGGGAGCCCCCTTGACTTGGATGGATTCTGTTCTCAAACTAGTTTGTTCACTATCACTTTGACCTGGAGTAAGAATCATTTAATTGTTTATATACAGTAAGCAGTTCTCTGTTTTTCTGTGCTGTGAAGCGATATCTCTATGCTCTCCACACTGTTAACGGCCTTTTATGCCCATAAGTTTTTATGTCATTGGTTCCCAAGTTTATAAAATGTTATGATCTCTTTGTTAGGGGGTTCTGACTCTTTGTAAGTTCAGAATCCACAGAGCTTATGTCATAAAAGTTATCTTTTCACCCCAAGTGGTCTCCACAACACCACCAATATAGATTCATGCAGTTTAGTTACAGTACTAGTAAGTACAAAGAAGTATTTTATTATTACAGAGAAAAAGAAAATACTTTTTAAAAATTATTTTTTTTTTGCCAAAATAAAAAGCTTATTAAAGTTTATATCTCTTCTTAGGGGGCACCGCTCTTGTTTGGGTGAAATGTTAGAAGAAAACATAAGAGAGTGTAGTGGCTGATTTATTAATGCATGGTTTCCTGGAGACTCCAGCATTACTAAATCAGTCCCTTGTTCTTGTTTGCATTTTGTTGCACTGATTGATTTTATTTCCTGTAACTTATTTAAAAAAATAAAAAGCATGAAAATTTTTTTATTTGAGGTAAAAAAAGCAATAAGTTCAAAATAATACAAGCAACTCTCGTTTTCTGCCATTAATTAACATCCTTTTAAGTTAATATGTTAGGGGCAGATTTATCTAAGGTTGAGGTGAATTTTCGAAAGAAAAAAATTTAATTTCGAGCTATTTTTTGTGTACTTCGACGAGGGAATAGTCCAAATTCAATTCGAATTTGAAAAAAATTCGAAAATTCAGATATCAAAATGTATTATGTACTGTCTAAAACCTGTCGAATTGCTGTTTTAGCCTATGGGGGGCCTCCTAGAACCCATTTGGAGTCAATTGGTGGACTTTCAATCGAATTTGACCGAATGCACAATTCATTTGATTAGTACGATTCAAATTTGGCCAAATACCGACTTATTCGATCGAAAACTGACCTATTCAACCAAAAAAAAACTTCAACTTAATTTCGGTTGGTCTTTTTGAATTTCGAAGTTTTTTCAATTCGAAATTCGACCCTTGATAAATATGCCCCCCAGTGTTAGAATATTACATTCGTTTTATAATCTACTTGACTCCTATATCCTTCTAATCTACAAAATTCTCTTGCTTAGCAAATACAATGTACCCTTCACCTAAAAGGCAGATTTAAAAAAGCCATAAACAGAGTAAAATATTTTCTATTTTATTTGTTGAAGCAGGGTAAAAATTATATGCTGTCAAGCCATCAAAGACTGACATATGTAAAAATAGGTCAGAATACAGAATAAAAGAATGGAATGCATTTAAATATAGGTCAGAACATAATTATCTTAGTAGAACACGCATAAAAACATTGTAGTGCAATTATATGGCAAAGTCAAATAAAAGCATGACCAAAGTATAGATAATGCCAGGCACTAAAAGTAATTTTACAGTCCAACAAAAAGAAAAGGTAGACACATTTTAAATTAAGAACTGATTACAATTATGGCATTTTGAGGAACTAAAAGTTATCGTTTCTCGAACACATTGCAAACCACTGTTTGTGGACCTATGGGTTTCCCTGACAGTGCTGATGTCATTTCATAGGGTTTGTTGAATACAACAGAATTAATCACTGGTGCACAGTTTTTCCAATATGAAACAATTATGTAGTCATAGAAATGCCTTGTGCCTGTAAAATAGAGGTTCCAACCAAATATATATTTGGAAAAGAAGTATTCCAAAAAAATTGTTAAACCAGGAAACTGGTCTTATTTAAGGGGCAGATTTATCAAAGGTTGAGGTGAATTTTCGAATGAAAAAAAGCTATTTTTTTGTGTACTTCGACTAGGGAATAGTCCAAATTCGATTCGAATTTGAAAAAAAATCAAAAATTTGAATATTGAAATTTATCCTGTACTGTCTCTTTAAAAATTCAACTTCAAACATTCGCCATCTAAAACCTGCCGAATTGCTGTTTTAGCCAATGGGGGACCTCCTGTGACCTATTTGGAGTCAATTGGTGGACTTTGTAAAACCTAAGTTTTTTTTGGGAAAAACTTTGAATCAAATTTGATCGAATGCGCTATTTCTTCCATTCGTAAGATTTGAATTCGGCTGAATAGGGACCTATTCGATTGAAAACAGACCTATTCAACCAAAAAAAACTTTGACTTAATGTCGGATTCGAAATTCGACCCTTGATAAGTATGCCCCTAAATGTTTAGTAGCCCAATAAAATGAAAATTAACAGATAAGGGGTCTATCCACTGTAACTGAACAACTTAGGGATTTTTATCACTAATTTAATGCTGTCATTTATTTAGAGATGCTACACCCATGGAATAAAGTTGGCCCATTAGGTTTTTTTACAATCCCACTGACCAACTATTCCCAGTCTTTTGTGGACATGGTCTCCAAAATAAACAAAAAAGAAGTGTCAACGGGCCTTCATTTAAAACAAAAAATGGCACGAAATTGGAGACCTGACCTCCCCAAAAAAATCAACAGATCTATGTGTGCCCATCACTAATGATAGAATACATATTGGCAGTTATATTTTACTGATATGGGCAAGCCACTCTTTGAGTTCCAACTTAGTTGCAGCTCACTGCTTTGTGTGACATTTTCACTAAAAGCAGTGAGCACCGTCTTACCTTTGTTAGCTATTTAATAGTGATGGGAGAATTTGTCCTGTTTCTATTCGCCGAAAAATGTCGAAAATAATTTCTCGTGGAATTTGCAAAACGCCCGTGTTAAAGTCAATGTTGACACGCGGCGGTTTTGATGCGAACGACTTTTCCAATGCGCATCAAAAATTTTTTGACACTGGCTAATTTTCGCTGGCGAATTTATTCGCCCATCACTATTATTTAATTCATTGCCATCCTCACAAAGTAACTTGCTGTATATTCTTCAAGCTCTTTGTCTGGAGTCGAGCTAAACATCAGAAAAATTAAACCAACATGACTCAATATTCACTCGAAAAAACTACGTGGATTTGGTACCGAATATAAAATATGGCAAATGGCAAAGGGAGTGTACGAGGAATAGATAAAATATTCACTATTCAAACTAATAATAACTGATCAAGTTGCAGCCTAGCAACTGCAGTGATTTAACATAAGTACATTGGGGAATCATAATAGCTTAACTGTACATTTCTTGCCATGATCTCTGACCCATTTTAAAATACATAGGTTTCTTAATATATTCTAGATAAAAAAAAAACCCACTTTATTACAATAGGCAATACCAATTTCATTTGTTGAAAGCTTGCTCTTATACTGTATGCTATAAATATTTCAATAGAAAAAACCCTGAATATGTTTGTGTAATAAAAGCTTTCTGAAAATGTACTGCTTCCTGGAGTGCCGTTACGTGCATGCCATTCATTGGTTTGAAAGACTGATGTCTCCCCTTTGCTGAGGGTTCGGGCGCTGCACCAGGGCCACCAAACAGGATCGGTTAGTGACCCACATTCGCATTATTTGGAGAAATAGTGTAAAGCGGAGGGTTCGGGGCGTGAGCAATATATAACAAAAATAATTGTACCCTAAATATTGTAAATATTTGCAGAACTAAAGAAATGTATTAAGCCGCCTATTTTATATATATATCAATCGCACATTTCATTGTATATTGCCGATTGGAAGAATGCCATTGCATTTCATGATGCTTAATGATTCCAAAAATTTCTTCTTAAAGTTATTGCTCACAACTTATGTAATGAATTATATTTCATTTATTATTAGCTGTTACTGCTTTCGATCTTGTGAGCATACAACTTTTAAAAAAAAAAAATATATATATATATATATATATATATATATATATATATATATATATATATATATGAATGAAGAAGCTCGCACTCTCAGGACTTATCACATCAAAAAAGTGTTTATTCAAAAAACAAAACGACTAACGTTTCGGCTCGCACTCAAGCCTTTCTCAAAGTTTTGTTTTTTGAATAAACACTTTTTTGATGTGATAAGTCCTGAGAGTGCGAGCTTCTTCATTCATCTATTTAATTTTTGGGCCTTTTGCACCCAGGCAACTATGACCGTTTGACGTGTTGTGCCGGCTTTTGGACTACTTTATATATATATATAAATATGAAAAAATTACAGCGTTTTGTTTTTTGTTATGACTTTTCGCATACAGGATATGATGTCACTGACATAAGATTGTTGAGGATGTAGCTTCATCTTATCAGTTCGCCAGATATAAGCAGACTCTGGCGAAAACGGTACCATAGAGGAAAGTTTGCATTATGATGTGTTTGTGGAGTAACAATCGTTCACCTGAGCTAAAATTCACCTGGAGAAAGGGTGTGAAACTTCGTTAGCGCTGAGCTCTTTAGATATCGAATTGTCCTCTACACCTTTTAGTAAATTGCGATTGTCCCTGTGAAGTGTCATTTTGAAAATTTTTGAGAATTTTCCCTAGCGACCGTCACTTCACCCTTATATGCCCCCATGAATTCCAATCCAAATTTCCGAACTTGAATTTTCAAATTGTATCAGTCAAAATATCTTGAAAACTTGAAAAGAAATGGGGATTTGTTATTTACGGACTTTCATGCTATTTTCTTTTTTGCACTTTTTTTACAGTGCCAAAAGGTCACGATGAATGGCATGAAGTGAGTTTTTCTCCCAATCTTATATTTTTTTCAAAGATAAACTAGTAACCAAGATTTTTGAGAAATATAATTTATTCCAGATTTTTCAATTTGAGAAAAAAAACTAGAACTCATATCGGATCAGAAGGTGGCTGTATTATCACCATTTTTAAAATTTCTCCAATGCTTTATCTGTAGAACATGCACTTAAATGCATGTGATGCTCAATCACAGACTGAGCAAACTTTATCTAAATATTTGGCTCATAATGTCCAATCATGTACTCTTGGTAGTATAACATCAATATGATAATGATGCTGTGCAATGAGATATCAACGTTTGCACTCACTGTATATGCAGTACATTGTAGAACTTGTGAGCTAAACATTCCTTTATTACCTTTTCTAATTCCCCAATCTTCAAAGCAGGGTTACTGTATACCTCACATCATTCTTTACATGTCTCTCTGGCTTGAACAAAGCTACGCAATGCTCATGGTCTTCCATTTCTTCAGCTTGGAAGAATAAAGGCCAGTTGAAAGTTAGTGCAAAGTCATTTACCGTTAATGAGTAATCCAATTTTTTCAATCAGGTCAATAATAAAGCAGTAGAGGCATACTAACCTGTCAGGCAATCGCTCTCATTCAGTTCATGCTCTGATGCAGAGGTCGGAAAACATTCACATTTATCTTGCTGCTGGCGGCTTGCACGATTCACTGGAGTTCTAAAAACAGAGGATATAGATACATCTGTTCCTGCAAGGAATATCTGATTTGATGGAGCAAGTAGCTTGACAGTTCAGAGCTGGCAGCATGATAACCAATGGTTAATGTATTATTTGGCAAAGTGCAAACATATTTAAAGGTTTCACTTTCCGGCATAATTAGAAGGTTAGTACTAGGACAACTTTACAGTAAGGCTAAAAATATTGATACATGTGTTACATAAGCCCTACATAACATAAATCAGATTTAAAACCTGTTTAAACTTAAATGTGACCTTAGAATGTTTAAAGGGCTAGTAACACTTAAAATGTATTTAACATAATGTATTTAATGAAGTATATATTGCTTCTGTGAACTAGTAGAAAATATTTGTGTCCACCATGTTTTTTCACTTTGAGCGCTACACATAAAAGAAACACAGTTCCCACTGGCAAAAAGTGCTATATTTATTAGGGGTGGGTGGAGAGGCTAACATCATTCAGATGTGCAGGATAAGGAGCAGCAGTGGGTGCTGACCATAACCGGGCCCTGTACTGACACAAGTAGTAAAGACAGGGCTACCTTGCACCCACTGATGCTGCACCTTGCACCAGATTTTCTATCCAGTTAACTGTGCAGAACACAGCAAGACCCCAGACAGAAATTCGACATTTGTTTGGGATCATAGTAAATGCCTCCTGTAGGGTTCTGCCTCCCACAGAGCCAAAAAATCCCGGCAAAGGTAATTATCCCCTATACTTTTGCCATTTAGTGGGGTCAAATGA
The DNA here is from genome assembly GCF_017654675.1 of Xenopus laevis. Classification (NCBI taxonomy): domain Eukaryota; kingdom Metazoa; phylum Chordata; class Amphibia; order Anura; family Pipidae; genus Xenopus; species Xenopus laevis. Next base: position 100,056,882 of record NC_054380.1, on the reverse strand, counting down.
CATTCATGGTTCCATACACAAATATAAAAGGTGACTACTGCTTCTAAAAATGTTTTATGTGCAGTTCTAGATAAGGCCTCATTTGCAAAGTGCAGAAAACAGGTTTTTGGTAGTGGTCATCACTAAATTTAAAATGACAGTCTATAGATGTGAATTTTGACTGAAACACCAAGATTTGCAACTCAATGTTTATGTGGCGCTAGCAGCATTCGCCAGTGATGTATACAAGAGGGGCAGAAGGTGGTATATGGGCATCTCCTGGCATGCACTTTATTCAGAAACCACAAGGCATACACAGTGATTAATGTACATTTAATTAAGATATCAACTGCTATATATTCATATATAAGTGGAAAGCCTTCAGCCTTCTAATGGTACCCCCCCCCCCATCAAAAACTGTATCCTACTCCACTGCAAGCAATTTGGGAAGGCACTAGGAAGTCCTTGTTTGTGGCATGGGTTAAGTACAGTATTCTCATGTACCTATCAGCAAAGCACACCTGCTTGATTTTTATTTTAGCACAAGGTGCAGAACACAGCATCGGAACAAGAAGGCACAAGTGCTTTGTGCATGGGACTCTAAGGGTCACGGTTTTACAGCCCATAGCATTCATGAACTTGTACCTAGCCCTTGTAAAAAAAAAAATCTTAAAATGCAAATAAATTTGTTTTACTGTATGGTGTTACTGTGCTTTTAATTCAAAGAATGGTGTACTGTAAAATATATATAAATGAGAATCCTCACTGGAGTAAAATAATGCTGCCCTTTAGTTCCAAGCATATCACACTGTCAAAAGCCTTAACATAACATACAACATTGTTTAGAACCCAAATTTCATGCCTAGTGCATAAGTTATGTGCTTGGATCGTCTTCACTATCAGGTTAATCCACAGGGGAATTTCAGAGTAGTTGTATGAGTGGGCTGTGTGCCAGTGCAATGAGAAAAAAACATACAAGGGCTGTCACTGGGAAGTAAACAAATGACTTGAATTTTTAAATAGTTCTAGGTTTATCAATGGACAGTTCATTCTAAATTTCATTGCACTACATCAGTGCTGTCCAACTTCTGTGGTATTGAGGCCTGGAATTTTGGAAGCTAGTGTTGATCATTCATTGTTTTTAAACCACACCCACCTAAAACAACACCCAAGTTACCACAAAACAATGTCCACATTAATTGTGGTACCACACCAAAAACCAAATGGTTGGTACTCACTGCAGGGATATCACTTATCACTCATATGTGAAGAATAATGTCATATAAAGACATATCCATAAATCCATATGCCTCCTCCTCCCTGTGGATAACACAACACCCCAAGCACATGATTAAACACCTTAGGGCCCCCTAACAACAATTTTCAAATTCTAACAAATCCCCAGAACAAATATCTGTCTTATGTTCCACAGGCAGAGAAGGGAACACACATGCTGAGTATGGTACACAGGGAGCAAAGGGCAGGCAGAGTATGGCACACACAGGGAGCTTAGGGAAGGCAGAACAGAGCAGGAGACAGGGAAAGCTATCAGGACCACTCTAAGATGTACTACATACAATGACACATTGCTGGTGCCCCATTAGCATTTTGTATAAAGTGTGAACAGGTGAACAATGTGGGCAGTTTCAGTCTGGGTCTCAGGTGTGAACAGTACAGGGCTTTAGGATCTGAACAATAGAGGTGTCACTGAATTTGAGGTTTAAACAATGCAGGGGCCAGTTAATCTCTGTAGTGATACCTTTTAAATTTTACACATGGTAAACAGGCACAGCAGGCAGACTTTCATGTGGGGGCCACACAAGGGAGGTGGGGTCGTGGGCGCCAGTTAAACAACCCTGCACTACATCATACGTTTTGTGCATTGCTTGACTTACAGATACATTTAAAGATTTTTTTTTTGGTATCCTGTTTAGTTTCAACTACAAACCAAAGGGTTTTTCTTGCAGGGTATGCAAGGGCTGCAAGTATAACATCTCTGCATTAAAGCATTGATTGTTCTGAGACAGGGTTTAATTTTAATATAGTTTAATATAGTGGTATTTTCTATGTAATAAACAAGTTGCACTAATTGAAGGAGCATATCAATCCATGGGAATATATATTTATGGATCTGTTGTTTTCATTTTAGCAGCACAATGGTTTTCTACTGTCAGTTAAAGTTACTCTGGAGAATGGCTACAATATGCACTTTGAAACAGGTGAAAGCTTTCCGAGCAAACAGAATGCTTATACTTCTTGTTAAAAAAAAATGAAAACTGCTCTTCAAACAGAGCCTTGCTTACATCTAGCTATTGTATGATTCAACTCTATCTGTGTCAGATAAGGTAGAAATAACTTTTACCCAAGCCAGTTGAAAAACAATCACAAGTAGAGTACAGTGATTTGGGAAAAAAATGTACAGCCTCTTTTATTTTTGTGGTGTTATATACTAGAGTGTCACTAAAAATCCTTTGTCCCACAGCAATTGCTAATCTAATCTCACATGACCAATAGTAACACATTAGATTTAGCTTTAGTGTTTCAACAAAAATAAGGCAAACTAATGAAGCCATGTTTGGAAACCAGTTCAATGGTTTACTTTTAAATTCACAATTAGCAGCAGTAATTGTGGAGTAATTATTTTCGTCATTCTGTTTTTTGTACCATATTAGTGAAATGTTGCCTCTCTCCTCCTTACAGCATATTATACTATATGTATCATACCTAGGTTTTTCACCCAGGTGGTATTTCACCAGCCCCAAGCCCATAAATCACAATTACAGCTTTTCATAGCGATCTTTCAGTAGCATTAATTTCTGCCTAGCGAAATTTTGTTAGTACTATTACGCTTAGGTCAATTTGAATAGGGCTGGTATATATAGGTTGTATAGACTTCTTTATTAAAGATGTTAGTCAAAATGTTTAAAGTGGCTACTTATTATTACACATGTCCAAGGAAGCAAAATAAAGATTAAAGAGATCGCCCTAGACATGACCTCACCCTAAAACAAATGTGGCATGCCCCTCAAATTGGTTAAAAAAATTGGAGGACTTTTGAAGGCAATCCCACTTTGAAAAAGTAAAAGACGCCAGCGTTTTTTACAACTTACAGGATACAGGATATGATGTCACTGACATAAGATTTGAGGAGGATGTAGTTTCATCTTATCAGTTTGCCAGGTCTAAGGTGGCGAAGGAAACTCTGGCGAAAGAGGTAACGTTCTGTAAAATTCTCATAAGTGAATTTGCACAACGATCATTTTCCTGTGCAAAAATATGCCTGACAATATGTTGCGAAACTGTGCTAGCGAATTGTCATCTACGCCTGTTAGTAAATTGGTGATGTCCATGTGGATGAGATTTCTGGGGAATTTTCGCTAGTGACGGCCACTTTGCCCTTTAGTAAATCTGCCCCATGTGTCTAGTTTTGCTTATTAACATATCTATGTCATTGGCCCTCAGGCTTATGACCACTTCCTGACACACTTATGGCAAGGGCTGGTCCTTTCTCTTTGGCTTTCAGTTTCTGAACCAGATGGATGTTCCCCCGGGGGGGGACTGGGATAAATAACTTCTACCCACCAGCATTGTACCCTACCTCAGAAATAGGGAGGGATCCCGTGAACATCAGATACAGTGGGAACCTTAAACACAGAACAGACTTTTACACAAGAGACCCATACAGCACCAAACATTAATAATATTCAACTTGGTGTTTCAGTATAAAGCTAAGGCAACACAACTCTAAGGCAAAACTACATTTTATTTTATAATATCAGCAACTTTTTAAAGCATCAATTTCTCCATATAGGTAAGGCTGTTTTCTGCAAACTCTACTTCAAATGGCTTTGTGATCATAACAGTGTAAGATTCTGAATTTCCAGTACAAAAGTGTACATTTAATTAAGATATCAACTGCTATATATTCATATATCATGTCCAAATGATAACTTTTGGGGATAAACATCTGATTTCCTGCAACACAAGGCTTCATCATGGGAATTACAGATTTATACATTTTAACATATTAATAATCTATGCAGCAAAAGTGTAAAGGTTCACAAAGAGATTGTATTCATCCCTGTACATTTAAACTAGTTTAGAATAGCAAGCAGGTTGAGAGAGTCGCCATTTTTTTTAACAACAACCCTTTTCCATTGGTTCCAGTAACTATGAGTATATTTTCCTTTGCATTTGAACTCAACCCAAGCAATCTTATCTGACCCACATGATGAGCAAAAAATAGAACAAATTAACCCCTGAAATTCCCTCATTTTAGTAGCAGGACATTTTGTTATCTGCTGGAAAATTGCCCAGTCTTGAACAGATCTAGGCTCCTCAAATAACATTATACCCAACATCTTAATCTTGTGGCAGGCTGTGTTCAGTTATTGCTGCAGCACAGCACAAAGCAAACACAGAATAAAATCACTTTAAATATGTAAATCTGTAAAGCAATGACCAAATCATTATTAAGGTTACCCAAAAGCATTTTTTCAATGGAGCCAATTTGTACAATCCTTATAAAACATATAAAGAGTGTATTCAGACATCTAAACATGTTTATGAAGCACAGGTACAGGTATGGGACCTGTTATCCAGAATCCTCGGGACCTGGGGTTTTCCGGATAGGGGTCCATAATTTGGATCTTCATACCTTAAATCTATTAGAAAATCATGGAAACCATTATTCAATTCAAGAATTTTAAATAAACCCAATAAGCTGGTTTTGCTTCCAAAAGAGATGAATTATATCTTAGTTTAGATCAAGTACAAGCTACTGTTTTATTATAACAGAGAAAAAGGAAATTATGTTTTAAAATTTGGATTATTCGGATAAAATAGTGTCTAAGGGAGAAAGCCATTCTGTAATTCGGCTCTTTCTGGATAACGGATCCCATATGCTTTTCCAAACAGCACAAGTGCCTAATTTTTTAGACTTTTGTCTGCTGTAACTGTAGCAACTTTGAGATTGTTATTAACTTGCCTGCAAATGGATACATGGGTGCAGTTGTGGGTTGGATATCTACACTGCAGTCTTTTTAATAAAAAAAAAATTTGTATCTTTCGTTTTTTAAAACAACTAACAGGCAGAATTCCCGTTTGAGCAGAATAAAAAACTCCAGCACCTGGGAAATAGGTTAAATTATGAACAAATACAGTTCAGATCATGTGAACTAAGATTTGGCCAATTCTAAATAGTTTTGAAAGGTACAGAGTCTGCATTTACTGCTTTGGGATGGCACTAAGCATAATATGACCTCTTAGCCAAGTGAACCAGAGAAATGCAGTGTCAGACAATAAATACAGAAGGTACATGCTGGCTAGGCATTGGCTTCAGCTCATTAGGTCTACAGCATGTCTTAGGCTTCACTTTGTTTATAGACATGCTGAGACTGATGCAGGGGTCACCATTCCAATCAATAAGATTCTTTTTTCAAGCCACACTAGCTTATCCTAGGTTGACATTTGGGTACAGAACCTGCCATCGAATTAATGCAACATAATTCCAGTTTCTTTTCAAACTTTATAGACCTTGAGACAGATGTACGGCTATAGGCAGTTTCTAAAATGTTCTGTGCTAGATTATTATACATCATAATTCTGCTGGTTAGAACAGACAGCAGAAAAACATAGTAAAATCTAAAGTATATATACACTCTGTTAATATGATGTGCTTCACTGATGAAAATAAATGTGAAATGGGCTCATTAAAATCTACAATGTTTGAATAAAAAAATCAGAATAAAAAAATGCAATGTTCATGCCATGTGCTTGCAGATTCAACTGAGAAACTCATATTTAAGCGATCTACCTGCATAGCAAAAAAATGTATTCATAAAAAAGGGCATGGGCTTAATTCACTTAAATTATTTTAAGCTTTAACATGCAAGCTCTTGTGTAAGTTCATAAGTAACAATAGTAAAGTAATAATACTATGTGTAAGCTCATATACACCCTAATATACACAATGATAATATTGCATTGAAACTATCAAAATACTGTAACAATTAGAATTCTAGCAAATGGAAGTCACTTACAGTTTTCACAGAACACGTGATAGATGGAGAATGATGATAATGACTGTTAAACAACAAGCTATACTATACTATACCTTATTAGTAGTGATGGGCAAATTTATTCAGCAGGCGCAAATTTGCGCGAAACGGGCGCTGAAATTCGGTGGCAAAATTCGCCGGCGTCACAAAAAAATGGACGCCGGGGAAACGGCGCAAATTCACCCATCACTACTTATTGGGCTACAATTTTAAACACCCCTTGTATTAAGCAATATTGTAAACAAACCTTAAATAGGGCATTGAATTGTCTTCTGTACAATGACTGAAACCTCCTCTTATAAGTCTTTCAGTAAACCACTAAAGACTACAGAATCATATGATCACTGAACTCAAAGGCTGCCTGATCATGTAGCCCTAAGGTGTTCTGTAGCTGATGAAGAGAAACATTGTTTTAGATCAGGCATTTTCTACCTGTGGCCCTCCAGCTATTTTTAAACTCCAACTTAAAGGGGAACTATCGCGAAAATTAAAATTTAATATACGCATCATCATACTAAAATAAGAAACATTCTAAATACAATCAATCAAAGATTCTGCATTGTTTTTGAAATAATTTTTTAAAAAGTTTATATTCACTCCTGCTCCCGGCCATGGCAAATCCAAGATGGCGGCGCCAATGGTCGCCATGCGAGTTCGGCCGATGTCTCGTTGCCGTCAGTGTGCAAACGCATGATGTCAGAACGCTGTGTTTTGGTGCCAAATGCAAAATAAAAGGACACCCAGAACGCCGGTTTAATACAAGACTATAGGATTTGTTTCCAGCATTCATGGGTTGTTTCCACATTCATGTTTATTGTATTCCTGGACTTTTGACCCTGCCTGCATTTCGACGTTGCTAATTATCTGCCTGACTATTGAACTACTGGCCGGATTTGACTACGCTTATTCCTGATCCCTTGCCTGTTAACGCAAACTTGGATTTTTACCCGAAGCTTCCTCCTTGGTCCAGACTTCCCCCGCTGGGAGCTGATAGGCCACCTGAAACTATCCATCTCTCAGCATCTGTTTCTCTTCATTCTCTCTTCTGGCTGCACTTGGGTGTCAGATATTTATTGACAGTTAGATCCAATATATCCTATAGGAGGGCTTCCTTTCCTAGCAGATGTATTACAGCTTACTCAAATAACTTATTCCAGTACAAACAAAATCAAAATAACTGCCTTTTGCACAAATTCTGCATGTAGAGAGACATGATGTCTGGTGATTTTAATAGAGTGAGCTCTAATACACCTTCTAGGCAAAAGGAGCCCCCCTAAAATATATATTGGATCTGCCAATGAATATCTGACACCCAACTCCTTCATGAAGACAGAATGAAGAGAAACAGATGCTGAGAGAGGGATAGTGAAGATAAACTTGATTATTTAAGAAACAGTACAGAATTTTTAATTGATTATATTTAGAAAACTTCTTATTTCATTATGATGAAGCTTGTATTACATTTTCATTTTTGTGAAAGCCCTTTAAAATAATATTTTGTAAATGTCCAAGTTAAACAGAATAACTGACAAAACATTGCATGTTGCTGCCTCTAGTGATGATTGCTTTGTTTGGTTCTCTTGCATTCCCTTCCTCCATTCCATCAGGACATCATTAAATGATTCTTCCTCATTAAAAGTCCCATGAAGCAATAATTCCCTGTTGCCAGAAGTATACCTATTTACTGCAACTTTGGGAATCTGTTTAAGGGTAAGAAACTATTAATACAACTTCAACCAATATGAGTCACTAGCAGAATGAACTAAGAACTGCAACACAAAACTACATATATAGTTCAACCAACTTTCTCAACCCAAAGAAAGTAATTTTTGTGCTAAAAATCTGTGGGTTCTTTTCTCATACGGAGTACGTAAGACTGCTACCTGCTCATTTTCAAAATAAAAATTGGTTAAAAAACAATATTTTTCACAAACCTAATTCTTGTATTTAGTGATGGGCGAATTTATTCGCCAGGCGCGAATTCGCGGCGAATTTGCGCTATTCGCCGCCAGCGAATAAATTCGCGAAACTCCCGCGAAAATTCGCGTAAAAAATTCGCCGGCGTCAAATTTTTTTTTTTCGAAAACGGACGCCGGCGTCAAAAACGGGCGCCGGCGTCGGAAAAACAGGCACCGGCGTCACAAACGGGCGCCGGCGTCAAAAACGAGACGCCGGCGCCGTTTCGCGAATTTTTCGCCGTTTCGCGAATTTCGCGCGAAATTCGCGAATTTTTCGGCGAAGCGAAACGGCGCAAATTCGCCCATCACTACGTATTACTATTTCAAAAGCTCTCCTTGTCTTTTTGACAGAGGAAGGTCTTTCAGTTAAAATAATTTGTCTTTTATGAGGTTACAGTTTGGGCTAGAGCAGAGATAGGGAATTGAGTGTTTATTAGTTAACAGTGAAATTTTTGCAGAGTTTTGCAGCAAAAATAATGCCCATAGACTCCAATGGGTGAAAAAAATTTTTGCATGACCAAAAACATTTGACACCCATAGACTTCAATGCCTTTTGGGGAATTTTCGCAGTTTTGAGAATTTTTGGCAAAGTGAAACAGGTCAGATTCGCCCATCACTAGCTGTTCAGGTGTAGGTTAGGGGAGAGTCTACAGGAGGAGCTTGAGCATAACATGTGAGGTCGCGGCAGAGAATCCGGGGTAAGAGTTCCTTAGGAAAAGGGGGCCCCTGTACAGCAGCCCTGGAGGCTTCAGAAGGGAGAACACTGTGTATGTGCGTGAGTAACCAACATTGTGTGACTAAGGTCTTTGTCGACAACCAGTGCCCCAGTCTGACTGTAAGCTGTTTCCCTGCAAGAGGCTGCTATATCAATAAAAGTGTTTGAGTTCATGACATTTATTGTGGAAGTGGATTCATCTAGCAGCAAAGGCCTAACTGAGGAACATTTAAGTGACAGGTGCTCACTAGCCACGAGGGGCCCTGTTATAAGCAGATAGTGGGCTGTAAATATGGATCTATAGAAGAAAAAATAGTGTTATACGCTGATGATGTACTTTTGTTTTTGCCATACCTGGCAGAATCTCTAGAATGATTTCTCCAAACAGTAAACAATTTTGTGACGTTCTCAGGCCTACTTATAAATTGGGGAAAATCACATATATTCCCTTTAGATGCTGAAGCCCTGCAATATCAACTGCCTAATCAGCCCTTTTGGTTACCTATTTTCAGTACTTGGGTGTCATGGTCGGCACCCTAAATTCCAGAACCAATGCTAAGCACCCTGTTCACGGCTCTTGCTTCTGCCTTTAACAGCCGCCTTTCACCTCGGGAGGAGCCCTCGGCCAATCGGATGCCGCCAGGTCTTAAGAAGAGAGATGCCAAGCTAAGGGTTCTGGACGAGCAAAGGGGCATGAATGTAAAGCGAAAGTGTCAGACAGGCAAGGGTCAAACCAGAAGATCAATCAGGAGGGAGTTGTGACATTAGGTATCTCCTTAACTAAGAACCAGCGACAATATGAATCCCATAATTACCAAAATAACCAGTCAAATGAAAGCATGGCTCTCATGCCTCATGGCCATTTGTTAAATAATTTCCTTCCTGCAACTATTGTATATATTTGCAAATTCTCCATTGTATATATCTTAAAAGGGTTTTCCCTATTAGACTTTGATACAAAAGCATTCATTTGGTAAGAAAGCATAGCAGTTTATCCTTGCAACATCTTTTAGTGTGGATTAGATATGACAAAATTGATGCTTCCTATAATATCCTCAGAACATGTTGGCGCAGGTGTTTTTAGAAACCATAAACAACTTTGCATTCCCACCTCCCATTATAGTGACCCTTTTTCAAGTATGGGACACGGCATAGGAAATGCAAATAGTTGATGATTTGGGTGTAGACAGTATATTTAAATCCTTTGACCAAGTTAAAACTGACTTTGATGTCACAGCTAAAGTGTGACTGCACTACTATCAACTCAAACATGCAGCTAACGCCAAATGGCCAATGCCTCCTGTGCTGATATCAAAATCACCAGTTGAAAATATACTGGACTAACTGGCAAACTCGCATCCATCCCCTTTCATTGATTTACTCCATTCAACTTGAAAATAGAAAGCATTTTGCACTGCCAAGTCTATGTGGTTATCATCCGAATTGAGTATCCAGGGGTCTTTACAAATGTTTTAACAGTCAAAACTTATTTGCAATATCACATGTTAAAGACTTGATTGTATTAAAATAATAGTGTTATACAGGGAAGTCATTGGAGCTCTTGAGCTGACTGAGGGCTGTAAGAATGGCATTTGGCGATGAGATGATACACCTATGACTAAGCGCCGGAGGGTGCGAAACGCGTAAGGTGGGATATGTGGGGTAGTATGTACTAGATACTGTTTTAATGTGAATAACAATAAATTAATTTTGTTTTTACTTGAAGAGGCCTTGGGACTTATATCGTTTTTGATATAAACTTTTCTGCAGTTGATTGCCTTTGGAACTGGGGCAGGTCCCTTTGGCCTGGCTGAATAATTATATGGACTCCCAATTTTGAATTGATATACACCAGTTGAACAGCCCAGATATTCAAAGAGATTCTCCAGAAACCGACAACTCACAATTTATTTTGAGTAATGTATTTTCAATTTAAATGCCATAGGGTTTGATTAATGAGCTGTAAGACATAATGGGTGGCTCCTACACATTTTATAGGGCCTTAAAGGAATTGTTCAATACAAAAATAAAAACTGGATAAATAGATAGGTTGTGCAAAATAAAAAAATGTTTCTAATATAGTAAGTTAACCAAAAATGTAATATATTGGTGATTGGATGACTAACATAACAGAACAAAACACTACGGGGCACATTTACTAAGCTCGAGTGAAGGATTCGAATGAAAAAAATGTCGAATTTCGAAGGGTTTTTTTGGCTACTTTGACCATCGAATTGGCTATTTCGACCTTCGACTACGACTTCAACTTTGAATCGAATGATTCGAACTAAAAATCGTTTGACGATTCGACTATTCGATAGTCTAAGTACTGTCTCTTTAAAAAAACTTTGACTACCTACTTCGTCAACTAAAACCTACCGAGCATCAATGTTAGCCTATGGGGACCTTCCCCATAAGCTTTCTAACCTATTTGTGATCGAAGGATAATCGTTCGATCCATGGATTAAAATCCTACGAACGATTTTTCCTTTGATCATTTGAAGTCGAAGGATAGTCGAATATCGAGGGTTAATTAACCCTCAATATTCGACCAATAGTAAATGTGCCCCTGCCTCCTGCTTTTCAGCTCTCTTGGTTTCCCCTGACTGGTTATCAGTGACTTGAGGGGGGGGGAGTACATGGGCTTTTTGAATCTGAGCTGAATGCTGAGGATCAATTGCTAATTCACTGTTATGTCCCATGTGACCCCCCCCCTTAAAGTAGCTGACTAACTCAGAGTTAGAGAGCTGAAAAGCAGGAAGTAGTTTTCTGTTATGTTAGACATCCACTCACTACAGTCTTTATACATTACATTTTTGGCTAACTAACTATATTAAAAACATTTTTTATTTCACACAGCCTATCTATTTATCAGTTTTTATTTTTACACTGAACTGTTCCTTTAAGCTTCATTTACAAAAGTGAATGTGTGCGTGTTGTTGAGAGGCCAGACATTAAGAGCACTGTGAAATAAAATTGCTGAAATGTAATCTTTGATGTGTTTAAATACCTAATCTGTTCATGTCATCCTTTCTTGCTTTAAATTGTATTTTATGTTACACTATAGATATATTTTTCTTTATCTGTTTTAGATATGTGAGAATAGGAAAAACATGTTATTTCATCCACAATGAATAGTACTTCATCCAATTGTACACTTGATTGTTATCATCTAATTGGTTTGCTGTGAGGGCCTGTAGATGTGCAAAAGCTTTTCAAGACAAATACAATTCAGTCTTGTTGACTCTATTACACACCACTCCAAAGAGTTACACGTTCTTCTCAATAATAAATATATAATCATAGTGTTTGAACTCCGAAGCAAGAACATTAATGTGTGATAGTGGATTTCACATAGATGTTCTTGATTGATGAAATACCTATCTTCATAAAACATTGGAATTAAAAGCTTGCTCATTTAAACAGACATTCTTAGATAAAATGTCGCATTACGGCATGTTTTCTGCACCATTTCAATTTGATATCTTGACAGCAGTAGCTGGTGATTTCTTCTCATTTATAAAAAAAAAATACATTTTCTTCTGCTTGCAACAGTTTTTTGCATCTGGTTAATATACTTTTAAAAGCTACCAATATGAAAATTTGCAACAGCAACATTACACTGGATTCTGTTAGGGATTTAGAAAAATCTAAAAATGAATACTGTACATTAACAGTAAAGCTTCTTTAAGACTTGGTCTGGATTAAATTTCTTATCTTAATTGGAAAGAATAAAGACAATGAATTCAGCACTACTTAAAAAGCTTGCTTTTTTCTATTCTAATATTTTAATACGACTATGATATATAAAATTAGCAGCTGTGCCAGAGATCCTCCATATAGTCCCTCTGGGGAGTCTGGACCTGGCATTAAATAGGGTAAACCCAGTAGAGCAGCCCAGAAAGTACAAGATGCAAAAAATCAGTACACAGATGAAACAAGTCAGAACTAAGAAACCAACAAGCAGACATTAAAAAGCTGGCAGCAAGCACAGGATAAGTCATAGTAGACATGTCAAAACAGAAATCAGTCAACATGGGAAAAAGACAAATATCTATATGAAGAGAACATTCACACCATTGAAAATTAAGTTTTTTGTGGTCTATTTATACAGTGTGCGCATGTGTGAGCTTCAGTCTGAGCACAGTGATACACAGCAACATTGAGCAGTTGGGCACATTGGCGCTAAGGCATAATTACATTACATGTAGTCACGCATGAGTAGCCATGCAAGAATGACCCCTGCAAAGGCTTAAAACTAGAATGGAAGGAAAGGCCAATTTAGAAAGAGTAAAAAAGCATGGGAGAAGTATCAGAAAGATACCATAGGGGGATAATACCTAGGCAGCAATGACTGAGAAAGCAAAAATATTACATATTAATGCTAACAAATGCCATAAGTCTTGAGCTGGTAGTAATGGTGGCAGAGGAACAAAAGGATATGGTGGGCTGTTTCAAGATGCGGATATTTCAGTCTTGTAAATGTGTAATAAATCTGAAATTATTAAAGGAACAGTAACACCAAAAACAGAAAGTGTTTTAAAGTAATGAAAATATCATGTAGTGTTGCCCTGCACTAGTAAAACTGCTGTGTTGGATTCAGAAACACTACTATTGTTTATATTAATAAGCTACTGTGTTGCTATGGGGGCAGCCATTCAAATGAGAAAAGGCTCAGGTTACACAGCAGATAGCAGATAAGATCTGTAGAACATAATGTTATCTGTTATCCATTACTTATCCTGTGCCATATAGCCGTTTTTCAATTTCCGCCATTGCTACTCAGCAGCTTGTTTATATGAACTTTTAGTAGTGTTTCTGAAGCAAACACATCAGTTTTACCAGTGCAGGGCAACAGTACATGATATTTTAATTACTTTAAAACACTTTCAGTTTTTGGTGTTACTGTTCCTTTAAAGAAGTAACAAGACAGAGTTGTTATGCACAAAAAAAAAGCATCAACAGTAACAGCCCTAAAAAATTTTTATATACAGTATTGATATGATAATGACAATTAGTCACAGAGAATAAAAGAGGCTGAAAAAACACATTATTTCCAATAGAAAAAGATACATAGTTGTGAGAAGTTCTAACTATGGTTGATTTCAACAAATAAGTTAAAAGGCTAACAGTAAAATAAGCACTTCTGTGACGGGAAGCGGATCTTGGAGAATAAAAACTTCTACCTGTCCCATTTGATGCGGCATTTAAATTCAATTGGTTGTATTTTTCAAATGAAACAGGTGGAATGTTGAATATACAAGTAGAAAAGATAATTAAGCCAATTGTGATCATACCAAGACAACAATTGAGTTTCACAAACTCATAAAGACTTTTAGAAGATGACAAACTCTTCGCAAACAAAAGCAAAGAAACAAAGTGTAATTGCACTACACATATTAACAAAAATTACCATAGGTACAATACAATACATATACAAGCCAAAAATAATAACACAGCTATTGTGACAAGCTGGTTGCCTGTACACATAGTTTTTAGGGGAAATTCGCAGGGAGATAGCGTAGGATCAGGAGCATAAAGACACCACGTCTTCTGAATAAACCCAGGTTTATTCAGGCAACTCTTCCCAACATAAAGATTATAAGAAACACAGTTCATCTACGTTTCAACAGCACACATTCACAACTTTATCCCTCTCTGAGGTTCTCAGCATTCAGGATGGCTTCCACACTCTGGAACATACTGGGCTTCTCACTCAGACCTTCAAGGACACAGCTCACCAGCTTCTGGCCTGGCTCATCATCTGGCAGCACCACAAACCACCGTCCAACACGAGGAGGTATCCATTGAGGTGTAATCCCACAAGGTGTAATGGCAGGATTTGAATTATTTTTGCACAAAAACACGAATGTTTGATATTTATTAAGCAAAAAAACACAAAACACTCAATCTGGAAACACAGGTCATTTTAGAATGGATAGATAGATTTCATATCTGAAGTGTGCAAACCTAATTTAGCATAAATCCTCACTATTGAGAAAACCATCCTTTTAAATCTCTTTTATGGTTAAAGGAACAGTTCAGTTTAAAAATAAAAAACTGGGTAAATAGATATGCTGTGCAAAATAAAAAATGTTTCTAATATACTGTGGTAGCCAAAAATGTAATCTATAAAAGCTGAAGTAAATGGATATCTAGTAATAGACAACCCAACTTCCTGCTTTGCAGCTCTACCAGTCTATCACTTGACGGGGGGTCACTTGGGACACAACTGTTTAGTTAGTTCGCTCCTGAACAGAATGTTATGTCTCATGTACCTCCCCCTGTGAAGTCGCTGACAAACTACATTGCAAAGTAGGATGTTTTGTTCTGACTATTATCTTAGACATCCATTCACTCCAGCCTTTATAGATGACATTTTTGACAAACTATAAAACATTTTTTGTTTTGCACAGCCAATCTATTTACCCAGATATATGTTTACAGCACCCAGACTTTAAGGGGGTTATTTATTAAAGTCTGAATGCTAAAAACTTTAAAAATTCAAGTTTTTTTTTTACTAAAATCTTAATTTTCAAGATTTATTATACCCCAAGGCTGCAAAAAGTCAGAATCTGAAAACCCGCCATCTCAGTCTATGGGAGAGGTCCCTATCATATTTGGAAGCTTCTGTGGTCTGCACTGGAATTAGGCAAAAAATCTGACTATTTCAGGCTTTACGGGCAAAAATCCTAAAATTCAGGCTTTTAAGGAAAATTCCTGAAAAAATCGAGTGATTCTGGAAAAAATCTGAAAAAAACGTATTATTCGGATTTTTGCTCAATTGTATTGATTTTTTCCCCTGATCCGATTAAACCGATTGAATCAGACTTTTTTTAATAAAATTATCAGAAAAATTCGGATTTTGATAATTAACCCCCTAAATATGTGGGGTCTACATTTACAGATGTTAGCACAACAGGGTCTACCTTAAAATGGCTGATATTACCTGTCAACTGAGATGCTTCAATCCAGAGCCTGCTCATTCAGGGATCAGCTGTTCTCTATCAGATATATTTATAAGGTCTGCTGGAAGTTTTACATGTCTTTATATAGTATATATATGTTATGCAATGTTTTATGTATGCTTTATGTATACACCCATTTAATGCACAGAGCTTTGAAATATGTTGGTGCTTTATAAATTCTTTATAATTACGTCTTAATAGTAAAACAAACAAGCCATAAACAAATAATCAACTCTCAGAATTTAAACTTTCATAGAACCACTACCACTAGTTCTGCAGATAACAGAGTGCCAAGTTGTCTTTTACTGCCATACTGTATCCCCTTCTAGTATAACAAAATGGTAACACGTTTACTAGGACACTGGAAACAGGCTATTTTAACATGTTTTACATGGAAATAAATAGAAAATTATAAGATACACAGAGGTCAAGTTTGCTAACAACATCATTCATTCATTTTTCAAAATATTTTGGTAATGAAATATTTTAAAAAAGACTATAAGAAGAATTAACTATGATTTTGTTTGTACTAAAGTATCGCTATGCAACTGCAGTTCTATGTGCTACGTTATTTTTAGCATCTACATAGAACATGCACAAACTGTGTGAGCACAAATAATGTATGGTGCCTGAATAGGTCTAGTTGTGTGTAGTTTTAATGCCCCCTTCTGATGGATTTTAGCATAACAGGCAGAACAATAATCTTCTCCACACTGCAGGCACATCTTCATGCAAAATCATTGAGAAGACAAGAAAATAAATGACTTGCATTATGGCAACTATTAAAAGTACACAGATTTGCCTTTTTTATTTACAATTATAATCACTATGTTGCATGTATATATATATATATATATATATATATATATATATATATATATATATATATATATATATATATATATATATATATATAATTAGAAAGAAAAAAAATACAAATAAAAATCTGTGTTTCTAGCATAAAAGGAGAGGTGACAGAAAAAAAATATATAATGAGGGTTATGTAATAAAAGGCATTACGTTTGCCCAGGTGCTGTAACCCATAGCTACCAATCAGCAGGTAGAATTTACTGGTCACCTGTTAAAAGGAGAATTCAACCCTAACGTTAAAAAAACCCTATCCCCCTACCCTACATAGACCCCCTCCCTCCTCCCCCCAGCCTAAGGGGGTTATTTACTAAACTCCGAATGCAAAAATCACGAAAAAGTCGTGATTTTTTTTTACAAAATTGGACTTTTAAAAAATCTAAATTTTTTCGGAATTTATTAAACCCCGAGGATCGAAAAGTCCGAACCTGAAAATCCACCATCTTAGACCTGTCAAGGTTGCACATAAGTCAATGGGAGAAGTCCCGATGATTTTCTGATGTGGGTTTCGGGCAATATTTCGAAATTTTCCTAGTTTTGGGGTGAGAATTCTGAAAAAAATTGCGAAAATTGTGAAAATCGGATGGAAAAATCCGAAAGAATCTTGAAAATCTGAAAAAAGCTTAAAAAACCAGAGCGGATATATTGAGATAAATTCGGACTTTAATAAATAACCCCCTTAGTGTTAACCCGGGCAAATGCCCCTTAACATTTTACTTACCCCTCGGGGCAGATTCAGGCATTGGAGTTCACGTAACCCCAAGGATGGAAATGTCCGAATCAGAAAATCCGGCATCTCAGACCTGTCGAGGTTGCATATAAGTCAATGGGAGAAGTCTCAATGATTATTTGATGTGTGCTGGGTTTTGTGCAATACCCTGAAGTTTTTGAGCAAAAAACATAAGAATTAAGAGTTTTCATATGAAAAATCTGAAAAAATCTGAGTTTTCAGGTGAAAAAGATCAGATTATATTTCCGCAAAGCAAATTTTCGAGAAAATGTAATAAATAAGAATAAAAAAACCAGAGCCTATTTGATCAGAGTTTGCAGCAGAAAATGTTGAGATAAAATCAGACTTTAATAAATAACCCCCTTAGGCTGGGGGGAGGAGGGAGGGGGGTCTATGTAGGGTAGGGAGGTAGGAGTTTTTTTAACATTAGGATTGAATTCTCCTTTAAAAGCAAACATCTTCTTGGTTGCTATGGGTTACTGCTTCTGGAAAAAACTTAGTGGCTGCTTTATTAAAGCTAAAGCTTTCTAGCTTGAGCATTCGGTTTCTAAAAGCTTGCATGAATTCCTAAAGTCGTGAGGGGTTTCTATATTGGAATAGCTCGGCTTGCTGCTGGTGGGGTTTTTTTTCACAAAAAAAAATATGAAGCTCTGCACGTTTTAGAGGCACCAAGTTTTTCATTTTTTTTTAAAAAAAATCTTTTAGGGATAAAAATGATCAGCAGCAAGCAGAGGTATTAGGATGCAAAGCTCACACATGACTTTAGTATTAGGAACTGAATGCTCAAGCCGAAGGCTCAACCTTCAGCTTAAATCAGCTCCTAGAATTTTTATGATTTTTTAATTAATAAAAGTCTGACAAAACTAGAATCCACAATTTGACCTCATTTATGATTTAAAAAGCGCAATTTGAACCGATCAGGGAGAAACTCTATAAATTTGAGCATAAACCATAATCATACGATTTTTCGTTGTTTTGTCCCGAATCATACGATTTTCTCAGGGTTTTTACAAAAGCCTGAATTTATTTGCCTGAAATAGTCGGATTTTTAGGGCTTATTCCAGAGCAGACCACAGGAACTTCCAAATAGCATAGGGACCTCTTCCATTGACTTATGTAAAATCTCGGCAGGTCTGAGTTGGCGGATTTTCGGATTCGTACTTTTTGCAGCATCTGGCTTTATTAAATCCCGACATATTTGTGTTTTGCCCCAAAAAGCCCGACCAGAGTAAATGTAATAAGACTTAAGTAAGACTTTTTTTATGGAGAAATTATTTTATCAAAGTAACATTATTCAAGCCATTAACTTTCTGTGTATGTATTTTTGCATTATATAATATAGGCAACTGGCTTGTTTTAATAATGCATGCTCAATAGTATATTAGTGAACCCTGAAACTTCAGTGTTTTCCTTACTGCTTTAACATTTTAACTTCAGAATGTCACATCCCTGTGTGCTACAACAACAGTATGAGATGTAGTCTGGCCCATTATTTATCTATGACTAAAGCTAGCCATAGACGCAAAAATCCGATCGTACGAATCCGACGTATGATCGGACTTCCCCATCTCCTGACCTGCCACTAACATTCAGATCAAATAAAGTACAAAAGAACAGATCAGCCGATGTTCTGCCCCTGACAGCAATCGTACGAAAGTTATGTCCGACCAAAGCTAGTGACAGTCTCCTACTGAAAATCGTACGATCGGCAATACATGCAGAGACATTATCGGCAGCCGACAGAAATCTTTTAACCTGTCTGATTGACCAAAGGACCGGTCTCTGCCGGACGTAAAATTTTGGGACTCTCCACACGCGGTCCGAAAATCGTACGAATCCTTGATTCGTACAATCAGATCTTTGCGTGTATGGCCAGCTTTAATGGCTAAGTAAATATATGCCTCATTAGAGGTGTGACTGTCAACAAAACCTCTCAGTCCAATATACTGTGCAGAAAGATTCACGTTGTGAAGGTGCATATAGTGCATTTCAATATTTATTGAAAAAAAACAAGGCATTATGTCAGAAAAGTAATAATCAGGCACTGTCTTTCTGAAATGCAATGTGGCTTTCACAAAGCATTACTCACATTTTATGGTGCCTAATGTTCTCCACAAGTAATAAACAAGTCTCATTTCTTGCTTTTATTCTTTATCTGTGGGGTTTCTCTGGGAAGGCTCCAGCACGACCTATTTATTTTATCTAATCAACTGCACTGTGATTAGGAGAAAACGGCTCAATTTGCATAAAACATAAGCTCCAACGACTGATACAAACTGTTTTTAGCATACAGGTATATATTCAGACATTCTTCCACCTACTTGAAACTATTTAGATTTCGTGGAACTCCATTCCAATTTATTACATTATTCTCATTATTATCTACATTACATCCACTTCTTTTGACGGACCTTCATGTTAACTACAATTTAGCATCAAGTCCAAATGAATCTGACATTCTTATTGACTGGCACTATTTAATTTCAAGCACTCACTAATTTGTTTGGATCTCTATTCTAATCTGCTCCTCTCTGAAATAAATAATCTTTATCAGATGAGTCAGCATTTCTGCTTAAATCCATCTGTCATAGTATGCTCATTGATTGTCTTCATTTACTAGCTAATTCATTTTGAATAGCAAACCAAGCTCCAGAATATAAAACAAAAGTGGCCTTGGAAAACTTCCTGTGGTAATTTCTTAATTCCCTAAGTGTATCATCTTCAATAATAACTACAAACATTAAAACAAGCCAATCTGGATCATTTCCACTCATTATGGTAATGTAATGATAAAAATAAACTATTCAGAAATGTAGGCATCAACTTAATATGTTTTTGTTCAGTCACAATAAAAGCATTCTTAAATTATGGGCACATTCTATCAGCCTGGCAATAATAGTATGAAGGAAGTACAGTATAACTACACAGAGACCCCAATGAGAGCTAACTACATAAATTATTATTAAAGGATAAGTAAGCCTTTTATTATAAAATCTCCTACCTCTGAGTTCTTTCAGAGAGAGAAGGAGAGCTCAGGGGGCCACATTTAGACACTAGACTAGAGAATATCTAAAAGAGCTGCAGTTGAGATGTTTGTATCAAATAATTTAAATAAATCTAACTAGAGGCAGAAAGGTATGTTATTCTCTGGGCTGTTTAGAGTAATTTGATAGAGAAAACATAAAGGTTTACTTGTTCTTTAATAAACATATCTGGCTTCATAGAATACTGTATAAATATGGTTTTGTGGCTTGCCTTGGCGTGTCTGTAATAAAGAGTTGAACAAAAAGATTGCATAAAAATGTGAGGAACTAAAGCCTTTTTTTAGCACAATCACTTCATTTCAGGGGCTCAAAAGTAATTGGACAAATTAAAAAACTGAAAATAGAATGTTCATTTCTAATACTTGGTTGAAACCCTTTGCTGCCAATAACAGCCTGAAGTCTTGAACTCATGGACATCACCTGATTCTGGGTTTCCTCCTTTTTAATGCTCTGTCAAGCTTTTACTGCAGCGGCTTTCAGTAGAGTGGGGTTGAATCACTGGAGGGGCAGATTCACTAAAGGGCGAAGTGACTAACGCTGGCGCAAATTTGCCAGTCTCGTAATTTTGTAACTTCACCAATTCACTAACGGGCGATGGCGTAAATTCGCTAGCGAAGTGGACCTACTCTAGCGCTACTTCGCACCCTTACGCCAGGCGAAGTTGCGCTATGCGTACGTAAGTATGCTAATTCACTAACTTGTGCATTTTACTGAACGTTACCTCTTGCGCCAGACTTTCCTTCGCCACCTCAGACCAGGTGAAGTGCAATAGAGCAGATAGGGATTGCTTCAAAAAAAGTTTTTTCTAAGTCCCAAAAAACGCTGGCGTCTTTACCTTTATTAAGGGTGATAGGCTGAAAAAGATCGTTAATTTTTTTGGGGGTACCCTCCTTCCCCCCTACATTTCCTAACATATGGCACCTAAACTATACAGTGGGCACATGTGTAGAGCAAAATAACAAATCTATTTTATTTTATGAAGCTTTCCCAGGCTTGTCTAGTGTAATGTATTTTCTGCTACATATATGTCCATTGTACTTTAACTTGCCGCTGTATGCAAATTAGGCGTCGCTAGCGTAACTTCGCTTTGCTTGACGAATTAACGCTAGCGCAAATTCGCTACCGTTCACCTCCCTGAGCGCAACTTCGGATTTTAGTGAATTAGCCGTGCCCTGGTGAAACTTCGCCTGGCGAAGTGCGGCGAAGGCCTCGCTAGAGCATTTTCGCTGCTTAGTGAATTTGCCCCACTGTGAGACTAAAGGGAAGGTGGTGAGGAGATGGTCCCTGTGGTCTCATGGTTTGTGTAAAATATAAAGCCCAACTGATCTCATGTATTAAAAGGGGGTGGTGGTTATATTTGTATATTTTTCTTTAAGATTACTTTCAATGGAACCCCAAACACTCTATGAATAGTTTAGGTTCTAACACTGCTTTCCAACATAGTTTGGAATTCCGCAGTGAGTGTTCTAGCTGAGGACATGTGATTTTAATGTGTGGATACTTTTGGCTAAAAATGTGTTTGATCATATAGGGGGTTATTTATCAAAATCGGAATTTATCTCATTATTTTCTGACATATATTCAGATAATGATAGATAAATAACAGGTTATTTCCTGTTATTTATAAATACATTTTCCTTAAAAATTCCAGTTTCGGAAAAATTTTTGAAAATCATCACAAAATTCTCATTTTGTTTTTTCGATTTTCCGCACAAAAACGACAAAATCTTCAGGTTTTTGCATTAAACCCAGCACAGCTCAGGATATCTTCGGGACTTCTCCCATTGACCATATAACTTAAAGAATTCAGACTTTTTCCATCTTCGGGGTATAATAAATCCCAAAAAATCTGAGGTTTTTTTTTCACTAAAAATTCAGATTTTTATAGTAAAAAAAAACTAAACGTTTTTGGCATTCAGACTTTAATAAATAACCCCCATGGTGTATGTGAGGATTTGTAATGCACAAACACATAGAGAAATGGTTTTTGGGGAGAAATTAAACACACATTGAACCAAAGCATTGAATTCCCAAGACAATGATAGAGCTCTGCAGGAAATAGTGTACAATAAGATAACGTTTTTTTGTTGAAAATACAACTTATCAATAGTCTCATGAGAAAAGAAATCATCAAAAGCCTGAGGTGATTATCGTTCACTGGGCACCATGATTAGTGCCATCATGTTAAAGAACTACGTTTCTAATTATTTTGTGATAGTTGAACATATCCTTGCATTACTTTACCTGGCATTTAATCTTTTAGGGTTTTCATTTTTATTCTTCCAGTGGAAACTTAGACTATACAAACAATCGCTATACTGTCTGAACACAAGCTGTTTGACTACAGACTGGTAGTTATGAACCAAGCAATAACCCCTTGTGATTGCATTATGGGAATGATTCCATTATAACTCTTCCTTTATTAATGTAAATCAAAGCTGGGCATCTTGAGGATTAAATATAACATTAAGGAACATGAAGAATACTTTGATATATAGACTACAACTCTGCTAACTTACTTTCCCTGGTCTTCTAATTCACATGAAACCTCCTCACCAAGGAATATACCACTAGCCAGTAGTTTACCATATTCTCTTTATTCTGACTTTGGTTACCAACTTGGCCCGACCTACAGTGATAGCCTTGAGATAAAGCAAGGCAGCTCAATGTGCTTTATTTCTAACATATCATACTGTAAAAAAATATATTGTGTAGAGAACATTACAAAAGTTTCATTTTTACCACAGGTTCTTGGGGTTTCTTGTCACTTGAATCATGTGAGAAATCCAGGGTTAAATGGATTTATGTCCTTTGCTCTTTATAATTAATGCAACTTGGTGGGCTGGAAGATATCATAAAAATGTATTATACAACTGATACTGGCGCCTTATGAACCTGTAGTTTGCTTTGTGCACATGCATCTCACTATGCAGATTGGTTTATTTTGATTATGAATAGGGATGGGCGAATTTGACCTGTTTAGTTTCGCCAAAAATTCGCCCTGGCGAAATGTCGCAGACGCCCATTAAAGTCTATGGGCGTCAAAATAATTTTGTCGCACGGCGACATTTTTTTGACGCCCGCCGCCATACAGTCTATGGGCTTCATTTTTTCAGCGAAACGAGGCGAAAAAATTCACCCATCCCTAATTATGAACGGAAGCATTCGTGGCTATAATGGGTGAATAATGCTTCTGCATTATTCCTACTCATACATAGGGCTTCATACATGTAGCATAGATGCAGACAAAGTATGGATTCTCCAATCACATATGCAGTGATTTCCATATGTGGGTGCAGGCCCTGATTTCTGGAAAGGCCACCTAGGCCCAGGACTATGGCGGCAGGATTTTAGGGGGCGGCATGCTGCCCAACCACACCCACATTGGTTCAAAAACACTGGGGATGCCCTGGAGATACAATCACTTTTTACATTTCCCATGCGCCAATCCCCATTGCTCCAGTCCAGATGATTAAAATTTGCACGAATAAAGGGGAGGGGACAGGTGTGACGAATGGCAGTGGGCCTAGGGCGCCTAC
Organism: Xenopus laevis; assembly: GCF_017654675.1. NCBI lineage: Eukaryota > Metazoa > Chordata > Amphibia > Anura > Pipidae > Xenopus > Xenopus laevis. The sequence goes on along the minus strand of NC_054380.1, from coordinate 100,033,023 downwards.
TATGTAAATCCATCCCTGTGTGGGTGCATCAACCATAGTGGTGTGCTGGGTAATTAGATTCACATTTTGCAACAAAAGTTCAAAAGGGTAAAGAAAAACGCATGCTGGTACCTCTCCATGGATTTCTAGATACTTATTGAGGAAGCAGAATTTAGTACTATAAAATATGATGATGATTTAATGATATGCATTAAAAACAGCTATTCAGTCCCACAGACCAGACAAACAAACAGAAATCCCTTAAATTAAAAACCCGACAAATCATGTGCAGACCAATTGTTGCAGCGTGCGTTGGTGATGGACGAATCTGTTCCGATCTGATAGCTTGCGGAAAAAAGCTTTCGTGCAGCCTGGTTGTTCGGGCTTTAATACTGGCGAAAGTGTCTGCCGGATGGGAGCAGCGTGAACAGTCCTTGTGAGGAGTGTGTGGAGTCCAGTGCATTGCAGGAGGCCTTTCTTACACAGCGCTTGTGGAAGATGTCCTGCAGTGATGGAAGAGCCACTGCAATGATGTTGCCAGCTGCTCTGACAGTCCGCTGTAGACTTTTCCGGTCAGCAGAGCTGGCACTACTGTACCAGACGGAGATGCAGCTCGTCAGGACACTCTCTATGGTGCCCCTGTAGAACACTGTGAGGGTGGGAGGTGGAAGGCTGGCCTGTTTCAGTCGTCTTAGGAAGTGAAGACACTGCTGAGCCTTTTTGGTGATGGAGGCGGTGTTGGTGGTCCAGGTGAGGTCATCAGAGATGTGGACTCCCAGGAATTTGGTGTTCTTTTCTGTCTCTACTGTGGAGCCATTGATGTTGAGTGGTGTATGAGCAGGGCGTGTTCTCCTGAAGTCGACGATCATCTCTTTCATTTTATCCACATTCAGTGACAGGTTGTTCTCACTGCACCTGACTGCCAGCTGCTGAACCTCATCTATGTACACTGACTCGTCATTGTGGCAACCACAGTCATGTCATCGGCGAACTTGATGATGTGGTTTGAGCTGTGTCTAGCTATGCAGTCATGTGTCAGCAATGTGTACAACAACGGGCTGAGAACACATCCTTGAGATGCTCCTGTGCTCAATCTGATGGTGCTGGAAACATTGTTGCCTATGCGAACAGACTGAAGCCTCTCAGACAGAAAGTCCAAAATCCAATTGCACAAAGAGGTGCTCAATCCCAGCTCGCTTAGTTTCCCGCTCAGATTTTGAAGGATGATGGTATTGAATGCTGAGCAAAAGTCTATAAACAGCATTCTCACATAACTATCTTTCTTGTCCAGATGAGTTAGAGAGAGTGGAGAGCAGAAGGTATGGCATCCTCAGTTGACCTGTTTGGCCGATATGCAAATTGTAGTGGGTCCAGTGAGTGGGGGAGGGTGCTCTTGATGTGTGCCATCACAAGTCTCTCGAAGCATTTCATGATGACTGGGGTTAGTGCAACAGGGTAGTAATTCAGGCAGGTTACTGAAGATTTTGTTGGCACTGGAACGATGGTGGTGGACTTGAAGCATGTGGGGATGATCATCTGGTTTAGCGATGTGCTGTAAATGTCAGTGAAGACATCAGCCAGCTGATCAGCACAGTCTCTGAGCACACGACCAGGAATGTTGTCTGTTCCGGCAGCCTTTAGTGGATTGACCTTGGTTAAGGTTCGCCTCACGTCGGCCATGGGTAGACAGATGACTTGGTCGGTGAGAGGAGGTTTTGCTTCAACTTCTGCTCCATCTCCTGATTTTGCTGCATTTTTCCTCGTAGCTCCTGAATAGGGATGGGTGAATTTGACCCGTTTCGTTGCACCAAAAATTCGCCGCCAGCGAAATGTCGCCGACATCCATTAAAGTCTATGGGTGTCAAAAACTTTTGACGCGCAACAACATTTTTTTTTTTTTTTGGACGCACAATGCCATACAAGTCTATGGGCATCATTTCCGTAGCGAAACAAGGCGGAAAAATTCACCCATCCCTACTCCTGAATATTCCTAAACAAAGGTGAAATTATCAAATTCCTTTCTTGCTACAGTTAGATATGCAACATTGTTACAACTGGTTGTTGTAATTCAGGTGGTGTTTTTACTAGGGATGCACCGAATCCTGGATTCTGTTCGGGATTCAGCCAGAATTCTGCCTTTTTCAGCAGGATTCGGATTCGGCGGAATCCTTCTGCCAGGCCGAACCGAATCCAAACCCTAATTTACATTTGCAAATTAGCGGGGAGGGAAATCACGTGACTTTTTGTCAGAAAACAATGAAGTAAAACATTTTTCCCCTTCCCACCCCTAATTTGCATACGCAAATTAGGGTTCGGATTCGGTTCGGTATTTGGCTGAATCTTTCACGAAGGATTCAGGGGTTCGGCCGAATCCAAAATAGTGGATTCGGTGCATCCCTAGTTTTTACCTCTGGGTCAGGACACAAAATTAAACAGACATATTTTTTTTAGAATGGATCCTCTTTTAATACATTGAAACATCTATAATTTTGCAACAGAAACAAATAGAATTTAAAAAAATAATTCCAATCTTACAGGAGTTTATTATGCATTATATTCTGTTGATAACTGTAGCTTGCTGAAATGTATCAGTGTGAATATTTTTAAGCACCTGCGAGTTTTAAGATTAATAATATCCACAAAACCTGAAAACAAGATTTTTAAGCTTAGTTATCCGAAACATGAAGTGTAATGAAGGTAATTGCATTCTTTTTCTAAAGAAAAAGAGCATTTTGTATGCAAAGTCTTCAAAGTGAAGTAGAACATCCTTGCTTTTGAGAAATGTGATTCTTTAGTTGTTACTTATTGTGCCCATTTTATACTCGGCTCCACGAAAATTCAGGCAATTCAGCAATTAGTTATATCAATTAGAGAAGGTGGAAAAGGACAGCAGGTATACAATGGATATCAGCTTGTTTAATTAATGGACTGAATGACAGAGAATTACTTGTGCCCTACAAATGAAAGATCATCTAGTGCCAGAAATGACAGTTAATTTAAAAGCAGAAATGCCAAGCCATTATTATTTTTAACATAATTTCATTTATTTTAATCTTTAAATATTTCCACATATTTCTATTCAGGATCTCCGTAGACACCGTTAAAACATGTTTTACAATAGCGAGATCTCTCTCTCATCCAAAATGAACCTATATTCTAGGATTTTTCCTAATTCGTTTATTTGGCAGTACAGGGGCTCAAGCTTTAAATGGGTTGTTCATGTTTCAAACACTGTTTTAGTTATGTTGTTTTGTATGTATGTTCTTTTGACTGTTTTTCTAAAATTGAAGTTTAAAGTTGAATGTTCCTGCCTCTGGTGTCTCTGTCTGGCAACTCGGTGATCCAGGAGCAGATTCTGAACTGTTACAATTTGCTACATTAGTTGATACATTTCTCAGCAGCAACTGTAATTATTGTATCAACTCTAACAGTTTATTGAAACGCTATTCTGCTCAGCAGGGCCAAAGATAAGAAATGTATAGTGATGGGCGAATTTATTCGCCAGGCGCAAATTCGCAGTGAATTTGCGCGATTCGCCGCCAGCGAATAAATTCGCGAAACGCCCGCAAAAATTCACGGCAAGAATTCGCCGGCGTCAAAAACGGGCGCCGGCGTCAAAAACGGGTGCCGGCATCGGAAAAACGGGCGCCGGCGTCAAAAACGCGCCGTTTGGCTAATTTTTCGCAGTTTCGCGAATTTCGCACGAAATTCGAAAATTTTTCGGCGAAGCGAAACGGCGCAAATTCGCCCATCACTAGAAATGTATCTACTAATGTATTATTTTAGAACAGTTTAAAGAGTCATGGACTCCCCTCCCAGAGCTACTTCAGAAAGACATAAGAAGGTGAAAAATGAAACATTACATTTCAATTTAAAAATAGAAAGTAATTGAAAAAAGTATTTGTGTAATGTCCAAAATTTTGAAAGGGGAAACAACCCCGTTAAGCCTGAGGCCCTGGAGGTTATATATTTAAATGTGTTACTCTCACTTTAAATCTAGTTGCACCAATATTAATTCCCTTTATATTTAGGGGCCCCATACTGATCCCCTTTAAATCTAGAAGCAACAATACTACAGTAATAACCAAGAGTCCAACTTTTTGTAGGTGTAACTACTATAAAGTCAGTAATCTTGATGCCTTTTAGTTAACCCTTCTGATAACAAAATAGAAGATCCTTCCTGCAGATAAAATAATACAAGCTACATAAATGTTCTATTATTATTGCAAAGACTTGAAAGTCTATAGTGGCAATCCAGTAGCAAAGAAAATGGAATATGCATGCAAATAATTCAGTTGTTAAGTAACATTACTATTCAATGTGACCAGGGTTTGTTCAGCTTGGTGGTTTAATGTCTACACCAATAAAGAAGTAGCTAAGAAAATGTTATTTTGAGGGCAGAACTGACATTTTTAAATACAATATACTGAATTCACAGCTTAAAAATGTCAGGAGCTGAAACCCTAAGCTGCAGAGAAAGTACAATTGTTGTTTAGTGATCTATGGTAAAATAAATACAATGATAGAACTATACTTTAAATCCACAAGAATATTGAGGGCCACATTTACTTAGTTCGAGTGAAGGAATAGAATAAAAAAAACTTCGAATTTCGAATGTTTTTTTTGGCTACTTCGACCATCGAATTGGCAACTTCGACCTTCGACTTCAACTTTGAATAGAACGACTCAAACTAAAAATTGTTTAACTATTCGACCATTCGATAGTCGAAGTACTGTCTCTTTAAAAAAAAACTTCAACCCCCTACTTCGGCAAGAAAAACCCACCGAGGAGCAATATTCTGCCCCTTAGTGTCGATCTAGCCCACCAGGATACCAGGAAAACTCCCGGTAGGCCAGGGTGTCAGTGGGACCCTCTTGATTCTAATCATTTAGCCTATTTCAAGGATATTCTCTATTTCCCTATGGGAAAAATAATAGCAATAATAGTAATAATGTAAGAATATAGTAAGTAGATATACAGTTAGACTATCCCACATATGCAATAAAAAGCACAACGTTTGCCCAGGAGCAGTAATCGATAGCAGCCAATAAGATGTTTGCTTTTAAACAGGTGACCTGTAAATGCTACCTGCTGATTGGCTGTTATGGGTTACTGCTCCTGGGCAAACTTATTGCCTTTTATTAAATCCTGCATTAGGAGAATAAAGAGGTTGAGTGAGAAGAGGAGGAATAATAGTTTGGAAAGTGGGCCCATGGTCTAAGGTTTTCTGGTGGGTCTCTGGAATCCCAGTCCGACGCTGAGAATATTTATTTGCTAGTGGTGGAATGCAGAGATTGACATTTTATAGCAAAGACATTGGCATACCTTCTAGGGTAATTTGGACCCTGGGAACTAGATAGCTGCTGAAATTCCAAACGGGAGAGCTGCTGAACAAAAAGCTAAATAATTACAAAAACACACATTATAAAAATTAAAGACCAACTGTAAATTGTCACAGGCAAATGTACTGTCTGTATCATACTAAAATTAATTGAAAGGTGAAAACCCCTTTAACTAATGATTTAAAGTTTAATGAAGTATATTCTTGGGTTCTGTACAGCTCTGATTATTACACTTTACTAGTAAAGAAAATACCTCTTCAGCTACTGTATTTGGAGATATGTCTAACCAATACACAAATAAGATACACTTTATGAAATTAAAAACAAATTTAACATGGCACTACATGATACAGATATAGTGATCTTTAAATGTACAGTTTCTAGTCTTATACTCCTAAAATCAAAGTATTTTCTCCTTTCATCCTAACATATAACAAGAAAATGAAAATACAACCCCTTCTGAAGTAACAGCTAAAATCACGATAATGGTTGAAGAGTGTTAACATCCCCACATTACCTATAAAAAGGTGTCCGCTTAACAGCCTAACACATCGTCTTTTTGCCCTGTAGTTTTATTAATTAACATCTTCTGCTACTGGAAGCAAGTTCTACCAGCTCTGCTTTAGGATTCTTAAGTAGCCATTAGATGGAATCCATGTGTTATTTTTTTGATTATAAATTAATCATTTCTTGAAATGAAGTTTATTACTAACACAATTCACCTTTTCCCAAAAAGACGGCATGACCCTTGCCTGCTACAATTTGCACACATCTGAATGTCAGATGACATTCTTCCAATCAATATAACATTATCAGGAGGAGTTTCTTCATAAATATGCATTATATTCTTTGGTTCTATCTCACATCAGTGCTGTGTATTATACTAAGAAAGAAATCTGCTGTCCTTTACGACTTAACTATTTTGTTTAAACAATGTTACGTTAAGATAAAAAAAATAATTCAGATCAATATCATTTAATAATATGGTGTGTGTATTATAAGTTTCATGACACAATTCAGCAAAGGAAATTTCTTTAAGTCACAACTGGCAGAATTCAGGGCATCGTCCAGTATATAAGGTGTTAGGATATCAATAATAATTTTCTAGCAGACACTATGGGGCAGATTTACTAAAGGGTGGAGTGGCAAACACTGGCAAATTGTCGCCCGCAAAGACATTGACGATTTACTAGTGGGTGCAGGCGGCAATTCGCTAGTGAAAGCGATAGATGCTAGCGCTCATTCGCATTCTATCGGCAGGCGAAAATTCGCTCTGGCGAATGGACGTTACTCCGCAAATTCACTACAGTGCAGATTTTACTGAACGTTACCTCTTTTGCCAGACTTGCCTTCGCCAGCTCAGACCAGGAGAAGTGCACTGGAGTGCATAGATCTTCCTCAATATTCTGTTACTGACGTCATATTCTTTAGTGGAAAAAGCACCAAAGTTTAAAGAATGCTGACGTCTTTTCCTTTTTTCAGAGTGATGGGCTGCAAAAGTCCTTAAAAAATGTTTTGGGTAACCGGTTTCCCCCATACATTTCCTAACATATGGAACATTAACTATACAGTGGGCTCATGTGTAGGGGATTATAACAACTCTAATGTCTTTATTAAGGTTCCCTGGACATGTGGAAATGTAATGTATTTGCTCCAACATACAACATAAAGACGTCCATTCAACTTTAAATTTCCCACCGTATGCAAATTAACCTGAGCGCAAGACATCGAACGAATTTCAGCTAGGCAGAAATGAACGCTAGTGCATCTTCTCTTTGAATTGTTCGCATTGGCGAAGTAACGCTAGCGAAAAGTCGTTAGCGTTCGGGGCCCAGGACGAAACTCAGCATTTTAGTGAATTAGTGTTGTCTGAGCGAATTTTCACTTGGCGAGGTGTGGCGATGTGTGCGAAGTGGTCGCTTGCGACTTTTCACAGGTTAGTGAATCTGCCCCATTGTGAAAGACTTCTTGTAACACATATGGTCATCTGACTGGTAGGGCCATACCTAATAAGCCAGAAAAAATTAACTGGAAGACTTTAAAAACAAAATGATATTGTTGCTGAATAAAGCCCCTCACGTATACAAAAGGCAACTGTGTAATTTGCAAATAAATTCTGCTCTCCGGCTATTATCTTTCTTATTTGGAAATTTTTGCACTCCGGCACGGGGTTTGCAGCGTGTTGAGAAGCACATTTACACTGATGATCACACAAAGGACTATCCTATTTATGGTTTGTATGTAATTTTAGCCTTTAATCATCACAAGAAAATCACCCTGTGTAACACTAACACAATAGTGTAACAGACATAGGGGTATATTTATCAAGATCGCCACAGTCTGCTAGAGTGAAATTCCACCAGTCTCCATTCATTTCTATGGGATTTTGAAAGGCATATTTATCAAAGGATGAACTTTCACCCATTGATAAATACTCTTTAAAAACTCCATGGAAATGAATGGAGAATGTCGGAATTTAACTCTAAAAGACTGTGGCGACCTTTAACTTCACTCTTTGATACATATACCCCTTACTCTCAAGTGCTAAAACTACCATGGAAATTTTCTATTCCTAATCCATGGGTTCTTGGCATGATTACTAGTACATGAAGATGCATCTACAATCCTTATCAATGTCTGGTATCCTTGAGAATGTCCTTAGCTATGTCCCTAAAACAACATTCAAAAGAAACAGTGCCTAATAGCATTTAAAATTTAGGGGCCGATTCACTAAGGGTCGAATATCGAGGGTGAATTAAAATCCTTCGACTTCAAATATCGAAGTCGAAGGATTTAGCGCAGATAGTTCGATCAAACGATCAAAGGATAATTCCTTCTATCGAACGATAAAATCCTTAGAATCGAAGGATTTTAATCCAACGATCAAAGGAATATCCTTCGATAAAAAAAAGTTAGCCAAGCCTATGGGGACCTTCCCCATAGGCTTACATTGACTTCGGTAGGTTTTAGATGGCCAACTAGGGGGTCGAAGTTTTTTTTAAAGAGACAGTACTTCGACTATCGAATGGTCGAATAGTCGAATGATTTTTACTACGAATCCTTTGATTCGAAGTCGTAGTCGAAGGTCGAAGTAGCCCATTCGATGGTCGAAGTAGCCAAAAAAAAACTTCGAAATTCGAAGTTTTTTACCCTCGAATCCTTCACTCGAAGTTAGTGAATCGGCCCCTTAAAGGGATACTGTCATGGGAAAAAACATTTTTTTCAAAATGAATCAGTTAATAGTGCTGCTCCAGCAGAATTCTGCACTGAAATCCATTTCTCAAAAGAGCAAACAGATTTTTTTATATTCAATTTTGAAATCTGACATGGGGCTAGACATTTTGTCAATTTCCCAGCTGCCCCTGGTCATGTGACTTGTGCCTGCACTTTAGGAAAGAAATGATTTCTGGCAGGCTGCTGTTTTTTCTTCTCAATGTAACTGAATGTGTCTCAGTGAGACATGGGTTTTTACTATTGAGTGTTGTTCTTAGATCTACCAGGCAGCTGTTATCTTGTGTTAGGGAGCTGCTATCTGGTTACCTTCCCATTGTTCTTTTGTTTGGCTGCTGGGGGGGGAAAGGGAGGGGGGTGATATCACTCCAACTTGCAGTACAGCAGTAAAGAGTGATTGAAGTTTACCAGAGCACAAGTCACATGACTTGGGGCAGCTGGGAAATTGACAATATGTCTAGCCCCATGTCAGATTTCAAAATTGAATATAAAACAATCTGTTTGCTCTTTTGAGAAATGGATTTCAGTGCAGAATTCTGCTGGAGCAGCACTATTAACTGATTCATTTTGAAAAAAAGTTTTTTCCCATGACAGTATCCCTTTAATATATACAAGTAGTCATATTATGGCGTGAAATGGTGGTGATGTGTATACTGTATATAATTAGGTATAATTAGGTAAACCCTATTCTTATTTCCTGAATAAGATCCACAAATCTAAAATCACGCTATATACTGTAGTTTAAATAAGGTGCAATGTCCTTTAAACTGTAAGATGCAGGGCAGCAAACTGCTATACATTACGCAAACTGTTGTTTGGAATATTTTTCAAATGCCACTGTAGTTGTTTCTAAAGGAGGTATACATAATGCATGAATGTCAAATATAATCAGTTTTTGAACATCTTGGCATCAACCTGACTTCTGAAGGTCAATGGTCTTGAAGAGTTGCTATTTTATATCAAAGAGACTTTAAGCTTTCAAATCATACAGAAATGTAACAAAGGCTTCATCTCGAAGTAAGCAGAAAGTCAAATTGATTTAGCTAATCTCAAATCATGTTGATCATTCTAAGACATGGCAGACTATTTGTCTTCTTGGTTTTACCAGTTTTTTCCCAATGACATATTTCAGGGTTATGTTCAATAACCATGAGTGGGAAGATTACGTTCTCGTAAAACAGGCCTAGGTGACCTCTAAACATCCAGATTTTGTAGTAGTTGTTTTGATTTTCAGAAAATGTTTAGCCATACTATACTATATTGATTTAGCTTATTCTACTGAGAGCTCTATGTGCATATTTCTGTTTATTCATATGAGGGTGCTGCCATAATGATTGCTTCCTAAATTGCACTTATCACACTGCAGTTGTGTAAATAAATGACCACTGAAGTCTCTAGTGGCTCAGAGTTTTCAGAGGGAACAGCTGTAAGATGATGAGGCAGTCAGTTGGCTAACATTGAGGGGAAAATGAAAAGGCTTCTTGGTAGTGATGGGCAAATAAATTCAAATTTGTGGGGGAATTTCCATGTTTCACCACAGGCGAAAAAAACTGCAAAAATTTGCCACTGATTTGACAAGCATCTGAAAAGTCACTTGCGTCAAAATTAACGCACGTCAATTCAGACACTATTCAGACACCCATTGGCTTTAATGTTGGCATCAAAATTGACGACACGCATCCAAAATTAAATTTTTCGCCAAAGCGAAATGGGAGAAATTCGCCCATCATTACTTGTTGGGTTTGTGTATCCCCACAGAGAAAACAATGTCGGTTTTATTACAGTGCAGTTCTAGACTCTTATTTGAATTTGTAACTTTGAAAAGAATTGATCACCTTCATAAATTTACATTCACCTAAAAAAATGTTCTCTTTACCAGGAGGACAGAACTTCATCTTGCAAAAATGATCCATGCCGACCCTATAGAGATTGAATTTGCAAACTTTTTGTTCAAGAAGTATGACAGCATAAGCTGACAGATCAATGCAAATATTCCATTACTTTCAACTGGTAACGTCAGGTACAAGAGTGGATTCATTTTTGCCCTGCAACCCAATGAGAATAAAACTTAAATGAATTCCCCTCGCAGACTGCAAAGCAATCAAAATAGAATGCCGCTTTCTAGCAACAATAACTCCGGGCCCAGTTTCGCTGGAGACTTTATTGCGCTACAATTTATGTTTAGCAATAAAAAGCAGTTAAAAGTCGTGGCAGACACTTTGGTCCTGGATAAAGGCCAGCTTAGTAGAAGTTGACATCTCTCTGAAGAACTTGATTTCTTCAAGGTTAGTAAGCAAGATAAACTATGCTTTTTTGAAGAAGCATTTTTAAAAACCTGTACTAGTTATTTCAGAACTCTCCTATATACAAGATTTAAATAGGTTAGTTGCACCCAGGTTGCCCAGAATGACATAAGCTAGCTATATAACTGCTTGTCAGGGGCCTATCAGCTTCTAGCGGAGAAGAAGGAGGAAGCTTCAGGGCAAAGTTCAAGTTTGCGGTAATCAAAAAAGGTTCAAGAGTAATCGTAGTTAATTCCAGGCAGTAGTTCAAAAGACAGTAGGCAATGGATCGTGGAAACAGGTTCAGGCAAGAGTGAAAGTCCTGCAATACAATCAGGAACAATTTAGGAACACCCAGGAACCAAGGTAACAATTCCTATAATATGGCATTGAACCCGTGACCTGGAAGTCCTTTTATTTTCAAATTTCTCGCCGGGTGTGGGACATCATCATACCAGCGTCACGGTGCCACTGGCCCACTTGGGTCATGGGCACCACCATCTGGGATGCGACGCCGCCAGTGATGGGAGCTCCAATAGGTACTCCTGACACTGCTATAATTGGCTGCCAGAGACAGACAGCATTACCTCACAATGACTGACTTACAGAAAAAAATTGCTTAGCAAATGCTGCCTGCAGTGTAACCAGTATTTATCTCAGCAATCATTCACCCACCTGGCTGCATCATATTTCACTCACATAGAACACTACAGTATGCTCCTAGATGTTAAAGTGTTGTCACTAGCACCTTCTTTCAATAGGTTGCAATATCTTTATTCTTATCAGGGACAATTCTGTTATTTGAGCCACCTGAGGGCTCCTGCAATGCTGCCTTCCTCACTCTCCAGCAGTTACTTCTCCTGTGCAGTAGTGGGTCCAATGGGTTATGCATTGCTAGAGAGCTCAGTTGTTCTCTCTAAACTAGAAGAGATGCTCATGGCATCAGTGCTTATGATTCTTATATAGTACTACTCATGATACACAGTGCTTCACTTGTTGTGTATTCCAGTACAATGATTACTTACATCACAAAACTTAAATCTAAAGCTGGCCATACACTGAAAGATCTGTTAGTTCACCATGTAAGGTGGACAGTTTGTAGGTGGGCGTGGTCCAGTGAAGAACACCTGCTGGAGGAAAGAAGAGCCCAGCCCTGAAGTAAGTAGTAGGCTTAGCCAGAATGAGGAGATTTGTGGTATAGTGTGCACTAGGTGTACAAGGCAGTTAGGAAAAAGGTAGCAAGGGCAGCTAAGAGCCCCAACCAGGAGTAAGTGGAACTAGCTTTCCGGTGGATCATCTATCAGTGAGGGATAAAGTGACAGGGAAGAGGATAGTGAAAGAGAGGGCTTTGAGACTGAGGCCACCGTGGAAAATCCTTTCTGGAATAACAAGGGGGCGCCAACGAGGAGCGTTGGGTTGCTGAGGACAGGTGGGGATAGTGAGATCCCATCGAGGGCAGTGGAACAAGTATGGCTCCTTGGTATTCGGAGGTAATACCGGAAAATCCTGAAAGTAAAAAAGTTAATTCTGGAAATGGCTATGTGATATGTGATTGAAGACTTGACTGCCAGTGTGAAGTTGCATCAACAAATTGTATTTAAGAAAATAAAAAGAACTTTGGTTTTTTAACTGCTTGCTGTTGCCTATTACTGTAAGTGATCCTGGGCCACCTACTTACAAGCAAAATTAAAGGACAAATGCAGAACTGAACCTAAAGCCTAATTTGCATTTGCACTAGTAAAACAATCAACCAGGTAGCACCCTTAATTTTAATCTGATACTGTTTGTAAGGATCTCTGCAGAACTGTCAAGCACCATACTTGATCCTATTTTCCCATAAACAAATAACAATAAACAAGCTGTTACAGAGAAGAAGAACATTTGTTAAAGCACTTTATACCTAGACACATACCTACAGTATATACACAGACACATCATGGTTAGTTGGTGTGCATGAAGCCCCGCATGCACATTTCTGTATTCTGACTAATGTGATGAAATAAGACAGATGTGATCATCAATCTGATTTGTAAGTCAGTAGAAACTTAAAGCCAATGGTAATAACAAGAAGGAATTATAATAGAGATGGGAAGGATGATATTGCTTTCTGTGTGCAGCCTGGTAACTGACAAATCTGTAGAGTGCACAACCTCCAACCAGCAGTATTTTCCTGTTATAAATATAGCTTCCATTTTAAAGCACCGACTCTCCTGTCAGCAAAGACATATTTTCTGATTTCACTTCTGAGAGTTCCAGTCTCCCTTATCTGGGCACAGAATCGCTTTGACAAAGTGTAATCTAATTTGAATGCTTTTATTTGGAGAACAGGAAGAAGAGAAGCTGATGTCATGAATTTAGTTTTTCTTTGTATATATTAAAAATTAGATGCAGAAGCAGGGCATAAGCTGTATTACAGAACACAAGGTGCATTTTGATGACATTAATAAAACAAATGCTCCCTGGGCACAAGAAAGTTCCACTGGATAACAAATGTTTCCTAAATACTTACTCCCTTTAAAAACCACTGAGCATATGGGCATACAGCTGTAATAGAAGGCCACATATTTCAGATTCTAGCAATATTCTCTGAATAATGAATCAGTGAATCAGCTATCCTCTCAACATTTATTTCCAATGCAGAGGTACCCATCCTGCTGGTTAGATTAAACCATAGGATGCTATACATCAATCCTCCTGCTCTTGATATCAATTTGATGTTTATAGTATCTGCTTATTTTGTTACTTTGCTTATTTAATGACCACTTTCCAGTCCTGCTCCTTTTGGGTCCATGAATCTGGACTGTATATACAATGTATTGCTGTTACTGATGGATTACTGGTTAGCCAAACAATATTATTATTTTTCATCTCATTGGTTGCCAATAAAAATATATTATAAACTTACCCAAACATTCACAATTCAGCACATACCTGAATCAGATCAAATATGTGGACAAAAGAATTAGAATTCTTGCTGATATCAGAATAAACTAGTAGCTCCAATGGAGGAAATAGAGAAAAGACAAACCATCCATAAGTCATCAAATAAAAGGAAAAGGAAACCCTGATTAATTTGGGGTCCCAATCTGTAATTCACACCCCCAGTGAATCAAGTTGTTAAATTTTTCCTTGAGCTGGTGTTCCCTTTAAAGAAGAAAATGCACTGGCCTGGGGAAAAACATCATGTTTCTTACCTTTCGGAGCACCAGAACATTATATAGTTTAGTCCAGTCCTGGTACATACAGGCCAATGCCCAAACCATTGAGCACTTTCGCCCTCCAATTTGTGCCTGTAGTTCTCCCACTTAGGGGTAAATTTATCAAAGAGTGAAGTTCCGCCACTAGAGTAAAATTCCACAGCTCTCAATTCATTTCTATGGGATTTTGAAAGACGTATTTATCAATGGGTGAAAGTTCACCCTTTGATAAATACGCCTATAAAAATCCCATAGAAATGAATGGAGAGTGGCGGAATTTCACTATTAACTTCACTCTTTGATAAATATACCCCCTAGAGTGTAAGCTCTCTGGGTCAGGGTCCTCCTTCCTACTGTTCCTTACCACATTTTACTAAAATGGTGACATTATTCTTTTACCCCGGGCAGGAGAGCAGGATCACAGGGGGAAAAAAATAGTGACTGGATTTGCAGGGGTGCCAAACATTCTGACATCCCCAGTTAATCCAGGTTTCCTTGTCATTAAATACAATTGTTAAACATATTCTATGGGGATACCTTAGTTACATTTAGTTACAGAGGCTGGTATTAACACTTTTTTTCAGTTCATTTATTTTTAGATTGATAACCAGTAATATGTACCTTTTCAATTGTTTGATGTTTTATTTTATATTTTTTTTCCCCAGAATTGACCTTTAAAATGAAATGTTCCTGTCTCCAGTGTTTCAGTCTGACAGCTCAGTAATCCAGGTGCAGATTCTGAACTATTACAATTTGCTACTAGTGATGGGTGAATGTATTCACCAGGCGAGAATTTGAGCGTTTCGCCACTGGCGAATAAATTTGCGAAATGGCCACGAAAATTCACTGGTGAAAATCCAGTGGCATCAAAGCAATGTCGCCGGCATCCAAAACGGATGCCGGCATAAAAAAAAACAGACGCCAGCATCAAAAAAACGGACGCCGGCACCATTTCCTGAATTTTTCGCCGTTTCGAGAAATGCAAATCCGCCCATCACTATTTGCTACATTATTTGATACATTTCTCAGCAGCATTTGTGAAATATTAGCAACTATTATATCAATTATAACAGCTACTTGTAATGTTACTCAGGGATTCTGCTCAACAGGGTCAAAGATAAGGAACGTACCAACTTGTGTTTCCATTTAGAATTTTTAGGTTAATGCCACACGATGTGAATCTCGGCCTGCGGAGAAACTCAGACCCAGAATCTGCTCCTCTGTTGCTGTTCTGCCTGCACTTAGCAATATTGCCTCCGCTCGGTTGCAGGCAGATGTGGGAGATGTGGGCTGAAAATGCAAAATGCATTTTGGCGCTGAAATGTGCTGCGCTTTGTCTGCACCAATTGGAAGCAATGTTTCTGGGTGAAGGGCAGCAGCAGAGGAGCAGAAACGATCACAAATAGAAAATAGAAAGTAAATGAAAAAAGTCTTTATTCATGGTGAGCTATCTATCTAATATACAGGTAGGCCTTCCCATCTCCATTATATTTTTAGCTGACAGCTCTGAACAGCACAATGGCCAGCTAGTTTGTTTGAAGGCTAAACTGGCGACTTTTCACTCTGTCGAATGATCAATACTCCGCAAATTCTCTAAAGTGCGGATTACTGAATGTTACCTCTTTTGCCAGAGTTGGCTTCGCCACCTCAGACCAGACGAAGTGATAAAAAGCAGCTAGATCTTCCTCAATCTTCTGTCACTTACATCATATCCTGTGTGCTGAAAATACATTAAAGTTCAAAAAATCCTGATGACTTTTCCTTTGTTTAAGCGGGATTGGCTGCAAAAGTCCTGACTTACTTTTTTGGGTAACCAGTTTTCTCCAGACATTTTATAACATATGGAACATTTATTTTACAGTGGGCTCATGTGTAGGGCATTATTATAACTCTCTTGTCTTTATTAGGGTTCTCTGCACATATGTTATAATAAGTGGTAACTTCAAGCATTTGCACCAACATTTATAATAAAGCCATCCATACAACTTTAAATTACCCGCTGTATGCAAATTGACCTAAGCGCAAGATCACTAGCAAATTTTCACTAGGCACAAACGAACGCTAGCGCATCTTCGCTATGAAATGCTTGCACCGCTGAAGTAACGCTAGTGAAAAGTCGCCAGTGTTCGGTGCTCAGGGCGCAACTTCGCATATTAGTGAATTAGCGTACTGATAGTGAGTGTGAAGTGGTCGTTGCCGAGAGTTCACTCTTTAGTGAATCTGTCCCTTTAGGCCTTACAGTACATTTCTGGGGGCCTCACAACAGCCTGTCAGAGTATTTGGATGAAAGTAGGCCAGATATATATTGTGTAGGCGTGGGCCCATTGTCACATTAATGAGGTCCTTGTCTGACAAGTCTGCAGAGAACCCTGTCAGGATACTAATGCTTGTCCAGGGGCCAAATAATCATATCAGCCCGATTCATGCCTAACACAGGGGCAGCCAATTGGAGCTGATATTAAAGCTTGCTCAAGGCTTAGGTGAATTATAAGAAACTTAATTTAGCATATCTGCTTTTTGTGGAGTCAGCGTGGATGGCTGATATTTCCATTGTACAATGTACTAGAAAGTTGAAAAAAAAAAGACATAGAACAAGCAATTTTAATATCTTAATTTTTGCACATTTTGCAGCAAATAAACAACATCTTATTCTGAACAACTGCAGCGGAACCGTTTTGAAAAGGTTGCCAGCTGCCTTGAAATAAAATAGGGAAGGAACAAAGCTGTAGTAAGAACATTGCTGAACTAGGTAAAACACCAGAAAATTTAAAAGACTGGCATAAAGCCCAGGGAAAGTGCCAAACCAGACCTGATAGCAACAGATACATGTTTGCAGGCTGGCGCGGAAACACCGTGTCCAGGATCAAATGATGTAGTGGTATTCACATTGGCAGGAGAAGATGAAATGCATTTCAGGTATCTGTTTCAGTCACTGTTTTATCCAGAATGGGATGTTAAGCCAGGAGTATACAGAAGGGGCCATAATTACTAGTATATATATCTATAGATTTAGCTGAAGGAAGGAAATACTGTTGGCATTGGCACTAAGCACAGGGGTGATTCTGGGGATGCTGCTGCCGCCTGAGGATCCCGTCCCTCCCTTCCCGCTCCGTGCTTAAAGATCAGCATTAGAGTGAGACAAAGTGAGGCAGAATTGCTAGTCCAATGAGTGCAATAACACTCTCTGCACTAGTGGAGCCAAATTTCCTGGTTAAAGCACAGAAATTCAGCTCTTAAAGTTACAAACATTGGACACATTTTCACCTAAGCAGTAATCCATGGCAACCAATCACATTTTTGCTTTCATTGTTCACCCTGCAGCTGACTGGAAAAAAAAAAAGTCACTGAATGGTTGCTGCCAGTTATTGAACATGTGCCCAGTGTTTATAAATCAACCCCACGTTTCAAAGCTGCACAGAATGCAAAGATGCTGGTCCAGGGCATAAAACAGACGTGGCAGCATTCACAATTAAAAGGGGAAGGTGTGGATGCCTAATGATTCAAAGCACTGGGTTTGTACATTAATAATTCAACGGAATAAAAGAGAATGTTTGCAACTAGGGATGGGCGAATTCTTTCGCCTTGTTTCACCGAAAAAATTACGCCCATAGACTTGTATGGCGTTGTGCATCAAAATAAAAAGACACGCGCCAAATAAAATTTGGCGCGCAACAAATTTTTTTTTTTGACTTTAATGAGCATCGTCGACATTTCACCGGCAGCGTATTTTTGTCGAAACAGAACGGGTCAAATTTGCCGATCCCTACAACCTCTTGTCTTGACTTAGACACAGAAGCAACTATACTGTGCTAAACTTTCAACCGATTTCAAGTGTGGCGGATCTCAACTGGTTCCGTGAGCTGGTCTATTAACAGAGTGAGGGTACAGATCGCTCCTTAATTCGAGTTTGGCTACTTTGTTGCTAGGTAACAAAACGCACCACAAAAAAACTCCCCTTTTCGCCACACTCCTTGGTTG
The DNA here is from genome assembly GCF_017654675.1 of Xenopus laevis. NCBI lineage: Eukaryota > Metazoa > Chordata > Amphibia > Anura > Pipidae > Xenopus > Xenopus laevis. Next base: position 100,015,013 of record NC_054380.1, on the reverse strand, counting down.
GCAGGCAAAGCGTCTTTATGGTAGTGCTGAGTGTTCAATACAGGTGTTTCAGTAATGGTGCATTTGGGTTTCTTTTCCTAGAGGCTTCTTGTCACTATTGCCTTTTTGTTCGCTTTCAAACGTGACTAAAATGCGAGCAGCAGTGTAAAAACTATATAGATAAATCTGCCTGAATGTGTTAACTACATTTCTGGTATTGAAAATTGTGAATATATATATATATATATATATATATATATATATATATATATATATATATATATATTAGATATTGTAAATTCCTGTTATAAGAAGAGACATTTTTTACTAGCCTGGGTGTAAAAATTAAGATATAGGAATGCGTTTTTTTCTAGGAAAAATGGCAACCCTAGAATTAAGATGGTAGTGGACTGGTCACTCATGGGTATAAACAGTGAAATCCCCTGATTTGAAGTTTTTCCTCATTTTACACCGTTGGTTGTTGTTCCCCCAATTTATACTGCATAATACATTTCCCCGATTTTACATTTTCCCTGATTTACACCATTTTTAATGGTATATTGTATCCTATTACCAAGTGCAAACAGGAAATAGTCCATAATCAGGAACCCACCTTGAGCTGGGCAATATCCAGCTGATATGATTGTTTGGGCCTTAATAAACTAAAGTCATCAGGGTGAGGACCATATCAATGGTCCTTGTCCCAACATGATTTTAAAACCTGCCAGATCAACATTTGGATGGACAAATATTGGTTGGGTAGGTCCTTTTAAGGCCGTAAATGCTGAATCATCAGATAAAGAATTATTTTTGTTTTTACCTGCATATCTGATGATTCAGGTCTTACCGTTAGTAGAGTGGACTTAAAATCTTTCATACGACCAATGTATGTGGGAAAGATCTAAAAGGAGAACGAAATCCCTCCCCCACCAAAAGTCCTCGAATCTTGCAGGCATTGCCCCCCTCTCCCTCTTCGCAATGTGATTTAGTGTTCCCAGTCCCCATCTTTCAGATCTTCATGTAGTCTTTTGGTCTCAATGCGGATTTGTGCATGGGCAATTAAAGCCAATTCCTGACTTGGCCTGACTGCGTATGTGCTGGCTTCGTGATGGCAAAGAGACCCAATGGGCTTTTTTTAGCACATCACAGGGAGAGGGAAGGAGGGCAATGCCTGCAAGATTAGGAGGGGGTTTTGGTGGGTGGGGGTTTAGTTCTCCTTTAATTGTAGCATGTATGGCCACCTTAAGAGGGCCCTGTGCTCTGCCAAGTCGGTCCAGAAGGAGAGAATTGACAGTTTTTATCGGCCAGTGTATGGCTACTTTATCCATACTTGCCAATGGTCAATCATTGGATGGGCTAATGCCAGTATCTGTGTTATATTTGCAGGAAAATAGCTTCTAAAACCATTTTCCTAAAATTGCCTTGAGCTGCTATTTACATTGTAAAGTAAATAAAGTAATCAGGCTGCTTCTTTGCATACCTTTTAAGTGTCTTGTAATGACCACGATACCACTATTGCTCCGGTAGACTGAGCCCTTAAATTTTGCAGACTAGCTAAACACTAATATAGGAATAGGGTTTAAGAAGAATATGGTTTTATTTCGCATTCTGGTCCCTACAGGTTTAATAAATAAACTGTAACTTGTAAACATTTAACTAAATCTAGGTTATAAGAAAATGTTTCATCTTCATTCTGAGGATTGGAAAGAATATAGGAATGATGAGATTATGATGATTATATAGAAGTCTGATTTAGAGAAAAATGCTGTATTTTGGATGATCCTCTGGGAGCCATGTTGGGATTGCATCTTCTTCAGAATATATCTGACCATGTTGGCAAACTCTCCAAACTTTTAATTCCACTCATGGATAATTTTGGAATGTAATAGCTGATAACTAGAATTGTCAATGTAGGGACCCGTAGGGTTAATTCCCCTCCGTTCTGATCCACATGGTTTGGAAAGAATGGATAATAGATAATAGATCCCATGCTTGCATTATCATGATCATTGTCTGTGGTTACTGAGAAGCTCTAGCACTTTGCAGGTCGTATGGCTAGAGATTATTGTAGGGTTGCAACTTTGTGATGTCAGGGGTGGGTGGATGACATCAGTGGGCTGGTGGTTGGGATTATAACATGGCGATCACCGATAGGCTGAGCGCTGCGCCATTCATTAAAAGACCTAATTTGGACAGGTGCCAACCGTAGATTATTGACTGCAAAGGTGTTAAATGCTAAATAGTACTTAATAGTATTCTTAAGAACATTTTTCTTATTATAGATGAATAGTTCTTCAGATACAAAGTCAAAAGATACCTATTCACCGTACAGATATATTAGTGCACCTGGTTTCATTGCTATACACTTGTTCTATTATTTACAGCACTGTGTAATGCCTGCAGTGTGTTGCAGGCAACATATAGATAGTAACTGAGAGGTCACTCAGCTTCATTTTCTTTTTCTTTTTTTTTATATTCTAGGCAATAGATTAACTTGCTCAACCTTCCTGATACCTTTTCTATAATGAGAATTTCAGGATGCTATGAGATGTCACACATGATTATTATAAGCATTAGCTCAAGTCATCATAAATCAAGGACCATGCTCTACTTTGACAATAAAAATTGGAGATGAAATTGTGATTCATCATAAAATACTGTTGATTGCTACAGCTTTCTGAGCATTTAGCAGCTGTAGGGAATCTATTGAGACAGATTATATACTGTACACTAGTACAGGAACCTTTCTTTCTGTATTTGTATTGCTGCTTTGCTATCAGTCAGATGTGATAGTGTGATATGGTCACTCAAAATAATGCAGTTGGGGAGCTTACCCCATTTATTGCTTCACCAACAGTATCAACGTTTGAGGGGCTTACACCCTCCCTTTGTCAGGACGAAAACATTGATACTGTTAAAATCTGAATTTTGTGGGAAGTGGGGGGAAAAAGCTAGTTTTTCCGAATTTATTAAACTCAGAGTGTGTGAAAAGTCCGAATAAAAAAGCATCCTAACTCAGACCTGCTGAGTTCATGTAGAAGCCAGTGGGAGAAGTCCTGAAGATATCTTGATCTGTGCTGGGTTTCGTGCAATAATCCAAACTTTTAGTGGTTTTTGGCCATGAAATGTGAAAAATTTGTACGATTCAATTTTTTTGCTGATTTTCTCGATTTTTTTCCCGAACAGGAAAATTTTGGAAAAATGGATTGATAAATAAATAAAAATCTGTGCCTATTTCATCAGACTATTTTATAGAAAATTAGCAAAATTATTTGATAAATAATCTCCTTATATATGACAATTTGTTTTTATTTTCAATTTGAGCGATCAATCTTTTAAATCTAGGTCCCCATGACTTTCTTTGCTTATGATATCAAGTTGTAAATATTTTGATCCATAAAAATGTGCAAGTTGAAACACTGGGGTCAAATAAATGGCGTATTAACAAAGCTCAAATACTATTACATATGATATAACACCATATATAGTATTGCAATTCTTAAAATAATCCAGTACAAAGACATCATTGCTATTATTTATAAACGTGTGTATTTTTTATGCCACAAAGTAGACTTTTTTTGTGCCCCACTCTAAACCAGATGTGACCTGTAAAGGAAACAATGCTTATAATATACAGTAATATAGTTGAGACAACTGAATGCTTCAGATGAACACTTGTGCACCTACAATATGTGGGAAATGTAGCTTTTGCATGGAATTCACAAAAATATTATGTTAGCTAGGTGAAAACGGTTTGCTTAAAATGCAAGTAGGGATGGGCGAATTTTTTCGCCTTGCTTTGCCGCAAAAATGATGCCCATAGACTTGTATGGCACAGTGCTAATCAATATGTTGGCGCTATATAAATACATGTTAATAATAATAATGGCTTAGTGTGTCAAAAAAAAGACGCGCGTCAAAAAAAAATTTGCGTCTGCGAAATTTTTCCGAATTTTTGGCAAAACAAAACGGGTCAAATTCGCCCATCCCTAAATGCAAGTGCAACTTGTACGTAATAAAGCTTTGAGAATTGTTTAATGCAATATCAGTAATTTATTCTTTTATTCTGTGCATGATCTGTCCATGGCTTAATCTTATTCATACTGAGGGAGCATTGACTTGGGCTGTAATAAAATCTGATTTGTGGCATTGACTGACACAACAATGCTATGGACTGTCAACCTAGAGGTGAACTATTTTATTTGCAGTTGTCAGCCACTGAGCTATTAACTAAAACTGCTGTCACAACACATGTAGAAAATTGAAAGCTTTTAGTTTTTTTCTTTATTGACTTAATAAAATGCCATATCTGCTAAATCCATCTGCTGAATCTCTCTGTACGCACAAACACACAAATTTAACATCAATAAAATGGCAGTGTTTGAAAAAGATGTATCTCTCTATTCCACCTAAAACACATGGCATTACTTTTCACAACAATAAAACCTACTGTAGATACTTTTTTCCGATGTTGTAATTTTCCTGGTAAGTATCCTGAGTAGTCCTAATAAAGGTAGGACTACTCAGATGATTTTCGCACGACCCGACGTGCTGCGCAAAAACGTAGGCGTCACGTTGGATGCAACAGAAATAAGGTGAGTGAATGCATTGTCGAATGGTGTTGCAGCGCTGATCTGCCCTGACACGACTGTCGATGCAGAAGCTGCGCGTTATCTAGGATAGCATTTTTACTTCCTTTTTACGTCAGTTTCTTTGGTTTAATTCTATTAACCTAATGTACCATTACGTAAATAACTGTATCCTATGAATCATTCTTTCACCTGTTGATGCTGCGGCTTCACTCCGTTCTTCATTTATTTCAACGAGAACTTTCTGAAACACCTTGGCAATGTATAGATTAGGTGAATCTAAAGATAAATGTCACAGGCATTAATGATAATCATATCTCCCAGAATGTGCCCTTTTTCATTTCTTTCTATTTTTAATAAAGTCCTGTAGTTGTATGCATATCATAAAATGTATTTCATCCCTTACTGAGGTTGAAAAAAATGACTTTAATCTAGTGGAGTTATTCTGTTTGATATTTCAACATGAATGGGTTTTGCATGAGGAATATAGAATTATGGCATTTCAGTCCCTGAATTAGAAATTTATAGTGATGGGCGAATAAACTTGCCTGGCGCAAATTCATGGACACACGTCCAAAAAGTCGTATCAAAATCGTCGCACTTCAACACTATTCGGACGCCCATTGATTTTAACGTCAGTGTCAAAATTGCCACTTGAGTCAAAATTGATGCTGGTGATTTCGAGTTTCACTAATTCTTAGCGAATTTGGTGGAAAACTAGAGAAATTCGCCAATCACTAGAAATTTACATGCGGACTGCAGAAAAGGTAGACCCCCATTTATATTTTGAAAAAATGTATGTAATGCTGCAAAGGATCACTGGTCACTTGTGTATCATGGAGGACTCAACAGCTTTAAAACCATGCATCTGTTATCTTGTATCAGGGAGCTGTTATCTGGTTACCTTCCCATTGTTCTGTTGTTAGGCTGCAGTACAACAGTAAAGAGTGACTGAAGTTTATCAGAGCACAAGTCACCTGACAGCTGGGGGCAGCTGGGGGCAGCTGGGAAACTAACAATATGTCTAGCCCCATGTCAGATTTCAACACTAAGGGGGTTATTTATTAAGCTCTGAATACCTGTAAACCGAAAAATTTGGATTTTTTGGACCTTTAAAAAAAATCTGTATTTTTCGGGATTTATTAAAGTCTGATGGTATGAAAACTCTGAATACGAAGACCCAGCATCTCAAAGCTCTCGGGTCCTGTATTAGTCAATGGAGAAGGTCCAAGAGGCTGTGCTGCTGTCCGATGATTTCTGGGATTTTAGGCCAAAGAGTCCGAAGACTCCGAAAAATTTGTGTTTTTTGCAGAAAATTCAGAAAACTCTTGACTTTTCAGGCAAAGGTCCGAAGTTTTTGGGTATTTGCCCAAACCTATTTTTTTGAATGATAAATAAGGTCAATTTGGGAATTCTGAGTTGCGTTTTGAAAAAAAACATGTTTTCCCATGACAGTATCCTTTTAAATATATAGGTTATTTTCAGGTTAACAAGAAATTTCTTAAAGTCAAATTTCTGTTCAATTTTAAACCTTCCAAAGAAATCAAAATAAAAAAATTGTTAAAACATTTTAGAAGCAGTTTCAACTGAACGCTGTAATAGAATTCATTCTTTGAAATAACATGTAAAATGTTTCTATTGAATAAAAACCCCAGTATTATAGCAGTCTTTACTATAAACTCCAGAGTACACAGATGTCTTTTATCTGTTGACTAAACAAAGACCAACAACGTCTTCTACATTTATTGGAACTTGAGGAAATACAAACAGTATTCATGTCTTGGGTCAGAAATCTTTAAAAAGGAATGAAGGGTATTTTTAAGGAAAGCAAATCATGGCGTAAATGATGAGTAAGTAAAAGTGCATATATAACAATTATGTACTTATAAGGAACTTTAACTATGCTTAAAATATTCAGCGCCACAGGGTTTTCAGCTTTAGAGTCTCATCAACGGTGTAAGACAATTACAAATAATTTTTTTTGTATGTATTATATGTCTTTCTGTGATGAGATTATGTCAGGTAAATTCAAAACAATGCATTAAGATGAGTAAACTGTATTCTGCATTCTAGGAAATTTTGAAGTGCAAACCTTACAGTAAGGATAGGGAGAATTGGGATGTATCCTTTTAATTTTTTGGAGAACAAAATGTTCTGCTGATGCATCAAAGTTATACAGTTAATTTGAGTTCAAATAACACCCTTCTCTATCAAGTTGAACCCTTCAGTGTATTCTCATCAGTGGACATGCATAGGTAGCTTTACCCTTGTCACCCAATTTTGTTTTGCCAGAAACACAAGGGATTGCAAATGACTGGGATATTTTCCACTGTGGGTATCATACTTGGGGATATGCTTACTAAGTGGCAGAATATTAGGGCTAAACCACTGTAACTTAAGAGCTGTTTTGTTCCTCGCATCTTCAGTATTTTGGTGAACTTTTGAACACATTTCTGATGTTCTGATGATGTTCTTGATGTTCTTAAAGGAGAAGGAAACCCAGTCGGCGCAAAAACCCTCCCCCCTCCAGTGTGTTGCCCACCCTCCCCCCTGGCCTACCTGTCCCGCTGGGCAAATGTACCTAACTTGTTACTTACCCTTCTGCGCAGGTCCAGTCCAGGGAGTTCACAGACATCTTCTTCCACGCGATCTTCTTCCTGCTTTGACCGGCGTTTTGGTGCATGCGCAGTAGGAGCATTTCGCCGGTACGGATCTACTGTGCATGCGCCAAAAGTCACGAAGTTTTCAGATTTCACTTCGTGACTTTTGGCGCATGCGCAGTAGATCGTACCGGCGAAATGCTCCTACTGCGCATGCGCCGGTCAAAGCAGAAAGAAGATCGCTTGGAAGAAGATGGCGTAGTTGAACTCCGTAGACTCGACCTGCGCAGAAGGGTAAGTAACAAGTTTGGGGCATTTGCCCAGCAGGACTGGTAGGCCAGGGGGGAGGAGGGAGGGTGGGCAAGTTTCCCGCCAAGATGCTCCCCCATGGAATTCAGACCATGGATTATAGCAAATTTACTAACTCTGCTTGATTTTACAACGGATCAGACACTTCACCCATTCCAGCAGTATAGGAAGGAACATGAGATTCCACACACACAATTCTTCCGATATTTACAAATAAGACACTTTGTGGAAACTTCGCTTTAAACTCGATAGAATCAGACTCTTACATATTTTGAAACAATGTGTTGCAATCACTCATATCTGTCACACTTGATCTCATTACTATATTTCCATCTCGCATCAGACAATACTGATAATACTCAGCCATCTAAATCGGCGGAAGATCTCAATATAACGATTTTGGAGAAAACATGGTCGGCAATCTGGGAAACAGTCAGAAAAACAACCATCAGTGCATACAAAATTATATTCCGATGGTACTACACCCCCACATGTATCAGTAAACTCAGTGGCAATCCAGATCATGCTAGGTGCTTCAGAAGATGTGGAGAGAGAGGGTCTTTCCTGCACACCTGGTGGACTTGTATCATAGCTCAGGAATTCTGGGGGATGGTAGCTAGTGATGGGCGAATTTGTCCCGTTTTGCTTTGCCGAAAAATTTGCGAATTTCCCGCAAAATTCGCAAAACGGCGAAAGGATTTCACTCAAAAATCGTGAAATTTGAAGGATTTCACTCAAAAATCGTGAAATTTTAAGGTTTTCACAAAAAAAATCGTGAAAATCAGACATTTTCCCTGAAAAAAATCGTGAAAATCGGAAATTGACGCCAGATTCGTGAATATATTCGCTGGTGGCAAAACGTGGGAATTCGCCGCGAATTCGCCCATCACTAATGGTAGCGACTCTGCTCTCTGAGGTTCTACACTGCAATATACAGGTGACACCACACACATTCCTCTTAGTAATGAAGATCAGAGCCAAACATTCTAAATAATCCCACAAATTAGCTACTCACATCCTCACTGCAGCAATATCTCTATTAGCAGTGAATTGGAAACAACCCAAAATTTCAGGGAGGCATGCCGTGACATCAAAGATAAACTGGATTAGAACAATGGAAACCATAAGAGAGATACTCCAGGACAGCAGCTATGAGGGGGATCTGGAGTGGTATCCCTGGGTTCAGCACCTGGAGAACTTGCAGCCTAGAGGTACCACCAGTTGAGCACGAGCTACTCTGACTTTATATGGTTAGGACCTGATATTCTTCCCTTCCTTCCTACTCCCCCCCCTCACTTCACTTTTATCTTTTCTCTTTCTCTTTCATTACCTAACCCAATGTGAACCTTTATTACTTTTCTGTTGACGCACCAATGTCATGACTAGGGAGGCTCATCCCGGCACAGATGCCTACTAACTGAGGAATAACACGTCATGCAACAGTTCCTTGATGCCCTTCAGTCAGTTATATGTATAGCATTTAACAAAATCTATTCATGTTATTCATGTTATCTTTGTCAACAGTCAGCAACGTAACTAGAGGGGGACGGGCCCTGGCGCGGTTGGAATATGTGGCGCGCGAGCTGCCGGAGGGGCCCTGAGGGGGTGCGGGCCCTGGTCCAATCGCACCCCCTGCTCCCCCGGTAGTTACGCCACTGTCAACAGTCAACTGTTTTTCATTTAAAAATTGAAATCAATAAAAAATGTAAATTAAACAAAAAAGATTCACAATGCAATAAAAGCCTAATGACGAATATTACATTGCGACATGCGAATTTTATTTGCAAATTTGTTCTCTTTTCAAATCTTATTTAATTTCCCCTTTAGTTCTTGATCTTTAATGCAACTGTACTTTACATTTATTTGTATTTATTAGTGAACCACCCTTTTTTGTTCTATTAATTTATTGTTCTGCTATACACTGCTGTGTACATAAGTTGCAGCATATGAATACAAATATGCATTACATTACCAGAGGTACAGGCATTTAAAAACAAGATACAAATAGTTATGGATACCCTGTAATTACCACCATGTTCACTGTGGTTGTAGTTCCCCAATGTCAATGGGGGAATTTTCTCACAATTTACTAGAAAAAGCAGGATGAATGCAATGGCTATAGGGAACCCTGGAATTAACACAATGTTCAGGGTGGTAGTAGCTTCCATGTTCCCCAACATCAATAAGCACATTTGCCAATGATTCCGCAGTGGAAGCAGTGTGAATACAAGGGCTTTTGGTGGAACTATACAGATGTGCAAATAGCATGATTCATAGAACATTTAATGAATAGTGTCAATAAGCACAACATTTGCACACAATTCAGCCTTGTGACTGTGTTCATAAATGACCCTTTACAGGTAAAAAAACTTGCAGGAACTTTATTTTATCAGTGACACAAAGAGAAAAAATGTCATTATTATATTATTATACTATATGCCATGTTATGCTTCAATTTATTTAGTAACATCTCTTTAAATAAAATAAATCCAATATTTAGCAAAATTCTTTATCTTCATTATACACTATAATGTTGTACTCTTATAGGGATCTTTACCCATAAAGGCTTCTTTACTTGGCATTTTGGTTGTATTTTTCTAATGTAAATCTTGTGTTTTGTTTCCACTAGCTTTTCTGATGGTGTTACGTCTGTTAATCTCTTTTCCAGTGATTTTTTTTTTTTTGACGCTTTTTTGTAAAATAAACTATACATGACAAGGTTTTGATAAGCTTACAGCTTTTGGGACAGAAAGGAATTATATGGCTTGGAAACGTCTGTCTTGTATTTCTTGTGATGACATTTTTGTCAATAGGTGTTTCCAGTATCCAGCAAAGACATTGATTTGGGCGATAACAATGAGCAAAATAATACCCTAAATTCTTAGCAGAAGGAAAGCTTGGTAGAAATGATATTTTGCAGTTAACTCGTTTGTGTTTAGAGCTCGCTGTGCCTGATGAGTTCACCTGCTTCATAAGAATTGCCTTGAACTGCAGGGCTTCAGAGGATTTTATTTTAGCTGATGTTACAATTACATTGAATTTTTCGCACTGCTGAGAGCATCCAATATAATGAGATGGGCACATATAAGCCTTCCATGTACTGCAGGAAATGGTTCATCCTAAAATTATATTTGGTTTGCTTAACAATCAGGAGTTTTTGTGTCTTTTTTTAGCAGAAATTTGGCATTTTTGGAAAAAAAAAAGATGAGAAAAATTAAGTAAGTATTGCTTAATCACAATGGCTTTTCAGATACCAGTCACAGCACAATTAAATAGAAGTAGTAGTGTATAATATGACTTAGTTAGTGCACCTTGTTGTACGGATCACGCTAGGACCTGGATGCAGGTCCAGGCACTGGAAAAAGTACATTGCAAATGTTGTTTATTTAGGGCAAGGGCAAACAGGGTGGATTAACTGCTTCCCCAGCCTGCATTTTGTATTAGGGTGGAGGCAAGCGGATTCACTGTCATTCGCTGTCAGTGTAGCTCCACACAGGCTGACATTGTTTCTGCTAATGGAGCTACACAGTTGAGTTGGGTGACAGCAAATCCACATTCCTTCACCTGCATACAAAAAGAAGCTAAAAAAAAGCAGATGTTCCACATAGTGTGCCATTGCAATTAAAGAGAGCTGACATTGTCATCGCCTGGTCTAGGTTCCCTTCCCAGTTCCTGTGTGTACATGCTGCTCATACTTTCTAGTATACTAACTTTCCTGAACTCTGCTTGTCCTGACCTGTGCTTGGACTTTGACTTAAACCTTATTTAACCCCCTAGTACCTTGCTCTTCAAATTTTGCCAGTGCCAGCCCTGCCTATTCCATGTGCCTACATTACCTGCTTTGTCTAACGACATTCATCCATTACCTGTCTATTGTCTGACCTGTGCCCTGGCTCCTGTTTCCGCATCAGTCTGCAATTCCTATTAGCTTAATAAAAGACCGGTGTTGGTTTGAATTGAAACATTGCTGGTGCCCACGTCAGAGCCCATAATTAAATAAAGGCTTTTGGTGATGCTATCAATTGTGTGTATTTCCATTAGGACCAGCAAACTCATTTAATTCATTTTATCTATTTGTGCAGTATTGCTGTAGAAGAAGCTATATATTTCTTGATGTCTAGTTAAAGTACAATAACTGGACAGAATGTGACTATAACTGTTTTTGTTTTTTATAACTGTTTTTATTTTTCTAATCGCTGTCAAACCGTGCACACCTTCCTCTTTTTCCATAGACTGTTACTTATTTTTAAAATGCACAGTTTTATTTTTCATGGTGAAATATGGTTTCAAATCATTCATTCATTTCATTGTGATATTTCTACTAGTGATGGGCGAATTTGTCCTGTTTCGCTGAAAAATCTGCAAAACGGCGCTGGCGTTTCGTTTTTGATGCCTGCGTCCGTTTTCAGATGCCAGCATCCATTTTTTTGGACTCCGGCAAATCGCGGGAATCGCCCATCACTAATATCTACAATGAACTAGGCTTTATGAGGCAGCAGAATCTAAAAGGCTACCTTGGGGTTCACCAGTTAATATCTACAGGCAGCATTAGACCTTTGAGTTTAATTTGAGTTTAGTTCCTTTGGACTGAGTACAAGTTGGTTCCCCAACAGGCAAATCAGGAACAGCCAAGACTGTAACGGGTATACTTGTGATGGTCAGATCAAACACGAAAGGCTCAATAAAGTGGAAACGCAACTAGACAGTCCAGGAGGCAAATGTTTATACAGGTATGGGAACTGTTATCCAGAATGCTTGTGACCTGGGACTTTCTAGATAACAGATCTTTACTTAATTTGGATCTATATACCTTATGTCTACTAGAAAAACATGTAAACATTAAATAAACCCAATAGGTTGGTTTTGCTTCCAGTAAGGATTAATTATATCTTTGTTGGGATCAAGTACATTAAATTGTTTTATTATTACAGAGAAAAAGGGAAATCATTTTTAAAAATTGTAATTATTTGGATAAAATGGAGTCTATGGGAGACTAATAGTAGCTTTTAGTTGGATTTGAAGGTTATCATACAGAGTCTCGGCCTCTCAATGCCATAGCAGGATTTTTGAAGGCCAAAGTTTGTAAACTACAGGATTTGGTATCATGTAGGAAAATATCTGAATAACTGAAAGTGCACAGTTGGATTCACTTAATCTTTTTCTAATTGTCTAAAATGAATACTTAGCAACAGCAATTAAGATAATGTCTAAGATATGAATTCTAAAAATTAGCATTTGTGAATCAATATCTCTTAGTGATTAGAAGATGAAGGTGTGCATTACACAAAATAATCCATCCATTATCATCATGATGGGATCTTTTTACTGGCAGCCTAATAAATTGTGATACACAGTGATGTTTATGATCTTGTAATTTCAAATATATGCTGCTCTAAATCATTGCTTATACAGTCTAACTGCAGTAATCAGCACATTACTGCACAGCACTCCTTCAGGGTTATGTATCAAATAGAGCTAAGGCAAATCAAGTGCAAACCTCTAAAACTGCCGTTAAGCTGCTTTTTGTGTCATCCGAAAGGCATTTACTTTCCCTTAGCACCTTTTGATATTGCATACTAAAGACTGAAGCACATTTATGAGAGCATCAGTAGGCTTTCAGCTCATTAGTCTGAGTAAAGATAAATACATCCATCTTTGCTGGCCTGGTTTATAAACCATATGCTAAATACTTCTACAGCAGTTTTACATAGCTCTGGTACTTAATGCACTGATGCTTTGGGACTGGGCTGACATTGACTACACAAATCAGCTGACAAATATTGTCAAAGCATACGGAATACCAGCTTTGCACAGCTGTTTACTAAGCCGTCTCCTCGTAGAAAACCAAAACACAAAATCATTTCTCTAAATAGTTTTCTTCATTGCATTTTTTTTCCATTTTCTTTTTTATGGGGGAAGGGGTTAATATCTTTATTTTTACATAATACATAATAAAGTTGAAATATGCAGTCTCTTCTAGATATTTATTTCTGCAAAGACCAGGCCATTAAAAGGCTACTTATGTATGTACAGTACTTAAATCAAACAGTCTGTCTTTCCTAGGACTCAAGTTCCTGGGATTGATATTTTTTTTTTTCAATCACCCTAATGAAACATTCCCCTAACTACTAATCATAAAGCAGTAAGGCATGACACTACTCTTTCAAGGTTTACATCTTATCTGTCTGACAGTTCCTTTAAAGTTTCCTTCTCTACTTCTACTACATTCCCTCTCTCTGGGGCAAATTCACTAAGCGGCGAAGCGCCGAACGCTAGCGTTAATTCGCTAGCGTTTGGCATTTTCGTTACTGCGCAAATTCACTAACGAACGCTGGCGTAGTTTCGCTAGTGTTACTTCGCAACCTTACGCCTGGCGAAGTTTCGCTAGCGATGTAACTACGCAAATTCACTAACGCGCGCAGTGTACTGAACGCTACCTTTTACGCTAGACTTCCTTCGCCACCTCAGACCAGGCGAAGCGCAATAGAGTAGATAGGGATTGCTTCAAAAAAAGTCCAAATTTTTTCTAAGTCCCAAAAAACGCTGGCGTGTTTTCTACATTATGGGTGATAGGCTGAAAAAGATCAAAAAAATTTTTGGGGCTCCCCTCCTTCCCCCCTACATTTCCTGACTCATGGCAACTTACCTAGACAGTGTTTGTGTCATGAAGCACGAGCCGAGACCAGGGTGCTTGGCATTTGTTCTGCTGTTGGGTGCCAACCATGACACAAACACCCCTTAAAGACCCACCTTTTTAAAGAAGCTTATTCACTGTACCTTAATGAATCAATCATTGCTGTATCATAAATCACAAAAGTGTTTCTAAAATCCTAATGTCTCAGTTGTACCCTAACCTTTAGTTTGTAAACTCTAATTTGTAGGGCCCTCTAATCCTATTGTACTCTGTAACCCTTGTTTGTTATCCACCATTTATTCCCTATTTGTTATAACCAAGGTAAAGCACTGCAATATAAATAAATGATGATGATGATGATGAGGCAGATTTTGGCCTGCTGCAAAACACAGGCTGAGAATTAGCATACAGTACCTCCCAACATTTTGGAAATAGAAAGAGGGACAAAAAGATTTGCCGGGCGGAGCGCAATTACATTTTTTGACCATGCCCATTTTTTGTGGCCAAATCCCCTAATTACTATGTTCATTTTATGTGTTATTACAGTTTTGCTAATGCAGGTGAATTGCCCTTTAAGTCAGTCACAGTTTCCTGAAGAGACCTGCTTATCTTAATTGTTACAATTTTTCTTTGCTTATCTTAAATTGTTACAAAAGTTTACATGTGCACCTGCCACTTATTCTGGGCTCTCTGTCAAAAGCCAATTAAGTTTTAGAAACGCTGTATCTTTTTTTGGCTGTTCAGTGCAGAAGATCAAAGGGACATAACAATCTGGGACTGCGGGTTGAACTGTCAAAATCGGGACTGTCCTGCAATAAATAGGACTGTTGGGAGGTATGAATTAGCCTCTATACTGCCATCTCTTTCCTTCCTTGCCATTGTGTTGGCCTGAGTGCAGGCACAAACTGCAGATTTTGGAGCCAAAATGCAAACTCTCTAAAATCTGCAGCATGTGCCTTCCATGCAGAATCTGGGTGCCAGTAATGAAGGAAGGAGATGGCAGCTTAGAGACTGATTCTCCACTTGTGCTTTTCTGCTGAAAAAATGCAGGCCAAAGAATCAGCCCCCTTGCCAGGTGCAGGTACATGCTGTGTATTTCAGCACTGAACTGCAAAGTCTCTGTTTCTTCATTGAAATCTGCCAATTGTGCCTGAGCCCAGGCTGATGCAAAGGTTCCACCCCTTTACTCATTGCATAGATAAGTACATTTAACTTTACCAGTTCTGCACCCTCTGGGCAAACTTGATTCCTCAGATTGAGAGGAAACCATAATAGCTTCCTTTTGCCTCGCAGTCGCAAGGACCATTTCCTACAATTTCATTGTGAAGTGATGGATTCTGGGACTTGAAATCCCTCTCATCCCCATAGTGGGTGGTGCACACATTCTTTGAAAAGCAGAGGGACTTCAAGTGAAATGTATGCAAGGTCAAGTAAAAGTTTTTCTTCCCTTTAACACATTTAGGTAGCAGTTCTGAACACTAACAAACATCCAAATCTTTTTTAATCTATTAACTACTTTGACAATAGAATGAAGCAGAGAAACTAACTTGATGAGGGCAAGAAGGGATACAAGGAGTAAAAAGTCCTTCACAATGGAAGACATGCAAAGTAAAGCTTTCTGCAAGGCTTTATATGCCTCATGCTATACACATTTAATAGTTTAGTATTGCATTAAAACAGAAATAAGCATTTTAACTCTTATGTAAGGAATTTTGGGCAGAAAAAACTATGCATCCACAACCACACATTTAATAGCACAGAAATAACCAATAATTCCGAGCCCTATTTCCAACTTGCAAGTAAATAACATTATATATACTGTAGTTATATGACCTATTATTCAGAATGCTCAGGACCTGGGGTTTTCCTGATAAGGGGCCTTTCCGTAATTTTGACCACCATTACTTAAGGCTACTAAAATTAATTTAAACATTAATTAAACCTAATAGAATTAGTGTACCTCCAATAAGGATTAATTACTGTATATCTAAAGACGGCCATAGATGTGCAGATTTTACTATTGTATCAGCCAAACGATCAAACGTCGCAATCTTCTGACCTGCCACTAACCATTCAGATAAAGTAGTAAAAGAACAAATCAGACAATGTTCTGGCCAGCCCATGACAGCAATCACACAAAAGTAATTTCCGACAAATAGTAGTGACAGCCACCCACTGATATCATGAGATAAACGCAGAGAAATTATCATTAGCCAACAGAAGTCTTTTAACCTGTCTGATCGACTAAACGATTAATTGCCATGGTTAGAAATATGTTAGAACGGTCCACACACAGACCGAAAATCATACGAAACTTCAGTTCGTCTATGGCCAGCTTAAGTTAGAGAACAGTACAAGGTACTGTTTTATTATTACAGAGAAAAAGGGAATAATTTTTAAAACTACGAATAATTTGATTAAAATTGAGTATATGGGAGATTGTTTTCCCTTAATTCAGAGGACTCTGGTCTCCGGATAACGGATCCCGTACCTGTATATGAAACAGTTGCTACAGTGGCAAAATAATTTGGGGCCCCTAATTGAGAAGGCATTTTTCATAAACATTTATTGAACTTGCTTATCACTTAGTGCCCAAATGGACCCCCCCCTTGCAGTTGCAGAGTCTTTCCTATAGATCCTTTTTTAAAATGTATGCATGTTGTCACTTCTTTAAAAAAAAAAATATATATATATATATAATATCAAAACAGGGGGTTGTGGGAGCACTCTAAAGGCTTTAAAGTATATATATATATAAGTATAATAAATGCTATTGCATATGTACCCAAATAGGGGTTATTTTGTTACAAAGTTATGATCATAAAATTGATAAACCCCGAATGGCGGTCCCTAACTTGTTTTATTTATTTTTTATGTGCATTCTAGCATTACCTGTAATCAATGTCCATAGTACATGTATATATATATTTTAAAACCTTTATAGTGCTCCCACAACCCCCCTGTTTTGATATTATATATATATATATATATATATATATATATATATATATATATATATATATATATATATATATATATATATATACTGTATAATCGATAAATCTGCTACAGAAGGAAGGAAGTACTTGTCCAATCAAAATGCTTGGGTAACTAATAGGCACATGGTATGTCATGATTTTCTGTTGCTCTGAACACAACAGACAGAAGCTTAAAGGTTTAAAGGAGAACTTAACCCGCCACAGACAAAAGCCACCATCACTTGTCCCCTCTCCTGTCTCCCTCCATACAGCGTCTTTTACAAGGAACAGTGTCCCTGTTTGTAAAGCCCATATCAAGGGACGCTGCACTTACAAACGAGTACTTTTTTATTATCTGTATAATATTCATTTTTTATTACTGGGTATTACATACAAAACACGTAAAACTGAAAAGTGTTGATCTTTCTACATATGAATTCCTCTCATACTCCTCTCTAGAACTTTATAATACAGCAACTTTGTCAGTAATTGTTTACCTTGTTAGAACAATTTACTGTACTTTTGTAATTCTACTTTGTTTGCTAAAATAACATATGACAAAAATTGCCCAATTACAAAGACGAGTTTAGCAAAGCAAAATGTTGAGATTACCATGTGTTTGCCTTTGCACCCATTCACTTATTGTTTCAGCAGATGCTTTTATTTCTTGGAAACCCACCAGTTTTATTGCACTTTTGAAGACATCCCTGTTGCTATGGAGATACTGCTCCTTCACTTGGAATCCTTCTTGAAGGTAGAGGGCATTTGCTAGATTAAATGTAAATTCTTTATTTTCTTCGGAGATGACAGCATGAAGCGTTTTTTAGCTCAGAAAACTCCTCACCTAGAGAAAATGATTTGTGTTTTACTGCCTTTTAATGATCAGCATAAACATAACGAAGGTGTAGGACGCTCTTTTCCAATCTGAAACCTAGTACACAATTTGTTTTCTTGCTCTCACCTTGACATGCGACATTTCCAGCAGGCTTTTTCCTCCAATTATATTATACAATGTGACAAAAAAGCACCCAGGGTTATTTTTATGCTAAAAGACAACTGATTCAATAAGAACTATAGAAGGACAAAATGTTATTTGTTCTTGAGCAAGTTCCTAATTAATCCCAGCCAAAAAAAGTAAGCATGAGATTCCTACCTCGTAAATGTTTACCTGTGAAAATGTGATTGCAAAAAAAAATTCTAAAGGAAGATAAATACAATACAAAATGTACTGTATTTTAAAAGTAGGTTGGCATTGGACTTGATTGTGTGTGTCGCTACCAGTGCTGAAGGACTGATCTTACTGATACGACCACCAGGGGCCACAGAAGGTCATAGGGGCCACTGGATTTAAGGCTCAGAGAAGAGATTGGTTGGGAAACAGGTAGGCAGGTAAAAGTAGCTTTTATCCATCAGAACAAACTATATACATAGACTTGGGCTCAGAAAGGTTTAACTGAAGATAGGTAGAAGGAAGTTCAAGGCAAGGCACATCAAAGGTAAATACAGCACAGATCCAATAAACAGGTAACAGGTCAGAACTGGCAGACTTCAGGCAGACAAGGGTTAATACAAAAACAGATCATTGAAGCACCTAACACAGACAAAGTGACCAGCTGGAATAGGACAAACAAACTGGCAAGAAGCATTGACATTGGTGGTCTTAAAGGAACAGTTCAGTGTAAAAATAAAAAGTGGGTAAATAGATGTGGCTGTGCATAATAAAAAAATGTTTCTATAGTTAGTTAGCCAAATATGTAATCTACAGAGGCTGGAGTGAGCGGATGTGTAATATAATAGCCAGAATGCAACTTCAGGCTTTTAAACTCTCTAATACTTAATTAGTCAGCGTCTTTAATGGGAAACTGTTGCGAAAATGAAAATTTAATATAAGCTTTATAATACTGAAATAAGAAACTTTCTAAATGCAATCAATTAAAAATTATGTGTCATTTCTGAAAAATCAAGTTTATCTTCACTATCCCCCTCTCAGCATCTGTTTCTCTTCATTCTCTCTTCATGCAGGAGCAGCAACAGAACTACACCAGGGTACAAGCTATGCAGACGCACCCCACCCCCTCCAGAAGCCGAGATTACGTCGGATTTGCAAGAGTGTGAACCGCCGGCGGGCCTCAAGGGGTGCGGATACCGGTGCAGTTGCACCCCCAGTAGTTCTGACACTGAGTTGGGTGTCAGATTTTAATTGACAGTTGGATCCAGTATATGTTATGGGTCGTTCCCTTTCCCAGCAGATGAATTAGAGCTCATTAAAATAATTGATTCCAGTACAAGCACAATCTAACAAAATAACTGCCTTTTGCACAAATCCTACATGTAGAGAGACATGATGTCTTGCGATTCTAATGCATCTTCTAGCCAAAAGATATATCGGATCATTCATCTGACACCCAACTCCTGCATGAAGAAAGAATGAAGAGAAACAGATGCTGAGAGAGAAATAGTGAACATAAACCCGATTATTTAAAAAATGGTACCGAATTTTTATTTTAAATTTTCATTTTCACGATAGTTCCCCATTAAGGGGGGCCGCATGGGACATAACTGTTCAGTGAGTTTGCAATTGATCCTCAGCAGCAGATTCAAAAGCAAATGCACGTCAAATCTCTTTGTCCCTCTTTCTATTTCCAAAATATTGGAAGGTATGGCACTGCACACACCAGGATCCCAATGGAGCAGTGATGCCACTACCAGAGTGCCAAGGCAGGGCAGAGACTTCACCATGCCAGACAGATGCGGTCATAACAGTGTGCACACATAGATACTACCTTGCACCAGCGCAGGTGCTTGTAGCAACCAGTCAGCAATTATTTTTGTTTAGAGTAATACAGGTTAAAAAGTAAAGGTAACAATTTGATTGAATGCAAAGAGTATCTGCATTGGTGAAATTTTAAACCTAAATTAGCCCAACAAGTATATTTTTTATTGTTCTGAATACATGTGGAGGAAAACTGTGCTGGACACTGCCTACAGACTGAAATACCAAGTAGATCACAATACTTTCTAATGTTTGTGCATGTTGGTTTATAAATGGAAATAGACAGCAGTATCCCTTGGCTTTTTCTGTCAATTGCCTGCCTTTGTTTTAGGGCAAAAGTTAGACATGTGAGTTGCCTCAGGAACTGTAGGAAGGGTGGGACCTAAATTGTTTTAGCTGTGTTTTCTCCAGTCAAAAAGTCAAATTAGAAAATGATTTGTTAAGGAACTCCACATATATTTTATTCTCTCAGTATTTTCTAAATATGTACAGTTCTAACTGATAGAAATACAAAAGATAGAATGTATTTTCAAAGAATGATCTCTCACTAGTACTAGTGTACACTAATAATAAGGGAGAATGTTTCCAGATCATCAAAATATTAATCCAGACTGTAATTAGAATGTGTAGAAATTACCACTGCATTGGACTGACTTGCAGAACCCAGATAATTAGTAATATAAACAGGCAAACCTTAAGGACTCATACACACGGGCGTTTGTTTGTGCGCTCCCTTGCATTGCGCTTTCTTCCGTTCAGCCGCAGGGGAGCACAGGAGTAGATGCACTGAATTATTGTCAATGGGGCTGTACTCACACCGACGCATGTATGCACTGAACGAAGGTAAAATGCAACATGCTGCGTACCAACCTGCGTTTGGCGCTTACATTCGTCTGTGTAAGTACAGCCCCATTAACAATAATTCAGTGCATCTACTCCTGCGCTCCCCTGAGTTGCACTTTCTTCCAGACAGCCACAGGGGCGCACAGGCGTAGACGGGGCACAATAAGAGCCCTAAGTGATTCTCTTTAACTTCTGTCCGGTGCACAGCTTTAAAGGGGATCAACACTTTAATCTTTGTAACAAAACACAAATCAGAGCCTGCACATCGAAGCCATTCAACACAGGAGCCCCTGTGTTTTTCTTTTTTTTAATTTTATGGCAGATAGGCATCAGTAATTTTGTTTTTACCTTCTAGTAGAGCTCAGTTTCCCTAGTATTTATTTTTAGCCTACATCACTCTATATGCCAGTATCAGAGCATTGAGTGACACTGACATGTATTTTTTTAAACATACATGCAGGAGTAGTAGAAGCTCTGCTTCCTATCCATTGCATTAGGCAGCTCCTGTGTTGTGAATGACATTGGAGGATGTTTTCAGCTGTGTTACTACACTGACATCATTCAATATCAATCACAGCACAGGACCTGCCTGCTGTCAAACTTCTAAGGGCTCTTACACACGGCCGTTCCGACCTGCGCTCCCCTGCGTTCCGTTTTTTGGCGTTCAGCCGCAGGGGAGCGCAGGAATAGACGCAAGTAATGATTTGAAATGGGGCTGTACTCACGAAGGCGCGTGTAGGCGCCGAACGCAGGTTCAGACGCAACATGCTGCATTTTTCCTGCGTTCGGCGCCTACACGCGCCTTCGTGAGTACAGCCCCATTTCAAATCATTACTTGCGTCTATTCCTGCGCTCCCCTGCGGCTGAACGCCAAAAAACGGAACGCAGGGAAGCGCAGGTCGGAACGGCCGTGTGTAAGAGCCCTTACAGTGGCATCATCACACTGCCAAATAAAACACATTTAAAGGGCACATTTACTAAGGGTCGAATATCGAGGGTTAATTAACCCTCGAAGTAAAATCCTTCGACTTCGAATATCGAAGTCGAAGGATTAACCGCAAACCATTCGATCGAATGATCGAAGGAAAAATCTAACGATTCGAAGGATTTTAATCCATCGATCAAAAGATTTTTCTTTGATCAAAAAAAGCTTAGAAAACTTATGCCGAAGGTCCCCATAGGCTACCATTGTAGCTTGGTAGGTTTAAAGTGCCGAAGTAGGTAGTCGAAGTTTTTTTTTAAAGAGGCAGTACTTCGACTATCAAATGGTCGAATAGTCAAACGATTTTTAGTTCGAATCGTTCGAATCGTTCGAATTGAAGTCGTAGTCGAAGGTCGTAGTAGCTTATTCGATGGTCGAAGTACCCAAAAAAAACTTTCGAAATTCAACGTTTTTTTACTTCGAATCCTTCACTCGAGCTTAGTAAATGTGCCCCTAAGTGTTGCCAGTTTTGGTGTATTGGTTTATTTCCACCACTGCTCAACTAGAACTGAACTATTAGTGATTTAGCTCAAGGAGGCTTTATAATGGGAATGTCTCTATTCCCTATAAATTGTCAGGAAACATACTGAAAGGTGTATAGCCAATTATCATAATGTTTTTAACTGTTCAAAACTACCACTTGCTACTTCAACAAATGCTTCACCTACCAAAATATATGGGGTCTCTTAGTCCTCTACGATCCTCATGAAAATGTAAAAACACCAATGTAAAGAAGAGTTTAATAAATGTTCACAGTTTATTTGTAGGGGGGTACCATTACATCAACACTCTATTCTCCAAAGTAGAACTTCTCATTCTTCCCATCATATTTGAGCCTCTACATATATCCATGCACTCTAACTGTACACTGCAATTTACTCTCCTTTGTATGATTTGTACATGACGTTTTGCTTGTTGAATGTGAGCTAATACATGTTGACATATAGTCCCAATCGCCAAATATCTCAGAAAGTAAGCAAGGCCTGTGAGTGCCACCACAGAAAACGAAAGTGTAAGGACATATAAACTGTTCTTGCTAGAATATAGCCAGCCAATTTAAAGAATTCCAGGGATGCAGTGTTCTTTGTTCTGCATAAAGAATTTCCCCATTCAATCTGTGGATGCATTCTTCTATGATTGATATCCTGTACAAAAATGATTGGAAGACAAATGGGTTACAGGCATATTCCCAATGTCCACCTTTATATGAGTGTCTGTTTTATTCTATTTTACTTTCTTGGACATTAACCCCATTGGACAGACTGGGACTCAATATACTGTTCATATAACAGATCACTTTTTATTTTACCTGCACAATAACACAGAGGAATTACAGATTTGGGATCAATAAAAGAAACACTCACTGTCTTGATTTCCCTGTAGTTTTCAAGCTTGCTTTATCTGACTCAATGCTACTCTTTTGGCTCCCAGTTTTATCATTTCAAGAATTAAAGATGTTCCAAGTGGGGAAAAAATGATGTTTTCTTCTGTGTTGCTTGAATGAATTGCACGAGACATATCCACAGCCAGTTCTGTAATGGCATCTCCCCAGAGCCTGGAGGCATTGCAAGTTATCTAGACTCCACAAAGGGTCACGACAATCACGCCTGGGTAGAGTCTACTCATTGTAATACAAAGTACTCTTTTGGGCTCCAAAATAGAAAAACTTCTATTACAGAAGACATTACCATAATATCATTTTCCTCCGCTGCCCACACACAATATGATTCTTGGCAGTGCTAAATTCCATACTGCTTTAACTAATAAATGTCGCACAGGGGGAACGGCGCACTATTTCTTTTTCTCCTACTGTTTTCTTGCGCTCTAATGATATTTATCTTGCTTATTTATTAAAAGAACAAAAGTATTTATACACAGTGGTTGGAGTCAGGTTTCAGGGACTCCGTGTGCTTTCCTAATTATATCATAGCATAAACTATACTC
Organism: Xenopus laevis; assembly: GCF_017654675.1. NCBI lineage: Eukaryota > Metazoa > Chordata > Amphibia > Anura > Pipidae > Xenopus > Xenopus laevis. Next base: position 99,991,382 of record NC_054380.1, on the reverse strand, counting down.
ACAGCAATATTTGTAAATGACCTCATTTAAATGAGCACACTTTTGAAATGAGCTAATAAAAAAGTTAAAATAAAAGTATGCTATTTGGCACTTTTTAATTATCTTTAAACTTTTTTTTTTTTGGTCTTGAGTCTGTTACGCTTATTTTTTTTCCTTATCTTAAAGGGCAGTTACGTAGAAAACAGCAGCGTATTTCCCCCTGGCAAGAAAAGTAAATGTCTCTGAAAGCTGAGAGAGAGCAGGTATAGTACATTTAATCTGTCAGACGAATGATTAATTTTTCGAAATGCCAGTGAATGTTTGTTGACATTGCTATCTTGAAACTTTTGTAGCGCACTTAAAACATGATGTTTGTTCACTGAGCAGCAATGGATCAAAATGGCATGACTGCAAAATCGCTTTTTATTCACAACCTGTATTAATTTCTGCCTTAAATTGTATTGCAATTTCTAGGACAGTCAGAATAGTATGCAGTCTGATATGGAATACCTCGTATGCTTAATTAACCAATGATGATGGCTGCATAAGTCCAGCTGAGGTTTGTGTATTTTGAAATACTTGTAGTGCAAATATGATACCTTATATGTATTCTCTCTATCTGTTTAGCAGCGTGCCTGCAAGAGTAGAACAGCAATTCCAGCCTTACACGTTTAAACATGCATCAGTTGGTTTCCACTTAGCAATATGAAAGTAAGATATCTAAAGGTGCACTGGAGATGCCTCCATTTCTCAGTACAGTGCAATTGTTAATAATGTGTTATGAGGACACTTAGGGGAGAACAACATCTTTGCTTATATCAATTATTAAGGAAAAGGAGATTTGGGACTTCGCATGGCTTGGACGCTTTTAGGTGGCGAACTAGGGGGGTCGAAGTTTTTTCTTAAAGAGAAAGTACTTCGACTATCGAATGGTCGAATAGTCGAACGATTTTTAGTTCGAATCGTTCGATTCGAAGTCGTAGTCGAAGGTCGAAGTAGCCCATTCGATGGTAGAAGTAGCCAAAAAAACACTTTGAAATTTGAAGTTTTTTTTCCTCTTTTCCTTCACTCGAACTTCGTGAATGGGCCCCTAAATGGCAGTGTGTTGGGAGGTTCCTTAATTGAGAAGGATCTAGGGGTTTTTGTAGATAACAAGTTGTCTAATTCCAGACAGTGTCATTCTGTGACTACTAAAGCAAATGAGTTACAGGTATGGGACCTGTTATCCATAATGCTCGGTACCTGGGGGTTTCTGGATAACAGATCTTTCCATTATTTGGATCTTCATACCTTAAGTCTACTAGAAAATTATGTAAACAATAAATAAACCAAATAGGCTGGTTCTGCTTCCAATAAGGATTAATTATGTCTTAGTTTGGATCTTAGTTTATTATTACAGAGAAAAGGGAAATCATATTTGATTATAATGGAGTCTATGGGAGACAGCCTTTCCATAATTCTGAGCTCTCTGGATAACAGGTTTCCGGATAACAGGTCCCATACCTGTTCTGTCTTGCATTAAAAAGGGCATTAACTCAAGGAATGAAAACATAATTATGCCTCTTTATAGGTCCCTGGTAAGGCCTCACCTGGAGTATGCAGTGCAGTCCTTAAAGGAACAGTTACAACAAAAACATTAAAGTGTTTTAAAGTAATGAAAAATATAATGTAGTGTTGTGCTGCACTGGCAAAAAAGGTGCGTTTGCTTCATAAAGACTACTATAGTTTATATAAACAAGTTGCTGTGTAGCCATTGTGGCAGACATTCAAAGCTAAAAAAGGAGATAAGGCTCAGGATACACAGCAGATAACATAGAAGCTCTGAGATTCTTGAACTTATCTGTTATCTACTATGTCTCCTGTGCTTGAATGGCTGCCCCCATGGCTACACAGCAGCTGGTTATATAAACTATAGTTGTGTATCTAAAGCAAAAACAGCAGTTTTACCAGTACAGGGCAACGGTACATTATATTGTTATTCATTTAAAACACTTTAATTTTTTTGGTGTTACTGTTCCTTTAAGAAGAAAAGACATTTTCGAGGGGACATGATTACTCTTTATAAGTACATTAGAGGGCATTATAGACAGCTAAGCTGGAGATCTATTTTTTCATAATATGGATCATCAGACCAGAGTCCACCCCTTTAGACTAGAGAAAAATAACTTGTATTTGCAGCAGCGTAGTTGGTTCTTCACAGTCAGGACAGTGAGGTTGTGGAATGCACTGCCGGGTGATGTTGTGATGGCTGATTCTGTTAATGCCTTTAAGAGAGGCTTGGATGATTTTTTGGACAAGCATTATATCCAAGGCTATTGTGAAACTAAAATCTGCAATTAATATAGATATTGGATCTATATCGTTTCAGCGGGTGTGTAGGTATGTGCACAGGGATTCATTTGGAGGAGTTGAACGTGATGAACTTTGTTCTTTTTTTTTTCACCCAACTTTAACTATGTTACTGTGTGTACTTGGAGCAGTTTGCCCAGTACTACAAAATAAGCTATAATGTGTAATAATTAGTAATTGTATAAAAATACAATATAACAGATATAATCTCTGTACAAAAAGTATGTAAACAGACAGTTCATTAGAATATCTAAACATCTGCATGAGATTCATGTAATACATTTAAAAAGCATGTCTAAATATCTCTGCAATCTCCAAGGAGCAAAAAAGGATAAAGTACTGTACATATTGCAAATGAGATACTGTATAAAGCACCATAGGTAGGTCCCTTCTCCCCTGTTTTGGTTGTACTGCTTTGAGCAGCAGGGTCGTTTTTAAATGTTCACTAATCAGCATGTTCTTTGTTAGGCTTGAATGTTTATATTGATATTATATACCATAATGCCAGTAGTTAAGATAATATGCCGACCTGCAGGCCCGGACTGGCAATCTGTGGGTTCTGGCAAATGCCAGAGGGGCTGCTATAAGTTGCCATAGAAATTCGGTATTTAATGGGCTGGTGGGGGCTGTTTGGGCCTCTGTGTGGGCTGATTGGGCCTCTGTGTACCTGAAATGCCAGGGCCTATTTTAATTCTCAGTCCGGACCTGCCGACCTGTGCTGAGACCGCTTTATATATGCCCTCCACTGACTTCATCTTATCCTGAATGACCCACAAGTTAATTTGTTGATTGTTTATGAAAATACCAACCATTGGACAGAGGAGAACATTTATAAGTGTATCCTTCCCTGATACAGGTCATGCCGAATGGTGCATCAACTGGGAGTGGATAATTACATATTAAATAGGGCAGCACTTTATTTAATTGAAATTGTCCTCTCCCTAGAGGATACAGGGTATTTCAAGGTTGATTTGGGAATGAATTACACCATTCCAGAGCTAAGAATTGTACTTTAAATCCATTTGCTACTCTGATGCCACCATCTTAATGTGAGAGAACCAAGGCAAGAGTTCTGGGCAGACAAGGGAACCATAATGTGGGTTCGGAGTAACAGGGAAAGAGCTAGATGTAGTCAGTCAATGCAGTACAAAATCAGGATCCGGAAGAATAGTCAATTACAGACAAAGGTCTGTACAGGCAGCGATTCAGCAGTGGTATGGGACAGGCACGGGTCAAGAACAGGATAACCAGACTAAGCACACCCAGGAACTATCTGACAATAGACCTATGATGGGAAAAGGAAAATGGACGAGTCACCTTTAAATATTTGACTTTAGTGCCAAGCGCGATGATGTCAACGATTTGGCGTGCCGAATATAAAGACGCATGAGATGAAAAAGGCAGTGGGTGTCCCAGCAGGTGAGCCACCTCCCAGGTACTATTACATTCCCCAGCTGTCTGGTCACTTCTATATGAATTTAGGCATATTTATTTAAGTTGCTCTTAAAATCCTATACAAGTGACTAGAGCAGGGTCAGAACTGGGATGCATGCCCAAAGGGCAATAGCAGGGGGTGGGCACTAGCTACCCACCTCTTCTACCTACCTCTAATTTGGGCCATGGAAGGGAAAGACAGGAAGCTGTTAACGATCCAATACAAGTTTGGGGCAAGCGGCAGAATTTTGGGGAAACAAAGGTTGGGTCCTGTACTCTCCCTCATGGCTCAGCATAGGAGGGCAAATTCTGCAGGGAAAGACTCAGCTGTCTTTCTACACCTAAAAGACAAGGGACACTCCTTTGAAGATAGCAAGATCCAAATCTTGGATAAAGAAGACCGCTGGTTTGAAGGAGGCGTGGAAGAGGTATTCATGTCAAGGTGGAGAAACCATCCCTGAACAGAGGCGGGGGCCTTCAACACCACCTCTCTGCTACATACAATGCTGTTCTAACATCTGTACCCCAGCGGCTTCAGAACACTTCCACACATCCATTCATGCAACTCTCATAATTAACACCTCTTTCTAGGAGTTGCATGACACATTGGATAATCCTATCACAGTAACTACACAGAATCGACACCTCTGTGAATTGCATTCATTTCATTGTGATTGGATCAATGGAAGAGTTTATATGACGACAACTTCCCACACCAGTCAGTTAAACTGAAGAAGCTGCTCGGATGAGTAGTGAAACATCTTCAATGATTACTCAGCAAGTCTAGTTGTTTGAGATTTACCTTTACTAGATATAGCATAATTGAATTCTTAAATGCCTTTGCACGTTGTTCTCCCACTGGATTAGATAGATAGCTAGATAGATACCTTCATGTATTACCACCAACAGTTTGTTGTTTAAGTTATGTAATAAAACTGGTCTATAATAGCTAGACAAAGAAAAAAAAACAGAAAGTACAATTTATCCTTCTGAAATGTATTGCCAGATTTGTGGTCTCTTCACCCTAATCCCTGCCAGTCTGCAGAGATCTGTAAAATATTTGTAACTATTTCCATGATACTCCAAAAAAAAAGCAGCTGGGCCGCTACAGATTCAGAAAGGGATTATATACAGTCCCTGCTGCTTTAGCTAAAGAATGAGCCAGACAGACATATACTTTACCAGAATTAGCCATAAAGTCTTCATCTTACTAGTGCAGCTCAGATGCCGGGGAGAATTACCATTGTTTATGAATCTTCACCACTAGATGGCGCTAATACATGTGTTCATGATCAGTTACTGAATGAAACATGATATTGGATTAATTTATTAATCACTTACATTTTCCACAGCTGTCAGTGACAAATGATAAAAAAAGAATAAAAGGTTGGCATAAAAATAACAGAAAATGCAGCAAAGAGAACAAGGGCTGAATGAGGGTAAACCTAAAGAGAGGTCACTCCTAATGACAGCTCCCTACATACAGAAACCATCATAATTATTCATATTCCCCATGTTGTTTATCTCTAAAGCACCAGGCACATTCCATAATGTGTGTAATTGAGAAAACAGAGAGAGTGGCAAGTGAATACAGATGCAAGGAAGGGTTGTTCTAATGAAAGCTTGCCAGTACAGGGACAGTAGCCTATGACGCTCCATGAAATACACAAATATGCCCATTTGCTGTTTACATAGTTACATAGTTAAATTGGGTTGAAAAAAGACAAAGTCCATCAAGTTCAACCCCTCCAAATGAAAACCCAGCATCCATACATACACCCCTCTCTAATTTTAATTAAATTCTACATACCCATACCTACAGTATACTAACTATAGAGCTTAGTATCACAATAGCCTTTGATATTATGTCTGTCCAAAAAATCATCCAAGCCATTCTTAAAGATTTTTTTATTTTGTTTGATTTTTTAATTGCAAAAAGGCCAGGAGTATTGACTTGAATCATTTTAGTTTTGCCTTTATTTTTATGACGTCATGCTTAATTAATTAGCATTAAAAACCAACTAGAAAACACCAAATGTTTTCTCCGGATCTGCCAGTCTTCTGTATCAAAGAAGAATTAATTATGAAAGGTGAAAAGCTTGATAAGCCTCTTCAGAAGAAATTCGTTTACTTGCCACAAATTCTGTGCAGGGAACTGCATCAAACATGTACCTTGGCACACTGGTTTGTGGTTCCTGCGGCATTATTAAAAAAATGCATTTAATGATTATAAAATAATTATTTCAGTCTAAAATGAAATTTATTATTTAATTATAAGAATTATAAATATTTGTTTAGAAGTGTAATGTTGCTCTACCACAATGGTACAATCCTTTTGGCAAGAATTATAGTATCAGAACATTGTGGTGCAACAGTGCTGGCTGAGGCACAAGCAAAACTTGTGACAATGCTAACACCAATGCTATGTGAAGCACTGGAGCGGTACAAATCCAACACAACGGGGCCGATTCACTAATTTCGAGTGAAGTATTCGAAGTAAAAAAACTTCGAATTTTTGTGCTCCTCGACTATCGAATTGGCATAAATTCGCCTGAGTAGAATGATTCGAATAGATCGAGCGCAAAAACGCTGCGACTATTCGCCATTCGATAGTCGAAGTACTGGATCGAGCGCAAAAACGCTGCGACTATTCATCCATTCGATAGTCGAAGTACTGTCTCTTTTAAAAATACTTCGACTGCCTACTTCGCCACCTAAAACCTACCGAATTGCTTTAAAAGCCTATGGGAAAGTCCCATAGGCTTGTTTTCCAAGTTTTTGATCGAATAAAAAGGCATTCGATCGAATGAAAATCCTTCGATCAAATATTTGATCGAGCGCCTATTCACCTGGCGAATATTCGCCAATTCGACTATTCGCCAACGCGTAAATTCGCCCAAATTGCCTATTCGATTCTATTCCCCAGTCGAATTTCGAGGGATTTAACCCCTCGAAATTCGACCCTTGATGAATTTGCCCCAACTTGTTTCCATGGTGAATACCAGTGTTGTATGAGGTACGAACCCAACAGAACTTGTCACACTACTAATACCAGTATTACAACAGGCACTTGCGCCCCTGAGGTTCATGAATGAACCCCTATATCTTTCTCTACCATTTGCCAGACACTGGCTCTAAAAGATTTTATAAGTAAGGTCACCTTACATTTTGGCCATTTTGGAAATGTAAAAAGTACTTAGTTTTGGTGTGGTGCATTGAAAATTCAGTATTGTTCCTGTACTGAATTTGATCTATAGATCAGGTGCATGAGGATTTCCAAATCTAATTTTGTTTTTGTACATATTATAAACTGTTTGTAAGCATCTCTTAACGGCTAAAGCCAAAAGCCACTTCTCACTTCGCTAAAGGCGATGTGACTAACGCTAGCGAGAATTCGCCGGCGTGACTTCATTTCATAACTACGCCGATTCCCTAACGGGCGCAGTCGTCACTTTGCTAGCGAGTGAGATAGACGCTAGTATTGCTTCGCACGGACATAACTTCACAAATTCAGTAAGATGCAGATTTTACTGAACGTTACTTCTTGTGCCAGACTTGCCTTCGGCAAATCAGACCAGGCGAAGTGCAATGGAGTGCATAGGACTTGATGATAGGATGATAGCCTGCAAAAGACTGTAAATTTTTTTTTTTGGTTTCCTGGGTTCCCCCCTACATTTCCTAACATATGGCACATAAACTATACACTGGACTCATGTGTAGGGCATTACAACAACTTTATTTTATTTTTTTAAGGTTCCCTGTACTTGTAACGTGTAATGTAATGTATTTGCTGCAACATATACGTCCATTCAACTTTCACTTCCCACCATATGCAAATTAGCCAACGCTAGCGCAACTTCGCTTTGCTTGGCGAAGTAACGCTAGTAACTTTGCATTTTAGGGAATTAGCATTGTCCTGGCGCATTTCCGCCTGTTGAAGTGTTGCGAAGTAGGCAAAGCGGTCGCTAGCGAATTTGCGCCGCTTAGGGAATTTGCCCCTATGAATATTGCGTGATCTCTCAGCTGTTTTTGACACTGTGGATCATCCTCTCCTCCAGTCCTGTCATTCGCTTGGCCTTCATGACATGACCCGGTCCTGGTTCTCTTCTTACCTCACTAATCGTTCCTTCAGTGCCTCTTGTGGTAGTATCATCTTCTCCCTTATCTCTTTCTGTTGGGGTTCCTCAAGGCTCTGTCCTGAGCCCCTTATTATTTTATCTCTATATGTCCTCACTCAGCATACTATTCAACTCATATGGTTTCCATTACCATCTATATGCTGACGATACTCAGATCTATCTCTCCTCTCATGATCTCAACCCAGAGCTCTTAACTGGGGTCTCTTCCAGCCTGTCTGCTACTTGGATGTCACAATGCTACCTTAAATTAAACCTTTCTAAAACTGAAATGGTTCTCTTTCACTCAACTAACAATAATAACATCCCAGAAGTATCTATAATATAATATAATAAAGTATCTATAATAATTAACAATTCCCCTATCACCCTCTCTCCCCAGGCCTGGTGCCTTGGGGTTATCCTAGATGTTGAAAGCTCTCTTGCTCAGTGCCTGTAATTCTATATGTTCTTTGTCATAAACACATTTATCTTACAGCGCTGACAAATATGTTGGCACTCTAAAAATACATGTTAATAATAAAATAATAATAAAACACACTTCTCAGTATTTCTGTTAAGTATCTTTTTTAAGCATTTTAGAGTCAAATGTCTTGTTACAGAAGTGGAATTTCACAAAAATTCAGGCAGATTATGAATGCTTAGATTGTCCTTAAAAATTATTTATAGTTCTAACAAGAAGTTCACTGAGGGAAATGCCCCTACAATAAGAAGAATCGAATATTCAAAAAACCTCTGGCACTGAAAGCAAATGAAGTGTAAAACTTGCCTAAAAATCTACTGAAAATGTTGCATGTTTTTCAAGTGCTATCCATCAAGTTCAAACTTTTGTCCAAGTAAATGCCTAACTTTTATTTCAGGTTCCTCTGTTTTGTTCTTATAGAAGTCCCAAATAATTCCTTTGTTGTTTGATTTATTTATATATATTCTTAGTGAATAATAATTTTGTTTGTACAGATAACTGGACTGTATTTGCCAAAAATATGCAAGCATTGTAAGAAAACATTAATCCTTTCTGTAAGATTTCAGTGATTCACAGCACAGTATTCATTTGCTTTTCTTCTGCGTTTTTCTGTCTCTTTTCATCTTGTCTTCGTGGCGCAGCTTCGCATTCAGTTGTTTTGCTTGTAGCTCACGTTCCAGAATCTCTCTCGGGAAGAGACTTCCCTCATCAAATACAGATTTCAGTGCTACATTGGCGATAGAATCATATTTACATTATTCATGTGACTGGCATGCACTCAAAGGCTTTATTAAAAGCTATAACTGCTAAACTGTCCCTTTTATACTTTATGATTCTCTCTCCCTTATCTGAGACAAGGTGACATTTTTATATGATGGAGGACAGGAGCTATACAAAATGAATAATTGTTAATACACACATGCAAGAAACATATGGCCATTTCTCTTCAGCTCTGCCGCGCACGTTTTTTGATTTCTGCCTCAAATAATCACTTCTAATGTAGGCTATTATCCTTTTTTGTAGACCAAGCAATGCATCATTTTTCTTTCCTTTCTTTTCAGCTACAGGGGCATACCACCAAATATTCTCTTCATGTTGGATAGCCTGCTACTTCTGATAGTTTCACTGTGTGCCTTTACATAATAATAGAAGCTATCTAGGATAATTCACTCTCCGGCAGCTTCTTGCTACTTCATAATGCAGTGCAGGCATCTATGAAACTCTCCTATCTCAAAAAACTGAACACATGCATTTTTTTCTTTAAACTTAAACATTTTCCTCTTAAAGAAGGCGTGAGCAGAATGTGTGAGTCGAAACTTTCTGCGGCGTGGATGGGATGTGACAATATGCTGAATGCTTAACCACTGTTTATTTGAGCTAAAGATATTGCTTGTCAGTTATTTCCAATTCTGTGAAAAGAGTCATTTAAAATGATGGCGCTGATGGAAGGGTACGCAGACTCCTGCTACAATGTTTTTCTGCTGCTGCTGCTCTGTATTTAATGGAATTGTTTCCTTACACCTTTCCAATGAGATGTAAAATGGGTTTACAAGTATCATGGAAAACTGAAAGACCAAATTATATTAGGAAATAGTGTGACATTACTAGCTCCTCTCAATAACAGCTTGCATCATTTTCATCTCGGTTTATGTTGTTTTATTGTCACTTGTGCCACCTGTAACGGCCTGACAGTTGTTGGTTGAAATTACTGGTGAAGGATGTGAACGACAAAGCAGGGCCGACAAACGGATCCACAGGACCAGAGAAAATTAGTTAAAAAATAATTTTATTTATACAAAGTTAAAAAATGTATATTTGCATCTCCACCCGCCCACACATGTTTTGCACCCACTTAGGGCACCTTAATCACGTGGATCCATTTGAGTGCCAGTCGGCCCTGCTTTGTCTTCACATCCTTTGCCGTACTGCTACCTGAAGTTGGGGGCCTGGGGCTGATGCACCCAAACCACATTCACTATTTGGTGAGTCATTTACAATTTATTCTGGACCACCGTGTTTCTCCCAACTATTGAAATGAGATTACTGGTGACCAATTTACCCCCTTAGAAAATCACCAAAGAAAGAGCAATGCTTGTGGGGTTTCTTTACAAATGACCCAGGTGCAAGTGCAAGAACATTAAGTCGCTTCTTATTTCCAGTGTATAATTGTACTCTGCATGTCACACCAGGTTAATAATCCAGCTCAAGGTACAGGGCCAAGCGCTAGCACAATGTCAAGGCAGCTTGAGGCAGGCAGTAAATGAACTACTCAACAAAAATAATGCTGCATTCATAGAGGAAGCACAGACTTGTTTTACCTACATTGTAGATTGCTTCCCCATTGTCATGTATTACAGTCGTACAGTATCTTTGATGAAGGTGCAAAAGAAAGCTGAGCAAACACATTGATATCCTAAAATCTAAAGTTCAGCTGCTGAATGTATACTGCCATTAGGAGTGTAATAATAGTGGGTATAATATTAGGTAATATTGATAATAGTATGATGTCTATTAATGGTACTAGTTGCACTTTACAATATACATTCATTTAAAATGTAATTCAATTTGTAATGTATTTGCAGAGTACTCTGTACGGCCTGTCTCAGCTACATTGAATATCTCGTTTTCTCTCCTCCAGGCAAGACCCAAACCCTACAGTATTTTGTGTGTTATGTGGTCAACAGACTTGAAGAATTGCAGAAGCATGCAAGACATTGTTAAACAATTACATTATTTAAATGGTGAATATATTCTATAACATCTAGCTTGCATGCATCCTGTTGAGGCAAAATTGAAATGACTGTTCAAAAATGAGACTGAGAATTACCCAGAAGTCAGCTGCTAGATACAAATCACAGATACCCTGGGATAACTTGGATGCCAATATGTACATAACAGTGGCCCAAACAGTGCTTTTTGTTAATCCAAAATGAACCTATTTCATACATTTGGCTTTTCTTGATCACCAGCGTTCTAAGCATATTAGTTGTTCTATTAGTGCCTGATCATGTCTGATGCTCATGTTTTGAAAGCTTTGTCACATTTAAAAAAATAACATATTACTTTGTAATAGGTTGGTGAGCAGCAGAGGAATAATTGTACTACATTTGATAAAAGGGCAGTCTATTTTCCAGTCCTGTTTAGCACCTTTAGTTCATACATCACCTTCACCTTTATATATGCACTGATCGCATCTGTTCTCCGAAAACGTTATTTATTAACTGAAATAACATATGTTCTTCCATTAGAAGTACTTACTGTCTGAGAGGGGAGCAATCATCAAATCCTTTGGAGATTTTTCATCTGTTTTGTCCTCAAAATATTTTTCAGGGTTAATAATAAAGTCAGGCTTTGTCACATCAGCAACATCCAACAAAGGCTCAATATTAAGTAACATGAAGGTACCTGTAAAATAGGCAAAATGGATTTTCTCTTTACATTGAATATGTGCTACATGATCAAGGCATTTTGGCTGCAAAAGTACCTGCCACAGACAGAATGGGAAAGCGTGCCGGCACAGAAAAACATTTTGACTAAGATCGTTCTCCCATTGTAACTCCTTTTTGCAAAAAGCCTTAAAGAAGAAGGAAATGTGAAATAACTGGGGGGTTCCAAAAGTTATGCACCCCCAGTAGTGATGGGCAAATCTGTGCCAATCTAAATCTACCGCAAAATTCCCAAAACGGCTAAAAATTAGCAAAGCGCATTGAAGTCAATGTGAGTCAAAATCATTTTGACGCGCGTTAATTTTGACGTGAGCGACAATTTTTATATGTGTGACTATTTTGTCCAAATGCATTAAAGTCAATAGGCGTCCAAATTATTTTGATTCGCGTCAATTATTATGTGCGCAAAAATTTTGATAACAGAACTATCATTTGAAGCAGTGGAAGTGGTTCTTCATTGTAAGGGCAGAGAGGTTGTGATGTCAGATGTTGGGGACCCCCATTTATAATGAAATCCCCTAAGGATTGGTCACTGAGGGGACCCTTAGTTAAGGTAATAATGCCCCACTTCCTGTGTGTATAGCATGACTCATAGCGATCCTGGGTTTGGCACAAGGTATGCTCTATCTCCCATAGACACTCCAAAGAGTCCCATGTGCAGCCATCATTAGCCACCACTAATAGCTAGGTCCTGTAATAGTCTCTCTAGGAGAGAAAGCCAGATTAGGACTACTTTTATTTAGCAGCTTTTGGCTCTTATGCCTATTACAAAATGGTTGTCTTTTGTATCACTGTTCTATTCCCCCATGTGGATTTCTGTTAATAAATCAAGGAACCACTGGTGCACATTCTTTATTAATATCACTAAACACAGTGTGTAATACCCTATCTCCACACCGTTGTGAGGGCTTACTCCCTGAGAATTAAGATCTCATCTAGGGCACATATTGGAGTACAGCTATAGGTTGAAGCAATGGTGCCACTCATTTTACTATAAGCTTACATCGGTAAGAGTGGCTTGGATAATTTCTTGAACAAGTATACTATCAAAGGCTATTGTGATACTAAAATCTACAATTAGAATAGATATTAGTGTGTGTATTACATATTAGTGCGTGTACCATATATATATTATACCAATATATATATATATATATATATATATATATATATATATATATATATATATATATATATATATATATATATATATATATATATATATATATATATATATATATATATATATGAAACAAATGAAAGTTGTGCTCACCACTATTTTTTAAAACCATTAGGCGGGGGTGCAATGAGGCTGTGACCACAAAATACATATAGTCAAACACAAGAGTCCTCTGCACTCAACCCATTATCAATATATTTAAGACAGCGACATTTTGTGCATACTGCTACTAAAAAATGCCTTACCCTTTAAACAAAACAGGGATTGTTTGTCCATATATTGCAATATATTTAAGCTTGCCAACTACGTCAAAGTCATCCCATATCTGGCCAGTCCTACACTTAATTTTCATCTGATTCATTAAGAATTCTATTGCTTCATTATACATTTTACAAAGGGACTAGGTTTTACCTGCAACTTACTAGCTGCTTTCAAAGTAAACCTCCATACTTGGCTGCCCTTTTATTAGACACCAGTGGGATCACCTGACTATAGCTGGGAAGGGTGGGAGCTACAACATGGAGCTGGTCACTGCTCCTGTATAAACTATAACAAACAAAGGAAAGTTGTGCTCACCACTATTTTTTAAAACCATTAGGCGGGGGTGCAATGAGGCTGTGACCACAAAATACATATAGTCAAACACAAGAGTCCTCTGCACTCAACCCATTATCAATATACTGTATTTAAGACAGCGACATTTTGTGCATACTGCTACTAAAAAATGCCTTACCCTTTAAACAAAACAGGGATTGTTTGTCCATATATTGCAATATATTTAAGCTGGCCAACTACGTCAAAGTGATCCCATATCTGGCCAGTCCTACGCTTAATTTTCATCTGATTCATTAAGAATTCTATTGCTTCATTATACATTTTACTAATAAAAGGGCAGCCAAGTATGGAGGTTTACTTTGAAAGCAGCTAGTAAGTTGCAGGTAAAACCTAGTCCCTTTGTAAAATGTATAATGAAGCAATAGAATTCTTAATGAATCAGATGAAAATTAAGCGTAGGACTGGCCAGATATGGGATGATTTTGACGTAGTTGGCCAGCTTAAATATATTGCAATATATGGACAAACAATCCCTGTTTTGTTTAAAGGGTAAGGCATTTTTCAGTAGCAGTATGCACAAAATGTCGCTGTCTTAAATATATTGATAATGGGTTGAGTGCAGAGGACTCTTGTGTTTGACTATATATATATATATATATATATATATATATATATATATATATATATATATATATATATATATATATATATACATATATATATATATATATCCCTGAAGGGACCGAAACGGTGTTGCTGGTCTTCTAGTATATTTGGATTTTTTTACTGTGCACCTGGGGATGATACGGAAGCGGAGTGCTGCCCTGATCAAAATATATATATTTTTCTAGATTCCTGAAGAAGGCTGCAAACAGGGGCCAAAACGTTGAATAAACTTTTTTTTTTTTTACCATTAGGAAAGATAGGAAAAGTGGCTTTCCCTTTAATGCTTGCTCTCCCAACCCCCGCCCCTCTAAACACAGTCCTACAGATTACTTAAAAGCCCATAATGCTGAATGTTTCTTTGGAAGAGGTCATGCCAAATAAAGAGAGAAGCAGGTATGGTCTTTCTCCTCCCAAAGAAAATACCCTTTTTCACTTAGGTAGGACTGATGCATGGACACTGCCTTGGCGGGGCGCATCAGCTTATGCATACTTTGTACAAACCATGTAACCAAAAGTGTCTCTTTTTGCCAAATTCAGATAAGTTCTCTTTAATCCAATTGTTCCTTAAAGTTGTATAATGATAGTGCTGGGTTAATTTGTTTAGTTCAGTATATATACTGAAACGGTGTTGCTGGTCTTCTAGTATATTTGGATTTTTTTACTGTGCACCTGGGGATGATACGGAAGCGGAGTGCTGCCCTGATCAAAATATATATATTTTTCTAGATTCCTGAAGAAGGCTGCAAACAGGGGCCAAAACGTTGAATAAACTTTTTTCTTTTTTCACCATTAGGAAAGATAGGTTGGTATGAATATGTGTGTATGTATTTGTGGTCGTCAACCCAACTTAACTATATACTGTAATTATAGATTTACTTTCTGTAAAATCTGTAAAAGCTCCGCCAATGAGTAACTCACCTCAGGCGGCAAAGCCCCACTAGGTACCTGGGGCGGCAAAAATGCTCCTGATACTTTAAGAGCCAAATTTCCTGTTTTCAAACCAGAAATTCAGCTTTTCTAGCGCAGAAAGTGCAATTATGCTCTCTGCGCTAGTGTCCTGGCCATCTCCACCACCCTCGTGGAACCCCGTGGACCAAAAAGTTGAGTGCACTGGGGAAGGGGGGGCGGCAGCAACACTTAGCTGCCTCAGGCGGCGGAGGGGCCAGAATCGCCCCTGTCTTTAAAAGGAGAATGATTAACTGGGTTTTCTTTAGATGTGAAGGTTTCCTCTCAACACATTATAGAAATACAACAAAGCACTGTAAACCAAAGAAAAGCTCATGTCTGATCCTTTCTGACCCCTTGTCTTATAGAAGAATGAAAGTTAAAATCTTTGGGGGGCTCTCTTCGGTCTGGGCAGGTGCATGCACAGTAGAGTCACAGCAGCACTTTATAAACAAAAAGACAGCTTATTCACTCTACTGCACATGCAACTGACCGGGCCTCAAACAGAAAAGAAGGAAGAGGAGAAGATGAGCTTCTGTTGCATTGAGTCTGTTGCAGTCACATGGAGTTTTCTCAGCCAAATTAATTATGTAATCGAAGGTACACACGTCTGCATTTTTGTGCTGAATTCTGCTTCATGTGTTCTGTGACAGGTAGGTATTGTGCCTACTAAATAAATAGCGGAGAACTGGTGCTTTCTCATGCCATACATGACACTACACAAAAACCTCCCCTCCAGGGACGGAGGCAAAATGAATATTGTTTAGTACTACAGGTATAGGATCTGTTATCTGGAAACCCTTTATCAAGAAAGCTCCAAATGTCATGAAGGCCCATAAACTCTCCAATAAACTCCATTTAAAAAAAACACATTCACATTTTTAAAAATTATTTCTTTTTTTTCTGTTATTATAAAACAGTACCTTGTACTTAATCCTAACTAAAATATAATTAATCCCTTATTGAAGTCAAAACAAATCTCTTGGGTTTAATTATTGTCTAAATTATTTTTTAGTAGATTTAAGGTAAGGTGATCCAAATTATGAAAAGATCCCTTATCCAGAAAAGCACAGATCTCGAGCATTATGGACAATAGGTCCCATGCCTGTATCTATCTGGCCATTCCAATGCTGTACACGTTGAGGCACTATTAAAAGTTCACGTTGCCAAAAGAGAAACCGAACATTCTTAGAAATGAGGGTGAAATGAAGGTTTTAGGTTAACTTTGTTAACTTTGATTGCTTTTTTCCTCTTCGGGCATAATAGTATTTTTTATAACTGTCTGACATATATTAATATTCATAAAGTATATTATCGTTGCATATTTTTGCTTACCAATCACAGGACTTTCATAGTTCCAATCTGTAGGCACTATTTTACGACATGTTTTCAGAGTTCGGTTATAGGTTTAATGAAAAGTTTTCCAGAGAAGCAAATCAAAAAAACAGTTTAAGCACCAACGTGACTGGTAATATTTTATGCATGAGAGCCCAATTGTTAAACTAACAAGGTGTCATGAATTTCCTATGAAACATAAGCAAGAAAAATGTAACAGAGCTTACCAACTGAATTTTGAACGGAGTCCTCTCGAAAATGTGAGTGCAACTTTTCTTTTGTTCTGATCTCTTTGTATTTTTTCCCTAGAATTGTGTTCTCCCAGGGGCTAATCCTAAAATTGAATAAGAGTGGCAACAAATGGATTTTTAGGCTTGATGAAAATTGTTTTTTTCACGTATAACTAAGCATATAATTGGGCAACTCAACAGTGGAAATTCGTTGCTTTACTTTTCAATTAACTTGCTTTCATTGCGAGAAAGAAAAAAGAGATAAGACAACTTGGAAGGTTTCTGCACACTGCTCTTCCCATGAAAACTGGCCACTTCATTTAAGGTATCTAAGAAACTAAATTTGCCTTTTTCAAATCTTTGTGTTAGTAACTTTATTTTTAATTCTTACTGTACTTTAACCAGGCACATACTTTAAAAGCACACAGACATGCAAAGCCTGCTAAGTGATAAGACAAAGGATTGTGAAACAAGGTGAGATTTGAATGAATAACATTCTAGGAGCTTTAATATAAAAAACAACAATTTAGCATTTCTTTATAATAGATATAAATGTCATAATGTAAATGAAGTTATATCCTCCTATCACTAATAGAATTTTAGTGTTGGTGTATGGTAACACCTTGGAGATTCCAATACTTTGCTGAAAACAGGCTGATAGCTCTTTCCAGAACCTCAGTGTGCTTCACTCTTACCTGTCCCCATGCCCTCACAGCTTCTTTCCCAATCCTGACAAAGGGAGGTGGAGACCCCCTGTAATGTGGAGTTGGTTGTGACTTAATAAAATGGTTAGGCACCCCCAAAGATATTTGGTGTGTGCAGTTCCTATTTTCAATATTGACATAGATAGGACTTGAGCGTCCAGGGAGCAGCACCACCTAACAAGTTAATGTAGGGAGTGTGGCCGGTTGTATAAAGGGATTTGACACATCATTACCGTTTTTTTTATATTATTATGTTACATTTCCTTTCCAATTTTTCAACCAATAGACTACATGCTTCTGAGAAAAGGGCAAACCCTTCATAAAAGAGTGCATGCAATTCACCCAGCGTTTGTTTGAGCATTTGGGTAAATTATTTCAAGACATGTCACATACTGTCCACACCTTCTAATCAATGTAGAAATTTCACAATTGGTCGGTCTATGGGAAAGTAAAGCTTTCAGGTTAAAGACAGTTGAGCACCAAATCTGTCAGTGTGTGTTTGTATAACATGATAGCATGAGCGTGCTGCAGTATATACTGACATTTCATGAATAAATAATATATGCAAATATTCAAGTGATTTGTGTTGGAAAGATAAACAATCCCAGAGAAATTATCAGTATGTTTTGTCATTGTCTTTTTATTAACTTGACTAATAGTATAAAAACATTGACATGCAGCTTCCTTTTGCATAAGAATCTGTTACATCCAGAACAACAACCTTATCCTGTAATGTTCCCAGTTCTTATAAACTCACAACACCGAGTATGTCAGTAACAGAAGCTATGGTAAAATGATTTCTATTGAGTGCAAACCTCTTTATAAAGTAAATGGTGTAATTGTGCCTTCCACAGAGTGTTCCTGAGTTGCTCTAATAGTTCTACCATCACAGCATGTGGAGATGTTCATGTGAAGTGAAAGGCAAGTTCCCTGAGCTTTGATCTACCAGATGTTGTGAGTGTTTCCCTGCACAATAAATAAAAGAACGGGGGCTGCAGACTGTTGCATCAGATAACACTTTGTTAATCCAGCCTTGTATATTTCATATTCACATTTGGCAGATGGAAGAGACCAGTTATGAAAAGGTAGTGTGTTACGTGCGTAGCATGTCAATGCAAACAATTATTTACAAAATAGAAAACTGTGGTGTGTAACCTACTTGAAGTGCAAGTCCTCTTTATCTTCGGTAAACAGGCAGCTTAACAGAGAGTCACCGTGTTCTGTTGTCTCATCACAATATGTTGTTGACATTTCTGATTCCATGTGGTTAGTGTGACTTGTATCTCCTTCTGAATGTTCAGACTCATGGTCATTCTCCTTTTCATATAAGCACTTCTCTATGCTCCAGTGTTCTTCCTAAACATCCACATATAAGAAATGAATTTAAGTGCTGATCACACTGACGGCTAGTACAGGTGGAGCTTGTGGTTCTTCTATATTATATATCTCCCTGGCTGTATTCTTTAGCATGCGTTCAGTCTTTCTGGTGTAGGGCTCACATTGTAGCCTTATACTTTGTTCAGGTATAACACCAAATACAATTATTAACATAGTATTCCGTGGACAATCTTCAGTTAACCCCTAAATGTTTTTTGCAGTGGGTTGAGTTTTTATTATGTAAATGTTATATGCAAAAGTTTCTTGCTTACGTTGTCTCACATTGGTGATGTCATAACTAGCACCTTCCCGCCCTCACATGGTAATTAGACACAAGTTGTTTTGTTTAGTTTGAGAAAGGCTACTAGGCTACTAGAAGTATCTAATTCTTTCTACAGTACATAGGACATATATATATATATATATATATATATATATATATATATATATATATATATATATATATATATATATATATATATATATATATATAGTCTGTGTAAAACGACCGCACTCTGTAGACCGGACTTAGTATAATTCCTGTGGGTGCAGGGTCCAAAAATTCCTTGAAAAAGGCCCTAATGTGGGCCGAAACGTCGGATCAATGTACCGAATAAAGCACTGAGTTTTGATGAAAGAATTTTGGTGTGCGGATCCTTATGAGCAAATCTATATATATATATATATATATATACCACTGTAAATTGTATGTGTGGGTTTTCGTACTAGCTTATTTATAAGAGCTGCAATTCTAACAATTTAGAATTTTCTGTAAATGAAGATTTCTTTTTTTGTAAAGCTAAACATATCAATGGCATATGTCATGCTTTGTACTGTGAAAGCAAATAAAGTTCTGTCTTGCATAAAAAAAGGCATAATTATGTTTTCAAAGGATGAAAACATAATTTTGCCTCTTTATAGGTCCCTGGTAAGGCCTCATCTGGAGTATGCAGTGCAGTTTTGTACTCCAGTCCTTAAGAGGGATATAAATGAGCTGGAGAGAGTGCAGAGATGTGCAACTAAACTGGTTAGAGGGAGGGAAGACTTAAATTATGAGGGTAGACTGTCAAGGTTGGGGTTGTTTTCTCTGGAAAAAAGGTGCTTGCGAGGGAACATGATTAAACTTTACAAGTACATTAGAGGACATTATAGACAAATGGCAGGGGACCTTTTTACCCATAAAGTGGATCACGGTACCAGAGGCCACCCCTTCAGACTAGAAGAAAAGAACTTTCATTTGAAGCAACGTAGGGGGTTCTTCACAGTCAGGACAGTGAGGTTGTGGAATGCACTGTCTCAGGCCAGCTCTGTACAGACTGGTAATGCTTTACATACCTCATATCGAGCTGGTGCTCCTGTGTTCAGCTCTAAAACCACACCTGCACTTCAGATGTACTGATTATTGGATAAGCCGTTTTCACTTTTGTTGTCTGCTGCTGTGGCAACTTAGACTTACACCTGCTATACCCAGGGATGTTTCCGTGATCTTGGCCACCATGAGGCGGCCTTTTGCATGCCGTCAAGAGGGGCTGCATCGCTAATGCAAAGAGTGTAATTGCAATCTCTGCACTACAAGAGCTGAAACTCTGACTTAAAAGTCAGAATTTTGAGCTTTTTGCTGCCCCTGGCAACTTGTGGGCGGCTGCCGCATGAGATGAGTTTCTCAACTAGCCTCATGGCAGCAGTGCTCCTGGCTATAACTGTACAAAAGTTATTTCTAAACAAGTAATATTCAGCACACAGCTCCTCAGCTCCTGCAACTCTTAGCAGCAATGCAGGCATCAGCTCTATAGGCTGCTCTGTAATAACATATGTTAAATATGCAATCTTGTATTACCTGGCCAAATATTCCTACTGGAGTTCCAAAAACATCGCTGACATGTATAGTGCAGTCTGCAGATGCAGAAAGGATCAGTAAGGATGTGCTGTATGTGCAGGTCTCCAAATGTGTGACACAGTCACTGTGGGGCTGGAAAGACGTCACTAGCTGAGGTGGCTCTGTTATCTTTTTTTCACTGTAATCAACACAATAATCCTAAAAAAGTAAATGCATTTTTCAGTTATAAGATATTATTGTTTGTCAAAGAGACATTCTCAGTTTTTTAATGTTAAGGCCAGTGGCATAGATTACATACATTACATTGCATACATTAATTCGCATACATTGCATTGGGCTGATGTGCTGCTGTTCACACTTATATGTGCACTCAGATGCGGCAGTGACCCGACAGGGTGGATTTTGACACAGAAAGTATAAATTTTCATGCCTTTTCAATGCATACCAGTCAGCAATCTGTTTTTTCTCATGTGCCCATATCCTTAGAGTTCTACCGTATCCATTTAAAACAGCAGTAAAATAAGATGACCAGCCCTCCCTCTACATGCTGCAGAACTGATTTGTAATCCGTCTGCATGTGCATTGCATGACTGTATAGAAACCAGCGCAGCCAATAACATTAATGAACTCTGCAGTATGGTGTATTATGGCTCTTTGCTTCTAAATCAGTGGGCTACAAATAAGCTATGTCAAAGTTTCACTCCTCGATTTACATCTGTTGCCTGACTTTCTGTACTGCATTTTGTGCTCAGCAGAAAGAAAGGGAAATGCATATCAGCGTTGGACTGGGGGTTCAGGGACCACCGGGACCTCCATACCCCCCTGGTCCCTCGCCCCAGGGGGCAGATTCACTAACCGGCTAAAGTCACCAGCGACCGCTTCGCACCCATCGCCACACTTCGCTTGTAAAAAATTTGCTCAGACAACGCTAATTCACTAAGTGCAGAGTTTTGTCGTGGGCGCCGAATGCTGTCGACTTTTCACTAGCGTTATGTCACCAATGTGAGCAACTCAAAGTTAGGATGCGCTAGCATTCATTTCTGCCTAGTGCAAATTCGCTAGACGTCTTGTGCTCAGGTTAATTTGCATACGGCGGGACATTTAAAGTAGAATAGACGTCTTTATGTTATATGTTGCAGCAAATACATAACATTTCCACTGTTAATTACACATGTCCAGGGAACCTTAATAACGTCATTAGAGTTGTTATAATGCCCTACACATGAGCCCACTGTATAATTAATGTTCTATATTTTAGATAATGTATGGGGGAAACCTGTTACCCAAAAAAGATTTTAAGGACTTTTGCAGGCTATCACTCTGAAAAAAGGAAAAGCGTTTTTTGGACTTTAATGGTTTTTCCACTAAAGAATATGCTGTAAGTAACAGAAGATTGAGGAAGAGCTATGCACTCCAGTGCACTTCACCTGGTCTGAGCTGGCGAAGGCAAGTGTAGTGAAAGAGGTAACGTTCAGTGAAATCCGCATTTTAGTGAATTTGCAGAGTATTGTCCATTTGCCAGAGGGAATCGTCGACTGGTGATAGAGTGTGAAACACCTACCTACAGTTTACTTATTTTACTTAGAACTTTATGATTTAGAATCTGTCTGTGATGCAGCCCTAAGTGGTCTTTCTCTGTTAGTAATTGATGTATGATTTGTAATGGCCTGTGCCAGTGTCGGACTGGCCCACCAGGATACCAGGAAAACTCCCGGTGGGCCCAGGTGTCAGTGGGCCCTCATGCTGCTAAACTTTAGGCCTATTTCATGGCCATTCCCTATTTCTATTAGAACAAAGAGACTAAATAGATGGAATAATTGATTACAGTATGTAAAGAAAACCCACTTGGAGAATAGAGGTTGATTGAGGAGATGAAGAATAATAGTACTGAGAGTGGCCCCTGGTCTAGGGCTTTATGGTGGGCCCCTGGTCTAAGGTTTTTGGGTAGGCCCCTGGTGCCCCAGTCCGACACTGGCCTGTGCCCTGTAATGGGAATTCTATTCATTGTTAAAAAAAAAGTCAGGGTCCAAAGAAGTTTCCAAACCTCCGGAAACACTATTTCCATAAAATTATAAAATCTAGGAATCCCATGCCATGGCCCATTAAAGACTTGACCCCCCACAATGTTGTCCTTTCTTAACCCCCAATGGCTGCCCTTTTTTTGTACCATTTCTCTCTGCACCTGTCTTAAAGTGCCCAAATACTCTGCATGAAAATCAGACTTGTTTGTTTTGTCAATTTATACATCATGTTGTTTATATACAAATATTAAATTGTGTGCAGTGTGTGATTTACAGTGTAGTTTGCAAATCATTTAGTCTAAATCTATATTGCTGTTCTTGTCTTTCGTGCAGAAGGGAGTGTTTTATTACCTGTATATCCCATACTTTCAGCCATCCATCTAGATCTCCGGTAATGATGTACTGATTTGTTTTATCGACAGTCATAATGATGGAGCCGGCTCCTTCATGAGCTACAAATTCTGCCATTAAGTGGTTTCTAAATATATTCCAGAGTCTGATGTACCCCGATCCTCCACATGACACCAGGTTGGATCCACCTACATTACAATATGAATTTATATCATGTATATATAAATATATATAGGTATGGGATCTGCTATCCAGAATGCTCAGGTCCTGGGGCTTTTTCGGATAATGGATCTTTCTGTAAGATAGCAGAATGCTCAGGTCCTGGGGCTTTTCGGATAATGGATCTTTCTGTAATTTGGTATATTAAGTCTACTAGAAAATCAGGTAAACATTAAATAACCCCAATAAGATGGTTCTGCTTCCAATAAGGATTAATTATATCTTAGTTTAGATCAAGTACAAGGTACTGTTTTATTATTACAGAGAAAAAGGAAATAATTTTTAAAATTTGTATTATTTGAATAAAATGAAGTCTATGGGAGACAGCCTTTCCGTGATTTGGAGCTTTCTGGACAATGGGTTTCTGGATAACAGATCCCATACCTGTATTCTATGTTTCCAATGAATCTGAATTACTAAGATAAATGTAACATTACCATTTTGCTAACAAAAGGGTTAAAGCTGACCCTTTATATGTCTAAAGTGCTCTGTATATATGGATTTTCTATATAAGCATCCAAGTGTCGGTGCTTAGGACTGCGCCAGACACTTGCTGCTAAATCCAGAGGTAGAACATAGAGGGAGAAGGTTACCCTTTTCTTACTTGATCGACATGTGTATATACTGTATTGTACATGTGGAGGTCTAGGGTAGTGTGAGGTATTAACCTCGCCAATACAAAAGCCCACAATAATGCAATATATTATAGCATATGAGTATTAATCATACTTTATGGGAAAGGTAATAACCCTTGTAATTCAAATTAAATATAACTAAGGACCAAAGGCAAGAAAGATATTTGGATATTGTCCAAACGTCACAATTGTTGTATTATAATCTAATCAAAAGTATTTCAGCTTTCAGTTTGCTTGTGGCCCAAGTGCCCTCTGTCGATTTAAGCAAGAGGAGTCATTTTCATTTGTATTCCATTCTACTGCTATTCAAACATTACAGACACAATGTGACATAGCTGGTTAATGCTTTGTTAGTACAGGCTTTGATTTTGTTTGTGCAGGTGACAGTATTCAAACTGTGTCAGTCTCTCCGAGCATCTCAAGCAGCACATTGCAACTTGCTACCAATCATTAAGGTATGAGTGGGCATTTATAGTATACTGTTGTATGGAACAGAAATAGTAAGTTCTGTAAATAGTGTTGTTTTGGTCAATATACTATATTAGAGGGAAATTGTGGAAGCACTCAAGGCTAAATCAAAATATATTTAAATATAATGGAAGTGCTACTTACAATGCACTTCCCTGGGCCCCTGTCTCATAAGTAATTCAGTATAAATGCAAGTGCATGTTTACAAAACAGGGGTTTTTAGTTACCAAAGTTATGATCATAAAATTGAAAAGCCACCATACCACGTCAAGGTAAACCCCATATGGCGGTCCCTAACTTACTTATTAAAAAGAAATGTTTCTCTGCATAATAGCATTACCTGTGTTCAGTGTATGTTGAGCATTGGTTTCAATTTGAAGGCTGAATCCTCCCCCGCCAGTAAAGGCTTTTAAGAGAGAGTGATTGCCCAAACCAACGCCCACATTTAAAAGCATAGGACCACCATTAGTTTTAAGGGGTGGGTATGGGGTGCTATTGAAAAACCACATGAAGCTAGGCCACAGCTTCAGGCCAATATACTATATTAGAGGGAAATTGTGGAAGCACTCAAAGCTAAATCAAAATATATTTAAATATAATGGAAGTGCTAGGTGGAACTAGGTGGAACTGTTAGCTGGGGGATCCTGCTGAGGGGGTTCAATGGCACTTGCAAGGGATGTTCTTAGAGAGAGACTATGTAAGGGAGAGAACAGCGTGTGCCACTTTCTGTTTGGCTGATAAGAAGAGAGAAGAGAATGACACCAGGGAGACTGAGGTTGGCTACTGGTTCGCCAGTGTGATACAACTGTGAGTTGAAATTTCATCTGCAAGACTGTGTGGCCCTCTAATTCAAAATGCAGGACCAGCCATCCAATCTTCTAGATTTGGTCTACCATGTGGGTTATTAAATTGGGAAAAGATTAATTTTCAAGATTAAGCTCAGTGTCGGACTGGTCCGGCGGGACACCAGGAAAAAACCCGGTGGGCCCCAACCCTTAATGGGCCCCCGCCGGGCCAGTCCCCTTTCCCGATTGAATTCAGGGGGAAAAAAGGTTTTTTTTAAGCGCCGCACAGTATCTGCGCATGTGCGCGGGCATTATTGACTTAGCAAGCGCCTTCGTCCATGTGCGCTCAGTGCGTCATATTAGGGTGACGAGGGTCGGCGGGGGGTCGGAGGGGGCCCTGGACAATAGTCCAGGTGGGCCCTGGGCCCCCCAGTCCGACCCTGATTAAGATGGCCATACATGAAAAGATGCGCTTGTGAAGCAACCTAGTCAAACAAGCAAATTGCGCCATTTACACTTACTGTATCCTAATTAAATAAATTAAAGATACTAATTAAAAATTTTGTAATGTTTTCAGATAAAAATAATTGATTTTGAATGGTTCTAACATGTATTCTTGTATTCTTGAATACAAGTAGAGTTTGCAACTCTTACTCTGACTATTTTACTTTTACTGTCTCCTGATAAATGTGTGGCTTTAAATGAAAGGCTAAAAGCTTCCCATTAGATGAATGTGTAAGAGATGCCATTTTAACACCTTCAAACAATAGTCATAATTTAAGCCCCAGTCGTACAATAGGAGTCACAAGACTGCTAGCAGCTTGGTTCACATCAGGACACTGTTCCGCCTTTATGCTACAGAAACGGCAATCGCTCATTAAATTTGATGACTGATAAAGAGCCAGCCAAGGGAGTTGGGCACTGCATCTGTTTTGTGTTACAGAGAAGAAGTCTTAAAAATCATTTCTTTAGCACTTTCACCTGTTGCTGATGTGTTTCTCCTGGCCCCAAGGAAGAACAATCTTGTTACACTGTTATTGCTGTCAGAGTTTGCATTATAGGTGCTATTTGCTGAGCGCGAGTATTTTCCAGAGGACAGTGAGGAAAGACTTCTTCTTCCAGCACTCCGTACCTGAGAGTCTGAGAAACACGCCAAATTAACAATAGGCATAATGTTTGTTACAATTTGCGCATCCTTCTTTAATTTCAAGTGAAAAAGCTTTAGTGATAGTTTAACTCTTTGCTTTTTTGAAATACAGTTTTTCTTTAAACAGAAACACAATATCCAGCTGTTGTTATATTTTATTAGAGACCTACTACAGGTATAACCCAAGGTTTCTTCCTGTTGCAAACAAATCGCCCTATATTTAGGGTCCCCAGCTGACAAAAGTAGCACTTGGTTACATCAGCATGTTACTATGAGAAAGCACACTATGAGCAGTTTCACTGGACCCTTTCTATCTATAACCATTTGCTTGGAATGCCCAACAAATGGAGAATGGCAAATTATCAACTCACACTGTTCTGTAATGTTAATGTGGCCCATAATCATACGCACTCTTCCCATTCATTCACAGAGCTGTTGTTTTCCATAGAAGCTTTGGTTAATAAATATTAATGCCCTGGCCCGATCATTACAGAAGCAACTTCTCTATTTGTGTGAAATAAGCTAGAGGTTTATTGTAAAGAGCATTGTACTGGATGCATAAATTCCATTTATGATCATCTCCGACAGATTTTAATACATATGTACTGTAAGGGGCATATTTGCGAAAACTCGACTCTTTCTCACTTTATTAAAAAAAAAAAATAGACCAAACTTCCAAACCCAAATGCCTTTAATTTACCAATAATTATTCTCAATAAAATCGGTGCAAGAAAAAGTTGCAAAAAAATGAACAATTATTTCATTTTTATAATTTTGGAATTGTTGCTGTGAAAATTGGAATTTATTGAGTTGTCACCCGAAAAACTCAAATTTATCGTTTGATCGAATGAAAACCAGAACAAACAGCCCAAACTATCAAGAATCCTGAAGGTAAAAAATATGTTGCAGTTGATAAAGGGACCATCTGTCATTGACTTCTACATTATTTGGAACGGTTTTAGCTGGAGTGTTTTTGGATTCCGATTTTTAGCAGTTTAGGAGCAGATTAAATCTCGAAAAATACAAAGGGTTTTTTTCCCCTCTAAAAACTTGGATTTTTTCCCTTTAAAACTCAACCAGAAAAATTGAGTCTTTATAAATAGGTCCCTATATGTTGTAGTGGTGAGCTACCCGTCCCCTTACCTGCTAATTCCCTACTCCTGACTCAACTCCCCTCTGATGCCTAATATATAGTAACTAATATATAGATGGGGTCAGTCACCATAGGAGAGGGGTAAATCCTATTACATCACCAAAGGACAGGGGCACAGCTTGAATTTGATTCACTATCCACCCAAATCCACTCCTTTGGCTCACCTTTTTGCCTGAACCCACCCAAATGAGTTTCATGTGGGTTTCGGGGCGAAACCATTGAAGTGTCAACACTGAGCTAAGCATTACATGTTGCAAAAATTGGAGGATAGGCAAAGGAAAATGAGTTTATCTGACATAAAACAGATTACAAATGCTACAGTAAGGTAATGTGGACCTTCAGGTGTCCATACCTCTAAGCTCATATGATATTATGGGCAGATTTATGAAAATGTATCACATCAACACTTTCTTGAAAATTTCCTGACATCAAAAAAAGTGTTTTATGGAACTGACAGATACATAAAAGCTTTTATCTTTGATGTGCCAATTCATACCTATCCCCTTTCCTCTAGCTTCTACCTCATTCTGTGCTATAGAATATTTCAAAAACCTGGACTCGTATAACAAATGTCAGCCATAGAGCTAAATCGTTCTGCCTTTCCTTCTAATAGAGGAGCCTACTTTGAGATTATTTTTATACACAAGGATTGCATCCATTTTAATCAACAGCAATCAGGTTGGTAATTATATCAGAGTAATTGTAGAGCCTTATATATATTTGCACCAGCAGGCCAAATCCATTTCCTTTATGAAATTCTACCATTATAATGAATATTGAAGAACTGTTATACTAATTAAAGCCATAATGCATTTCTCTGACCAAGCACTTGAATTTCATTCTCTCAGCTAGCAATCTGCAACCCAGTTGGTATGAACTGTTCTGGCCATAGGGCTGATTTATGAATGCAAAGTGCTAATATGGAGACAAGATAAGCTTAGACTGATGCTATTCAGAAATGTACTTGTATCAGCACATGCTTGTCTGCATGAGCAACAATGCTCCCCTTCAGCCTGTTCTGATGAATTACACATGTAGACCTTGCACTAATTGAAGGTTTCCTTTAGAGGCTTTCTGATTCCTAGCAGGTCAATTTTCCCCCATTAAAGTATAGATTGGAAGTTTTAAAGGAATTGTTCAGTATAAAAATAAAAACTGTGTAAATAGATAGGCTGTGCAAAATAAAAAATGTTTCTAATATAGTTAGTTAGCCAAAAATGTAATGTATAAAGGCTGGAGAGATTTGATGTATAACAAGTCAGTCAGGACTCTACTTCCTGCTTTTCAGCTCTCTTGGTTTACACTGACTGGTTACCCTGGTTACCAGGCAGTAACCAATCAGAGACTTGAGGGGAGGCCACATAGGTCATATCTGTTGCTTTTGAATCTGAGCTGAATGCTGAGGATCAATTACAAACTCACTGAACAGAAATGTACCATGTGGCCCCCCTTCAAGTCGCTGACTAACTCAGAGTTACAGTATAGAGCTGAAAAGCAGGAAGTTGTATTCTGGCTGTTTTATTAGACATCTGTTCACTCCAGCCTTTATATATTACATTTTTGGCTAACTAACTATATTAGAAACATTTTTTATATTACACAGCCTATCAATTTACCCAGTTTTTATTTTCACACTGAACTGTTCCTTTAAGACTGCTGTTGCCTTGCCT
Organism: Xenopus laevis; assembly: GCF_017654675.1. Lineage (NCBI taxonomy): Eukaryota > Metazoa > Chordata > Amphibia > Anura > Pipidae > Xenopus > Xenopus laevis. The sequence goes on along the minus strand of NC_054380.1, from coordinate 99,962,297 downwards.
TTATACTTCATGTGGTACTGTAGAATTTACAAGGCTGGCGAGAATCTAACAACCTTTTCAAATATAAGGGATCATTTATATTGTGGAGACATGGTGAAAGAAAGTTCAAAGCACCATATTTTTGTACTTTTAAGATCTCCCATTAAAGACACAGTTAGGCTATGGACACACGTGTGGATTATCACTGCTCTCCGCGGCACGGTTTTTAAAAAGCTGACCAATGCGTAAATACACTAGCGTAGTGTGCCAATGCCTAAACTTGAAACCGTTAAAGGAAAACTATACCCCCAAAATGAATACTTGAGCAACAGATAGTTTATAGCAAATTAAGTGGCATATTTAAGAATTTTACCAAACTAGTATAGATATTTAAGTAAATATTGTCCTTTTACATTTCTTGCTTTGAGCCACCATTTTGTGATGGTCTCTGTGCTGCCTCAGAGATCACCTGACCATAAATACGACAACTCTAACTGTAACAGGAAGAAGTATGGGAAGCAAAATACAGAACTCTGTCTGTTAATTGTCTCATGTGACCTAATAGATATGGTTTGTTTGGTTTGTTTGTGTGCACCATGAATCCTATGATCCCAGGTGTTTTTTTAAAATGGCAATTTTCTATTTAGGATTACTCAATGGCAAATACTACTAAAAAAGTTTATTATTATTAAAATGGTTTATTTACATGAAGCAGGGTTTACTGTTTTTATTCAATATATTTTTATACAGACCTAAATTGTTTGGTGGGTATAGTTTTCCTTTAAAGAATTTACACAGCAGTCGGCTTTTTTATAAAACCCTTTTGCGGACCGCATCAAAAAACCACACCTGTGTCCATAGCCTTAGCATATTTCTTGTGTTTTATGTGAAAGTAGACCAATAAAAGTAGTTTAATGTTAAACAACCTAATCATAAGCCATGATTTCCATTAATGTGGATGAACTGAACTTTTTCTATAATTTTGATAATAAGAGAGTGCTATGAATATTATTTTCAAAATAGTCTGGGCTTCATCCATTTCAAGTAGGAAATGACTTAATACTTAACCTTGCAGTTAGTAGCTTTTAAAGGAACAGTAACATCAAAAAATGAAAGTAATAAAAATATAATACAGTGTTGCTTTGCACTGATAAAACGGCTGTGTTGGCTTCAGAAACACTACTTGTTTATATAAATAATCTGCTGTGTAGCCATGGGGGCAGCCATTTAAAGGAGAAAAGGCTCAGGTACAGCAGATAACAGATACATTCTGTAAAAGATAATAGTGTTATCTGTTATCCACTATTTATCCTGTGCCATTTAGCCTTTTTTCAAGTTCTTTTGCTACACAGCAGTTTGTTTATATCAACTATAGTAGAGTTTCTGAAGCAAAAACACTGTTTCTAGTTCAGGGCAACAGTACATGATATTTCCATTACTTTAAAGGAGAAGGAAAGGTTAAAACTAAGTAAGCCTTATCAGAAAGGTCCATCTAAATACACCAGTAAAACCCCAAAGTAGTGTTGCTCTGAGTCCCCTGTCAAAAGAAACACTGCACTTCATTCCTTCTATTGTCTACACATGGGCTTCTGTATCAGTCTTCCTGCCTTCAGCTTAAACCTCATTGCCCTGGGCAAGAGCATGCTCAGTTTGCCCCTCTCCCCCTCCCCCTCCCTTCTTTACTGTAATCTGAGCCCAGAGCAGGGAGAGACTCAGGCAGGAAGTGATGTCACACCATGTTAATACTGCAGCTCCTATCCTAAACAAACAGAGAGTTTCTAGAGCTTTTTACTCAGGTATGGTAAAACATTCTACAGAATACATATAGCATTCTAGCTTGCACTATTGCAGCTAATCTATTGGCAATAAAATGCCTCTGTAGCTTTCCTTCTCCTTTAAAACACTATAAAGCCCATGTATGGGACATATTTCAGATTGTAGGGTATTTTCAGAGAAAAATCCTCCCTGTGTGCTGAGACAGGTGAATTACAACTTTGCCAATGCTTACAATATTGAATAATATGAATCAGCTGTTTCTCCGCAAGTGGAAAATGACTGGTGAAGAAACTGTAACATTACATTAGACTTAGCCTACCCAAACAAAAAAATCACCCCCGCTTATGTTAATTTATAGTGATGGGCGAATTTATTCGCCAGGCGCAAATTTGCGGCGAATTTGCGGCAAATTTGCGCGATTCGCCGCCAGCAAATAAATTCATGAAACGCCTGCGAAAATTCACCGGCGTAGAAAAAACGGACGCCGGCATCAAAAACGGGCACCGGCGTCAAAAACTAGACGTTGGCGCAGTTTCGCGAATTTTGCGCGAAATTCACAAATTTTTCATCGAATGGAAACGGCGCATATTCTCCCATCACTATTAATTTAGCATTTAGATTGAACTAAACTGCAAGTCCCATTTTCCGTCGACCCCCAAAGGCTACTGGTGGGTATTGCAACTAAATCTGATTGGTTGCCATACAGCCATTGCTGCCTTCCGATAAAAAAAACATTGTGTTTTAGAGAAAATTGTTATTTCACTGAATTTTCGTACCTGACCTTGATTTTAATCTTTCAGGATTAGGGTGTAATTTTCTGGAGGCATTTTCTGTATTGTTGTTCCATACGACTATTTGACCATCATAACTCCCTGAATTTAAGGAGAAAATCAAAATTCAAAAATCATTTCTTCCTGGGTATTTATTAAGTTATTGCAAGGGAAAAATTAAATACATTAAGTGATGAATTTCTGATATCATTCTGTAGACATGACCTGCACCGTTGTGATTAGAGAGTAAATTAAATTACTGACGGTGATACTGTAGTGAAGTCAGTATTTGGAGAACTAGCTGTAGTGCCCACTACAGAATATAATGTTTTTTTACCTCAATTTTGGGAACTGGAAACAGAAAAGTGGAGTTGATCCTGCGTGCAGGGGTTAGTTTTACTCTACCCTATGCTGCACAGAACTTCCATACAGAATACTATGGTATTCTTTGCTCTAAAGAATGTTTCATTTCTTGTTGTTGCACTCACACAGTATATTTTCTGTTGCCCTCTCATCAGGACAACACAGGAAGACTTGGTTTGTGCCACTTGAAGATATAGGAGAGAATTAGCTTTTTATGCATAGTTCTCTACCATGATATATATGGTTACCTGTGACCAAACTTTGTGGGGACCAAAAGGCTGCACATAAAATGTCATCAAGGTGCTGGACCCCTCCTTTCCATTCTGAAGGCTGGATAAGGTACTGTGTTAAAGAGTTCAGGCGGAAAACAGTAATAATTCTTGGAAGAAAATAGAAACATTGAAGTTTAAATGTACAATCTGAAATTGGATGCAAAACAAGCAAAATGTGAAACATATTTCATCATCCTTTGTTATGTATAAGTATTCTATGCAAGAAAAAATAACTTGTCCAATAAAAATATTCATACGTACCTTTCCCATCCCACAACTAGTATGGTTCTTTTCAGTACTAATATCTGAGAAATTTCAGCAGCTTGGTCTCTCCCAGCATTTAATTTATGATGACAGTGGCCGTTGAAATCCCAAATCTTAAATGAAACATGATGATGGTTTCTTATTTAGCACAATATTTACACTATGCATAGCATAGCAAATATTATCATACACTCCCCCCTTACTGATGTTCTTATTGCATGTACAGGTATGGGATCTGTTATCTGGAAAACAATTATCCAGAAAGTTCCAAATTATGAAAAGACCTTCTCTCATAGACTCCGCTTTAATCAAATAATTCAGATTTTTAAAAATTATTACCTTTTTCTCTGTAATAATACAGAGAATAATACATGTACTTGATCCAAGTTTAATTTATATTTACATGATTTTCTAGTAGACTAGAATAAAGATCCAAATTACAGAAAGATCTATTATCCAGAGAACCCCAGGTCTCAAGCATTCTGGATAACAGGTCCCATACCTGCATCTTCCAGTAGCTGAATGGCTAAACTGGGCGGAATTTGTTGAGTAGGTGAGACAATTAAGTTTCCATAGTCAGAAAGCCACGAGATAGATAAGCAAACTGCATTGGTTACAGAAGAAAGGTACAAAATTAAGCAAGGGACTGTACACGTCTCTTCTGCCTGATTAGGTGTTTTGATGGTGGTTATCAGCAGCATTCATCTTCTAATATAGATGATATCTAGCACCATTGCAGAAACACAAATACAAACTGAATGTGTTTCTCAAAGGCTGGCATATTGTACCTTTCTTACAAAAAGAGAAGCAAATGTAGTTTGGAAAGTAAAAGCGTATAACCCAAATAAGAGTTTGTTTTGTCATAGTGGTACAAATACAGTATGCTTTATTTTGGGAATATGAACCGGTTACATGCGCTCTATCCACTGGTACAAAGTGTCTTATTGGTCCTGAGAGTAAAAATTCTAATCACAGAAAGTGTTCCGCAAAAGGTAAAGATAGAACATCTGCTTTTCTGTCTTGCCTGAGGAATTAGAGGAAACTGCCTTCTTATTATCGAATAAAACAGTAGAACAAGTTCATAAACGTACAAACGTACGATTGGTACGAACACTAATGAGCCTGTTAAATTGTCAAAAATCAGCTGCTTAATGGATTAAATATTTATACAACCCTTTTACTTTGTCCATTCACCAGAAATAACAATAAAACTTCCCACGGGTCCCAGTGCAGAAATCAGGAAACGTTTTGTGTGAGGAATGTGAGTGGCTGCTTTTCGGAATTGTAACTGCATGGGGTGTTTAAAGCATGTTTAAAGCATTTGAGAGACCTGCAAGCTCTGGCATAGGCTTAGACATGCTGCTAGGTCCTACTTTGGCAGCAGCAGCCAATGATAGAGGTTTTTAGGCTGGCTGCTTAGGGCCCATGGCTCCATGGGGGCTCCAAGCTCCAAAAAATTGCAGTTATCAAGTATGAATGAGATTCCACATGCTAATTGTGTTTGTCCATAGTTTAATCTCTTACCACTGTGCAAAATAAAAAATATTTAATTACACATAAATGTAATGTATAAAGGCTGGAGTGACTGGATGTCTTACAAAATAGAACAGAACACTACTTCCTGCTTTTCAGCTCTCTTGGTCTTTTTGGCTAACTAACTATATTAAAAACATTTTTTATTGTGCACAACCTATCCATTTACCCAGTTTTTATTTTTATACTGAACAATTCCTAACTTAGCAAAACGGTTTCCCAAACCAAGGGTGAGGGCTAACAGAGCCCATACTCCATTTGGAGGTAAATAATACTGTTTCTGCCAAAAAATGCCCCTAGCAAGTGATATACCATCTTCACCTGGAAGGGGCAAAACATGTACATAAGTAAAAGTGTCCCAGCTTGCTCATATCTACATGTGCTTATTGTGGATTGGTTGACTCCTCCTACAATCTTACATCACATGCAAAATTTGCTTATTATGCGCATTCATGCAACCAAACATGGCCATCAGCAACAGGAGCTCCCTGCCATTGAGTGGGGCATATTGCTGAATAGGGACATTTTATGGCCAAAATATTATACTATGTTGGGTATATACATTGTCTGCAGCATACAGCTATCTTCCTAAACATCCACTTATCTGTATCCACCATAAAGAAAGACATTAACATATGAAGATTATCCCATAACTACATGATTTGGAGTCATTCATATTAGAGTTGGTACTTTTTTTAAAAAAGCCGTTAAGGCAGCCATACATTGAATAACCAGGTGCGCTCTCCAACCAGTTGACAATCAGGTGAGCGTCATACATTTGGGCAAACAGCAGCAAGTAAAGAGTTGCTGTAGGGACCCATAAAAAAGGTGCACCCATTCATTGCAACATAGGAATTAAATTGTAATACTTATGCTGCATATTTTATTGCCTGTAGGCTGGGGTTCAGGAGACATCCTTATTATATTCCTTCACCTAAGAGATTGGGGTCTTCCACCCCGAAAACACATCGGTGGAAAGAGTAATCCATTCAAACACCTGCAGGAAAACATATCTGCTAAATGGTTTAAATTCTCCCATATTATAAGATTAGAGTCTGTGTAAATGTAAAAGTTTGGATGTTAGGTATCCAATGAGAAATGGCTTATAGTGCTATTAAAATGAGACTTCGGTGCAGCCATTAGAACAGGTAACATCTGTGCTGTTAGGAATGGGCACTATTTCCTCTGCACTTAAGCCATTATCTGTACTATTCTTGTATTCCAGGTAGATTTTCTGTGACAGGCTCATAGCACCCTTTCTGCTAGGGACACGTGAAAACAGCATATGGTTTCTTTTCTTTGTACCTTGCACTAGCCAGTAGCCTCTGGAGCCCTCATTTGGCTATGTTTGTGTTGCTTTCATGTTAGCAGGATAACAGGAATATTGTATCTTTTTCTTTGGTGTATTTCATTTTTAGTATGAGCAAATTACATTGTTGGTACAGAATTTGCACTATCTATTCTAATGTAGTTCCTGTTTACCTGCACTATAATTAGCCACATCTCATATCTTTGGATGCAAGTACATCAAGGGGAGTATTTGTTAAAATCCGAATGCCAAAAACTCGAAAAATTCAATTTCAGACCTACCGAGGTTGTTTATAAGTCAATGGGAGAGGACCCTATCCTATTAGGAAGTTTCTATGGTCTGGGTTGGAATTAGGCCAAAAATCCAACTATTTTGGACTTTTCGAACAAAAATCTGAAAAATTCAGGCTTTTCGGGAAAACTTGAAAAAAATCTTACGATTCTGATCATCTCTCGATTTTATCGAGTTTGTAACCCCACTGACTAAATCATGCTTTTTTAATAATAAATAAGTTCACATTGTGGATTCTAGTTCGATCTGACTTTTTTAGAATAAAATATCAGAAAATTTTGGATTTTTGATAAATAACTCCATAACTATATGGCGCCAATAAGTGCAACATTTTGTCTTTACCACACTTGCAGCTGGGTTCATTAAAATGACCCTTTGGGGGTTATTTATCAAAATGTGAATTAAAAAATTTTGAGTTTATGGCATTCCTACTTTAATAAATAACCCTCTTGATGTCTTTATACTCATTGGTCATGGTTGATACCTAAATGTAATCCATATGGCAACTTATGTGCCCTGAGAATGTTGTGCAGCATTCCTATTGTTAATGCCAAACTAAATTTGATGCATCTCTCCCTTCTCTTTATTGGTAATATGGTGTTAAGAGTTATGAGGGCATTAAGGGTTAATACTGTTTCAACTGTTACAAGAGCATTATATAAATATACTGTATATATGATGCTATGTAGTACATGTAATTGTCATACTCCTCATTTTCACAAATGTAGTACATGTATGGGATCTGTTATCCAGAAACCCATTATCCAGAAAGCTCCATTATAATCAAGTAAACTAAATGTTTAAAAATAATGTCCTTTTAATAAATCAATACCTTTTACTTGATCCAAACTAAGATATAATTAATCCCTTTTGGAAGCAGAACCAGCCCATTGTGTTTATTTAATGTCAATATTATTTTTACTTAAAGGGGTGGTTCACCTTCAAACAACTAGTTGGTTTCAGATAGATCACCAGAAATAACGACTTTTTCCAATGACTTTTCATTTTCTATGTGTGACCGTTTTTCTAATATTGAAGTATAAAGTGTCATATGTCACCTTATGAAGCAGCTCTGGGAGGGGGGGTCGCCGACCCTGTAAACTGTTCTAAATTGATACATTTAGTTGATACATTTCTTATCTTTGTCCCTGCTGAGCAGAATCTCTGGGTTTCATTACAGGCAGCTGTTAGAATTGATACAATAGTTGCTAATACTCCAGAGATACTGCTGAGAAATGTATCAACTAAATGTTGCAAAATTGTAACAGTTTAGAATCTGTACCTGAATTACTGAGCTGTCAGACTGAAACATCAGCGACACAAACATTCAACTTTAAACTTAGATTTTAGAAAAACAGTAAAAAAGAAATAATGGAAAGTAATTGAAAAAAGTCTTTATTTCTGGGGAACAATCTAAAAACAACTGAATTGAAAAAAGTATTTGGAAGGTGAACAACCCCTTTAAGGTATGAAGATCCAAATTACAGAAAGATCCTTTATCCAGAAAATCCCAGGTCCCGAGCATTCTGGATAACAGGTCCCATACCTGTAGTTTGAATGGAATATTTAACATGTTTGATACTGTACGATGCCATATTATATTCATTATTACAATACATTCATTTGTATGGTCTGTCTTTACTGCCCAGCTTTGCCTTCAGTATGTGTGTGAGGTCAAGAAAGCAATTTATACCAGAATTTAATACCAGTATTTAAGACGATTATTTTTCCTGAGACATTGGTTACTGCTGCTCACGTCTTCGACACTAATACAAAGACTGTACTGACTATCACAATAGCACATTCTGTGGGCCAGTCTTGTGTCAGCTACTGACCTGTAACTCCCAGTACTCCCAGCATCTATAATGCCCAATTTAATGACTCCAGAAAGGTCATAAAAAATCTGGGAGTTGTAGTTGAGACACAGTACAACCATGACAGATTTTGGCTGTTGCGCATATAGCTTGGAGACACAATTCTGGAGCTAAAGGTAATAGCATGAAGCAGACTTTGCCTCAGATGACAAGGAAATAACAACAAGTAAATGAAAGCAGGCTCTCCTTGTTCTGCTACAAAGTCTGCACAATGACAAATTGCATTTCTGCTCTTCCCATTAGTTCCAGGCTGGGAATAAGCAGCTCTGTACTGACATCAAGAGGCACAAAGCATGCAGTTTTGCTACAGTAGAAATCTGATTTCTGGCATGATTTTGGAAGGGAGATGAAATAACAAAGGTTTTCTAAGAATAATGTTAAAATAAAAAATGTCACTGCAGGCGCAGAAAACATTGGGAAATTGCAAAAGCGTGTGACATTAGAGTAAAAGAACTGTGGGCGTAAAAACTACTTGTAAAATGTCAGGAAAAGTGTAAAGCCTTACAGGGGAGAAAGGTGCTAACAATTCCACAGACTGCATGTATTTGTAAATCCCACCCCAATTAGCACGTTTCTGTGGCACAGTATTATAAAAGCTGATGTGTGCAAAATCAATATCTTAAGGCTGATTGAATGTATATAGTGCTGTGGGCAGGCTTTTGTCACTAGGTACTGGGCAAGTGCACATCTCTGATGAAAATCTATTGATCTTTCCAAATGTGTTTTATTAGGGGATTAAATGCAGCTAAATCGATATTTAACTCCACGATGTTATAAACTTGTATCAATTCAAATGTTTGCATTTTTTTATTCATAGGAATTCCGTATGAAAATAGAACAACCCAATAGAATGCACAATGGATTAATTAGTCTGGCACCAGAAGGAAAGTGCCATTTCCTAAAGCTGGACAATGTACAGAGAACATTTAAAATGGACTTCACTAAAGGGAGGCTAGAATTGTTGTTAGAAAATTGAACCTTTAGGCCAGTGATCCCCAACCAGTAGCTCGTGAGTAACATGTTGCTCCCCGACACCTTGGATGTTGCTCCCAGTGGCCTCAAAGCAGGTGCTTATTTTTGAATTCCTGGCTTGAAGGCGTTTTGGCTGCATAAAAACCAGCTGTACTGCCAAAAAGAGCCTCCTGTAGCTGCCAGTTCACACAGGGGCTACCAAATAGCCAATCACAGCCCTTATCTGTCACCACCAGGAACTTTTTTCATGCTTGTGTTGCTCCCCAACTCTTTTTACAACTGAATGTGGCTCATGGGTGAAAAAGGTTGGGGACCCCTGCTTTAGGCCAAACCTAATGAGTGCTGGTAGTTGTGCCACCCTGCTTCCTAATGTTTCCTTGCATTGGGCCAAGGCTTTTGGGCAGCTGTAGTATTGAAACTTCAGTGTTATGGGAAAAAAAACCTCATGAAACTGGTTACTGGGAATGACATGCCAGTTTTTAAAGACATATCATTTAAAAACAAAAGCATTAATATGAAGCTGTTCTTCTCTTTGCAGCACAGTCAACTTTTTGGAAGGTTTTCCTCTAGAAAAGGGATCCCCAACCTTTTTTACTAAAGTGCCACATTCAAATGTAAAAAGTTTGAAAGCAACACAAGCATGGAATATAAGTTCCTGGGGTGCCAAATAAGCGTTGTGATTTGACAGCCTCTAAGTGGACTGGAAGCCCACCGGAGGCTCTATTTGGCAGTACACCTTTATACTTGCCTTCAAGCCAGTAGGTCACTGGGAGTTCGTAAGCAACATGTTGCTCTTGAGATAATGATAGGGGATCACTGCTTTAGAATTTGGAACGTTGCAGGTGGAATTAGCTTCCAATCAGCTACAAGAGCATAAGTGAGGGTTGGGATCAGGCTTGGCTCACAGTTAGGGGCCGATTCACTAAGGGTCGAATATCGAGGGTTAATTAACCCTCGATATTCGACTAGGAACTAAAATCCTTCGACTTCGAATATCGAAGTCGAAGGATTTAGGGCAGATAGTACGATCGAACGATCGAAGGATTATTCCTTCGATCGAACGATAAAATCCTTCGAATCGAACGATTCGAAGGATTTTAATCCAACGATCGAAGGAATATCCTTCGATCAAAAAAAGTTAGCCAAGCCTATGGGGACCTTCCCCATAGGCTAACATTGACTTCGGTAGCTTTTAGATGCCGAACTAGGGGGTCGAAGTTTTTTTAAAGAGACAGTACTTCGACTATCGAATGGTCGAACGATTTTTACTTCGAATCCTTCGATTCGAAGTCGTAGTCGAAGGTCAAAGTAGCCCATTCAATGTTCGAAGTAGTCCAAAAAAAACTTCGAAATTCGAAGTTTTTTTAACTTCGAATCCTTCACTCGAAGTTAGTGAATCGGCCCCTTAGTGTTCCAAGTTCATCCCACTAATGTTCATTTGGGTTGAGGTCTACAAGTCAGTGAAGTTCTCCACTCCCATCTCAGCAAACCCATTCTCTACTTTATGCACTGGGGAATCATGCAGCCAACAAAGAAAAGACCCAAACTACCCCCTGCTACATCTGCTTTTGTGCCACAATAGCTGTTATATTTGCTATTCCTAAATCTATATCTAATGTGCCTTCCTTAGCACAGAGGAGCATACATACATATTTAACAGTGTGGAATACTACCAACTATTATGCCAGAAACACTGCTCAATTATACAGGTTCTAAATTTGTCTTATAATTAATTAATCAATCTTTCATAAATAAATAATGGTTTGACAGAAATGAAGTCAGATAATGAGCTCTTGTTCCTGATAGAGTGCTGCTCTTGCTTGTAGCTTCAAATACATCAACACCTTGAGATTTGCATTTGACTGCTCGGATTTTGCATCAGCTCATGGTCATTCAGGAGTTTGCCGTGGCATAGTAAATAGATGGATAGACAGATAGACTAGAAGGCAGATTAGTGAGTCTATTTATGTGAGACTTATTTAAAAGAGTGAAAGTCAGGTATTGTTTCAGCACTGCTTGTGTTAGATTTAGTTATATATGCTATAGTGGGGTATATTCTTCATCTTTAAATATTAGCAATGACTAGGCACATCGGTACGTCACTTGGATAAAAAAGAAGAATAGCTTTATATAACAAGGAAAAAGATTAGAAAGTGCAGTTTACCTTTACTGTTCCATCTGTGCTTCCAGTTAGAAGCCTTGTCTCACTCACATCAAGTGCCATTGTGCTAATCTCTGAAGTGCCGTGGCACCCTGAAAACTGCTTGATTTTCTGACCTGTGTCAATCATCCAGAATGTAATCGTCGATCCTGTATCCGAGCTGATTACCTGCAAAAAATAAAGCAAGGAAATGCTGATGAAAAAAGACATTCAGGTAAAATAACCGCTTTCTATATTTCTAGAAAGTTTATTGTATAATTTGTAGTATTTATGTGCAACTTTATCGTATTGTTAAACTACACAGTATTACAGGGTTCTCTATAAAGCACCTTAATGAAATACAAACCAAAGTGGGTTTATAATGATGTTAACAGTTACATCAAGTTCAACAGTGATATTTTTGCTTGGCCTTCAGATATGTCCAGCCTAAAATCTAAAATGATATCGGGTTATCTGCTTTAGTGGGCCTATATAATGGAAAGCAGATTCATTTTGATACTAGATTTTGTCATTATTATTTTAATCACAAACAAAGGGAACCCACAGGGTTAATTTCTCCTTTCAGTCAGTACTGAGGACATCCTGTGGCAGGAAAGTATTACCCTTTGACCCAAGGTGTATGTAACCTTTCTGGACTCCACCATAGCAGGAGGTTAATCTGCCAGGGGGGCTGAGGTGAAGGTAGCCATCCATATAAAAGGAGAGAGGATGGGACCCTAAGGTAATTATCACTTAGTGAAGCTAGAGTAACAGATACCCTGTGAATGAGGTAGCAAGTTAGATAAGTATCCTGTTATAGAACACCCTGGGGCATAAGGTAGTCAGGGCTAATTGCAGTTCTGTGCTCTACCAAGGCAAAGTAGTTTGGTCAGTAGGCATCACATTAGGGACTACGCTACAGTGTGGTTGGCTCAGGCAATGCCAGGCGGAGAGAGCTTTAGGCAACCTGGCTGGCCTGCCACATTGACCCCGCTTATTGATAATTAGATGCTTGTGTTAACTATTTATGTTAAAGCATAACACTTTGCCAATGGAATAACTCACCAAGTAAAGTAGGTGGGCACGTGCTCGTGCCCCAGGCCCTCAGCCCAAGAGAGTGGAAAATCCGTATATAGATAAAAAAATGTTGCAGCAAGGCACTCTAGTAAGTCACGCATAGATCAGACTAATAATAAGTAAAAGTTAGAAAATTTTATTTAAATAAACATCTCTCGACAAATGCGTTTCGTGTCACTAGGACACTTAGTCAAGCCTATGTCTAAGTGAGATGTTTATATAAATAACATTTTCTAACTTTTACTTATTATTAGTCTTATCTATGCGTGACCTATTAGAGTGCCTTGCTCCAACATTTGTTTATCTACATACAGATTGTCCGCTTGTGTTGACTATGCTTCAGCCGGCTTCTGCATTAGAGACGGCTCTGCAAGGGAGTACCTTCTGCTCAATAAATACAAACCTTCAGATATGGTTAAGAACCAACGGCACCTATTTGTGTCACTATTTTACTGTCACACCCTCTCTAACGTTACAGTTCAGCTACAGTGCATTTCAGGCAATTTCAGCAATGGCTCAGCTGAGAAAGAGAATTACAAAGGAATGCTGCTCTTCTGTTCAGCTGCAGTGATCTGCTACATTTATATTTCTGTTCAGACCTAGTTCATCTACTATAAAGTTGCCAAGATAAGTGGGGCTCTGGAAAAACCATGTCTTCAGTCCGAACTGGGGAGCTAGAACTAAAAAACAATAAAGATCAACTGCAGATTGGAATCGAATGCTGCTACTTTATACTAAAGTTCATTTCAAGGTAAAGTGCCAGTATAATGCAATTGATATGTGGGCTTGGCACCTTTTACAAAAGCATTTTCCTGAGGGAAAATACTGATAGTGTAATAAAGGAAGAAGCACAATGATATCTGCTAAGTTGTAGCTAGATCAATAATCATTTATAGTATGGGATAAGCAAACACAAATAGACACCTACACCTGATAGGATTCATGTTTTTAAAGGACAAGCAAAATCAAATTCTCTAATATGTGACTCAGATTCAGCACTTTTTAAAATTCTCTATTGTGTAAATGTGGCATATGACAATAGAGTTGATTTCAGACTGAATAAAATAATGGCCAGCACACATGCCAAGCTCTACCCAGGAGACCCACTGTGCTCCCCTTTAAGTAGAAATGATCCTCGTTGGGCAATCATTACCACAAGTATCAGTGAACAAAATATTGTTTGTGCAATAGCCTTAAAAAAACATATACAGGACAGAAATATGTCGACTGTAACCAACTATACCAACAATTCTCAGTAGATGACTTATTATTTGTATCATTTTAGTATCAAAATCCTAAAATTAGTTTCCCAAAATACAAGATTAAAAAACCCTACTGTAATGACACATTGAGTTGGCCTAAATAACTCAAATGTGGATTTTTCTCCCTGAAGAAACTCACCTTCTTCTCAAGGTTATTTTATCAACTCTCTACAAGATGAACCCAGAAGTATATTACTATTAAATCCCTATTGCCTCTGCATTTTAGACAAAGCTCAATGGGATTTTATTTGCCAGTAATAATTAAAAAATGTTTTATTTATCACAGTATATAATAAAATAGAACGTTTAAAAACGATTTTCTGAGTAAATATGTTTTTTGAGTGTAGAAGCCTAGCAGTTCTGACTATGAGAATCAAAAATTCTGTAGAGATACAATGTGTATTTATTTATATAAACAGACTGCTAAATAATTGATTAGCTAATGTAATCTTCATATGTGGTGTGGTTGCCATGTCATAGCCCTTCCCTCGATGGTGCTGCCCTCACCTATACATCATCCTGTACCAGTAGCGTAACTAGAGGGGGACGGGCCCTGGTGCGTGATGCGCAGCCGGGCCATGCCCCCCTCCGTACGGCCCTCATTTTCAGTGGCGCATAGGCTGCCGGGGGGCCCTGAGGGGGTGCGGGCCCTGGCCCACTCGCACCCCTGATCCCCTGGTAGTTCCGCCACTGTCCTCTACCCCTACCTCATCAGATCCACCCCTGCCATCACCCACCCACTGTCTGGACCTCACACAGAGAGACAGGTGGATATATGATAGATAGATAGATAGATAGATAGACAATTGATGGATAGATAGATAGATAGATAGACAACATACAGAAAGACAGACAGATAGATTAGATAGACTGATAAATAGACAGACTGTTAGACAGAAGATAGGTAGACAGACTGATAGATAGATAGATGATAGATAGATAGATGATAGATAGATAGATAGATAGATAGATAGATAGATAGATAGATAGATAGATATACAATTGATGGATAGATAGATGGATAGATATATGATAGATAGATAGATAGATAGATAGATAGATAGATATAGAAACAGTCTGATAATAGATAGATAGATAGATAGATAGATAGATAGATAGATAGATAGACAATTGATGGATAGATAGATGGATAGATATATGATAGATAGATAGATAAAGAGATAGAAACAGTCTGATAAATAGATAGATAGATCAGACAGACAGACAGACAGACAGACAGATCGATAGATAGACAACATACAGAAAGACAGACAGATAGATTAGATAGACTGATAAATAGACAGATTGTTAGATATATAGATAGATAGATAGATAGATAGATAGATAGATAGATAGATAGATAGATAGATAGATAGATAGATAGATAGATAGAGAAATAGAAACAGTCTGATAAATAGACAGATAGACAGACAGACAGACAGAAAGACAGACAGATAGATTAGATAGACTGATAAATAGACAGACTGATAGATAGATGATAGATAGATAGATAGATAGATAGATAGATAGATAGATAGATAGATAGATAGATAGATAGATAGATAGATAGATAATTGATGGATAGATAGATGGATAGATAAATGATAGATATATGATAGATAGATAGATAGATAGATAGATAGATAGATAGATAGATAGATAGATAGATAGATAGACAAACAATTGATGGATAGATAGATGGATAGATATATGATAGATAGATAGATAGATAGATAGATAGATATAGAGATAGAAACAGTCTGATAAATAGATAGATAGATTAGAAAGATAGACAGACAGACATATAGATAGATAGATAGATAGATAGATAGATAGATAGATAGATAGACAGACTTATAGACAGATAGATGATAGATAAATAGATTAGATAGATAGATAGTACTTAAAGGAGAATTCGACCCTTACGTTAAAAAAACCCTACCCTACATAGACCCCCCTCCCTCCTCCCCCCAGCCTAAGTGTTACCCCGAACAAATGCCTCTAACTCTTTACTTACCCCTCAGTGCAGATTCAGGCATCGGAGTTGATGGACGACATTTTCTTCTCTTCAGAAATCTTCAGAATGAGACAGGTGTGGTGGCGCATGCACAGCTGGAGCAATTTTCTGCTTTGCAACAACTGAAACTCACAAAAATCGCTGAAGAAACGATCTCATTCTGAAGTTTACCAAAGTGGCTGAAAATGGCGCCCATGAACTCAGATGTCTGAATCTGCACCAAGGGGGTAAGTAAAACATTAGGGGCATTTGCCCGGGCTAACACTTAGGCTGGGGAAGGAGGGAGGGGGGTCTATGTAGGGTAGGGGTAGCGTTTTTTTTACTTTTAGGGTTGGATTCTCCTATAAGCAGTAACAATATCTGCCCTGAAGAAATATTTACCTGTTTAAAGGTGCTGTTGTAAAGCACACAGGTTATTGGCTTTTCATGGCTTGTGACCTTTTTGCCAGATTCTTTTTTCATTTCCAGAAGTTTCAGTTGATTGTTGAATGAAAGGAACAGGCGCCCATGAGGTTCATAGAAGTAAAGGGTGAAGTGGAACTCGAGAGATTTCGGAAAAATCCCAGCAACACGTTGAATGCACACCTGGTGATGAACATCCCATATTCTTAGTACCTGTCGGGAAACAATTTTTTATTGGTTAGTAGTAAATCTCTCCTGTGATAATAGTGAATTCCTTTACTGCTCAGGTTTTATTATCCATTCTATATTACAGTTCTGAACCATTAGGAAGAACAGCTTCCCAGACATGGACCCTCATTGCTACTAGCATTGGTAGATTAATCACTAAGGTGCATTTATTATGCTGTGTAAAACACCACAGAATAATACATCACACTTCACCATGTTAGAAACAGTATACATTTTTTATGTGTTTTTTCTTAGAGTGACTTCCGCCAGAAGCAATGTAAAATAACGGTGTCAAATCTGGCGTTCTCATGCCATAAAACACACACCTTGATAAATTTACCATTTATTTCACGCAGCTTTTTACACCGTTTTTTCTGCAAATTTTGTTTAACACAAGATAATAAATATGCCCCTTAGGGTTGCCACCTGAAAAGGCGTATTCGGGTCTCGCCTGTTTGGTTTTCAGCCTTGTGAAAGCTGAACAATAATTTGGCCAATAAATAAAAAATTTAAATATTATGATACTCACCTTGATTTTTTTTCTATCAACATGGCTTAGTTAACATCAAGCATGGTGTTTGTTATTACAGAAAAAAAAAAGCAAATCAGTTAAAGATGAGGAATTGGCACTGCTGTATTTTAGGATAACCTAGGATTTAGGATAGATCCCACAGAGCTAGGGTTACCACTAGTGATGGGCGAATTAATTCGGCAGGCACGAATTTGTGGTGAATTCCCACGATTCGCCACCGACGAATAAATTCGCAAAACTGCTGCAAAAATTCACCAGCGAATGTGACGTCCAAAAACGGACACCAGCATATTTTTTGCCGTTACGCGAATTTTGCGGGAAATTTTTCCGCTAAGCAAAATGTGGCAAATTCGCCCATCACTAGTTGCCACATGTACAGTTTTGAACAAGACATCCCAGTTTTAAAACATTCTGTCCATTTGAAAACATTGAGAAAACTGAACATACTTCCAACCAATGGCATCCAAGTGATACAATATCCCAGAGCTGTCAACTTTTTATTACAACACTTATAGAAAAAGTCTCAATGTAAAAACCTTAAAAGGTTATTGTCTCACCAGTAATACGTGGGGCCTGCGTGCTCATGCCCCAGACCTACAGCTCCAGGTGGAGGTATCAAACCAAAGGAGAAAACGGCAGGCACTCCAGATCCCACAAACAGGCTTGTAAAAGAACTGAGAACTTTATTTAGGCCACAAAAATTATCACATAGCCTTATGCATTTCGTGCCAATAGGCACTTAATCATAGGCTGTACTTTTTATTACTGCCAACATTTTCGCAGTGATATCAGTAAAAACGACTCCATGCACATGTACAGAACCTTTCCTGAAGCCAAAGATTTTGTGTTGCGCATACACATGCCGGATTTTTGCAGTAAATTGTCAGAAATTGGGAGAACGGAGCTGGATGGAGCCTAATTCTGGTAACTCAAGAAAAAATAGGTGACTGCTCTGATAACCTGGCATCATAACCCCTCCTAATATCATTGTGCCTGCCCCAATTCGAGTATGCCCCCCCCCCCCCGCATTACTGCTCCACCACTGATACCTTTGTTTAGCCACTGGAAAAGTTTGCAACCCTACCTATACTACACGGCTTGAGAAAAAGTGCCACCAAGTATTGCATAGGTAAAAGTTTCATAAGGACACTCACCTTATCTTTTGAAAAACTGAGAAGCTGCTTGCGACCAGCAATGAACTGCACAGTTATCACACTGGCCATATTGCCCTGTAGGATTCCAGTGGGTTTGGATATTACATAGGGATTCCAGAGACATATCTTGTTGTCAATGCCAGCAGTAGCTGCCGCAAATATTGAACTGGTTAGTACAGTATTTTAATTATACATGAGGCATTTTCATAATCTTGCCAACATTATAACAACAATAATGATAAAATTCAGCTTTCATTGTGGGACAAAACCACTTAAAACATACATATAAATGTATACGCTTATAAAAAATAAAGAAAATTAGTGATAAGTTAAGTAATAAGTAAATTAAGTTAAAAGGAAAGTTTGGACAAGAAAGCACTATATAAACTCATACAGCTGTTGGCAATAGCTCGGAGACAACATACATAGGAACAATGTAACCACAGGTATACTTGTGTTTGCCTATGCTGCTAAATAAAATATACTGCTTTCATACTCATGTAGGTCTAACATGTAGTGCTAAACTTCTCCAAGAATTCCAAGCTTTCTCAAACAGGTGGTGCGCCTTTAAGTTAACTAATATTTTATAGAATAGCCAATTCTAAGCAACTTTTAAACTGATCTTCATTATTTATTTTTTATAGTTTTTTTTTTAATTATGTACCTACCTCTTCTGACCCCATCTAATAACAAATGCTCTGTAAAGCTATAAAAATATTGTTATTTCTATTTTTGGTTACTCACCATTTTGTTCAGGCCCTCTCCTATTCATACTCCAGACCCTTATTCAAATCAAAGTTTGGTTGCTAGAATAATTTGGACCCTTACACTGTAAACTGAAATTGTAAACCGGAGAGCTGCTGAATAAAAAGCTAAATAACTCAAACCCCACAAATAATGAAAACCAATTGCAAATTGTCTCAGAATATCACTCTCTACATCATACTAAAAGTTAACTTGAAGGTGAACACCCCCTTTAAATTACCCTGCAGTGTGACCTGTTACCTTTTTATAGCCATCTCTAGTCATCTGTCATAAGTAGTTTTGCCCAACACACATTTTCTTGTCATATATTGTTACAATCAGAAATGTTTACTAAGGTTTGAATGGTAAATTTGAATTTGAATATTCAATTTTTTTTCTAATTTAAAACCACCAACTCAAATTTGAATTTGAATGTGAGCTTTATCACACCTCGACCCTGGAAACAGTTCTAATTCTATACTTTGCTACCTAAAACATTCTGAGTTCATGTAGAAGTCAATGACAGAGGTCTGGCGAACCATTTGAAGATGTTAATTGCCTTGCTGACATTTGAGGTTTTTTTCTTAGGAAAACTCGATTCAAACTCGATCCGAACACAATTCGTAATTTGATTAGAATTTTTGGGTCGTTCCTATTCGATCGAATGTTAGACATTTTTTCATAAATAAACTCCCATTCGAGTTTTGAGTACATTCGAATTTATTAAAATTAAAATAAATTCACATAAATTTGAAACAGAGAGTGTAATCCACGTAACATGCTGTTTCCTTGTATTTCAGTAAAAATAAAAGAGAGATTTTCTCAACAATTTCTATAGGAAATTTTTTTTCCTCTTTAAGGGGCAGATTTATCAAGGGTCGAATTTCGAAATGTAAAATACTTCGAACTTCGACCATCGAATGGAATCCTACGAAATCAAATTCAAATTCGTAGGATTTCTAGCATCATTCCAATCCTAATACGATCGTACTTTGAATGATACGATTCGAACAATTTTATCGTACGATTTTCCTTTAAATGCAAATGGAAGGTCCCCCATAGGCTAACATAGCACTTCTGCAGGTTTAAGTTGCCGAAGTATTGAATTCGAAGTTTTTTTAAACAGACAGTACTTCAATTATCTAATAGTCGAACGATTTTTACTTCGAATCGAAGTAAATTCAAAGTCGTAGTATCCTATTCGATGGTTGAATTATTCAAAAAATTTCTTAGAATTCCGAATTTTTTTAGTTCGAAAATTCCCTCAAATTCACTTCAACCCTTGATAAATCTGCCCCTTATGTAGCTCTAAACATCTAATGCTTTCAGTTATTTCAAACATTGATCCATATGTATACATGTAAGATTTTTACGTTACATATAATATTTAGTGACGCTGGTACATATGACATACCCCCTTTAATATTAAAGTAAGACTGTATCCAATACATACCAATCATATTGAGTCCTGGATGGTAGTCAAAGCCATTAATTCCCTTAGCAATGTTCAAAGATGTTGTTCTCAAATGGGTTTTGCCTTTTTCTCTCCAGGCCAATATCACAGTGTTATTGTCACTTGTAGTACACGACAGGAAAGCTTCTAAATGAGAGCTGTAACTAACTGACGAAGGGAAACAAAATATTCTCATTAGTTCAGTGTACGTTACTACTTGAAGGTTCATGATTGGGCATAGCTTTGAGGAAGAATAAATGTCAAGCTAAACTAAGAATGATCTTTATTACCGCAGCAGATTGAAAATGCTACAGGACTGAAGCTGTTATATTAAGGCCAATTAAGAAACTGCCATTTTTCTAATCAAAACTTTTCTACTGAAGCAAAACATTTCTGAAGCTATCTATAAAATCCGAAATCACATTTGGTAACTTTATTACACAATAATATATAGAATATGCCTTTGCTAAATGTGCTAGAATTAGGCCCATCAATCAAGAGGGTTTAGGTCAAACAAGACAGGGGATTACAGGTACAGCTTTCTCTGCAATTATATTACAATATTTCTGGAATGATAAAAGTGAAATATGGGCAAGTTCTGAAAAGAATAATGTTACTGCACCAAATGAAACAAAACTGTACCACGTTTTTTCAAAACGTATCCATTAACCTTTCCACAGCGAGATGGAATATGCAGTTGAATAGAAGTAGGAACAGAAACAGGAATTGAGGAGGGAGGAAGAAAGTACGTTCTCTTTGTATGAGAAGAGATGGGTGTTCTCATATATAGAAAAAATGATCTTATATGACCATATTGACTGATAAATGCATCTCGTGTATGGGAATGTTTAACATGCACAATACCTTGGCGGACCCAGTTTCTTCCATGAAGTTTATGCTTTGCAATAAAACAGGATTTGTGGTAACCAGAAATCAACTCATTGCAGGTGATATAAAGAGTGGTTTGCTGGTCTTCTGTAGAATTAGCAGGCCTTTCAAACAACGAGATCGTAGCTGTGGTAAAACAGATGGCCTGGACCTAAGAAACCAACAAATGACTGAACATGCTACAAAAACAAACATTATGGCTTTAATGCTATGAAAAATACCTAAGTTCAAAATATTGCAATTCCCTATGCTGTTTACCTGTCCATTGACATCCCCGAAAGTAAGAACAGCATCATTGCCATCATCAGGATTAAACCAGTAGTCCATGCTTATGGGAGTCCCTTGCAAGCCGTGAAGCTTGTACTGACAAAATAAATCTTGCTTTGAGTTGAGGTCATAGAAGCAAATCTCTTTACTCGTAAATGAGACAGCAATCTATATTGGAAAGAAATGTGCTGGGTTTAGATTTGGATTACATTTGCCCTTTTATAATTAAATGACTCCATGGCATGCTGTGTAGAAATCTTCCTCTTGCCAGCACTCACAAGTTGGTTTCCATTATACTATGTTTACTGAATGCACAGAATGTAAATATAATTGACAATTTATTTTTTTTAGTGAGCTGAATGTACTTCATCAAATGTATGTACTTCACCAAATTTCCTTTCAATAATGTTCAGGATATCACACCACCAACACTATCAGGTTATTGGGTAGACTTTTATTATCAACAGATTAAACAGCCAAAACAGACTATAGTATATATATATATATATATATATATATATATATATCGGCTCCCTAAATCCAGAACTAGTGCTAAGCTCTCATTCTTTAGCAAACACCTTTGGCTTCAGGAGGCGCCCTCAGCTACCAGGTCTTACAATGAGAGGAACAAAGCAGAAGTTCTGGACAAGCAAACAGGTCAGATCGTACACTGTAATTAGAACAGAAGGTAATAACAGCTACAGGAGGTATGAAGAAGACTAGTGTGGTCAAACAAGTAAGGGTCAGTCCAGGCAGAGTTCAAGCAGTAGTCAGACAGGCAAGAGGTCAGTCCAGGCAGAGTTCAAGCGGGGGGAAATAGGCTGAGTTCTGTCCAAGCAGAGTTCATACAAGGTCAATCAGGCAGAACTCCGTTCAGACAGAGTTCAAGTGGCAAACAGGAGATAGACAGAATAATCACACCCAGGTACTACAAAATAGACCTAACAACAGACAATGAGTTTTGGCCCAAGGCCTCTTTAAATATTCAAACTTTCTCGCCAAAACACGATGACATCATCACACTCAACGCATGTACCTGGAAGTGCATGGCCGCGAGCGTCATTGGAGCTGCATGACAGAGAAACCAGGGATCAGAGCTGTGGGAGTCCCCGCCGGCCCTTAGTCCCCACTAGACCTCCAGGTAATCTCACAATTATACTTGACTAGGATGATATTGGTAAGTAAAGAAAATAACTGATAGTCCCAAACTGATCTGCTATACTATTGGCATTTTCCATCTATCATGTCATGTGCATAGCAGGAGATGATCTACTACAGCCTTCAGATCCAAGGATCTGGTTAAAGTTAAGAAAAGAGAGGCGCCGCATGTCAGGGATTTAAGGAAAGCCTCAATGCAGGAATAGGAGGGTGGTGAGTCCTTCAGGCAAGGAGCTGTTTGGGAGCAATAAGGAACTAGACAGGGGGTTAGGCTGGAGAGAGCAGTTGAAGGAGCAGGACAGGCTTGAGTGGAACAGATTCAGCGGGGAACCAAGATCAAGGCAGAACAGGAACATGACTAGAAGAACCACAACTACCACAAGCCACAACTAGACTAATGCTCAGGTAAGGAAAGTGATTAAATAGGGCTCTAATTAGCTGGCCTTAAAAAAACCAATGAGGCTGTTGGGATATCATAGGAAAGGCAGGTGAAGGAATCTGAATCGCCTAGAAGTCACTGGCCCAGTGGTAATGGTAGAGCAGTCAGTAACCTGAAGGTTCCAGGTTAAAAACCCGGCAGAGCCTAACACCATGTACAGAAGCAGAGCAGCACAGTTAGAGGCTATCCTTGTTTTTAACCTTACTCATCTCACCATTTTACTGCTATGTCAAACAAATTGGTTCAGGATAATGGACAATGCCATGCTTCATAAAACACTGTAGTGGGGGCGTTCTTTGTATTTTTCTATGGTACTTTCCTATTTTTCCCCTAACAATATTTAGTAAGGAAATTAGATTTTTGTCATGCCTCAGACATAGAAAACTCTGTAGATGTCTCTGTAACCTTCTCCATCTCTCCAGCCTTTATTATGCATAGGCTAGTTTATTTAGCATATATCTTTGTGCAATTCTGTGAGCTGAGCTATTCTCACTAATCAATACTGACTTGGCAATCGAAAGTCATCACATAAACACACTGCCATGAATGTTCTACTTCTGTGATTGCCTTCACTAGCATTAATTAAGATACACATATTCAAAGTAGAGACACTGCAGCAAAAAGTGCAAAGTGCAAACAAACTGCAAGTATATGTGCATGTTATATTCATACAATATAATATATTTTTCTAGTTGTTCGTTATTGCGATTCTAACTGGGCAGTTATGCCATAGCTTAACAGAACTCATTGACATAGCTTCGAAATACCCTATCAGCCTCTCTAAACTGGTTCTCCAAATATAGATTGCAAGATAAGCAAATATCATAGCACACAACATCTGAGGAGACTTGACCTTTATATTGCAGCTGAGCATCATCTAACTTTCCATTATTTATCCTTTTTCCATTCCTATTTTGGATCTCTTGATATGATCGATGTTTCGTTTAGTCTAAGTAAAAGCCACTGCTTGGATTCTGCTACTGACTCCCCATGCTGCCACTGTGCTATATTGGCCTGGTACTACTGTATAATCCCCTGATTTGGAAGCTAAGTCCTTTTTTTCCCTTTATTTTTTGTCTACCATAACACTATTCTTATGCTATAAGGGTCTCACAAATGTTTTCAACCATCTGTCTGAGGAGACAAAGGACAGAGTGCAGCTTGGCATGCAGATGTTCAGACTGGGATGAAAGACTTCATAGCAGTGGAAATACATGTATGTCGTGAGACACAAATATGGCTGCAGGGCACTATGGGGTTGTCCTGCTTTCTATTCTATTGAAATCTGCTTTCTATTTTGCTGTCAGTTTGGTGCAATTACTGCTGCTTGGCTACACTTTAGTCAAATGAAAAATTTTGTCTTCAGCGCCGACAGATTGATGGCATGACTAAGACACAGCTCAACACACACCAATATACTGTACCAGAAACACTTCCTGAAGTTCCTGTACCAGTTTAGGGTAATTGGAATTGCAGGAAGACTTCTGCTGGGTCCTTATGAATGTCAATGACGTAGGTGAACTGACTACTATATAACTAATAAGATTCTGTTTCAATTTCAAAATTATATCAAACCTGTATTTTGGGACATTTACACACTTCTTTATAAAAAATGACATTGCATACTTTGCATTAAATGAGTTATATTAGAATGATTGTTAGTTAGTTTCCTTTTCTTTTTACCCCCATTTGTTTTTTTGATATACAAACCCTGCGAGTGCCATCTCTTTATACCATATATATATATATATATATATGCAGTGCAGTGTCCATAATTTTATCCACAAGAAATCCAAGAAGATCCGCACTCACAGGTCTTACTACTTAAATAAAAATGTTTTTATTGCAGAGCTTACAGCCTAACGTTTCGGCCTCATCCGAGGCCTTTCTCACTTTGAATGAGGCCGAAACGTTAGGCTGTAAGCTCTGCAATAAAAACATTTTTATTTAAGTAGTAAGACCTTTGAGTGCGAATCTTCTTGGATTTCGTGTGTGTGCTGGGTTTATTCCTCCAAAGAAATGTAAGTATAGTTTAATGTGAGGCTGCCATTGTGTTAGGTAACAGAGTGGTAGCCATTGGTGGATGTAAAGATAAAAGTACCTGAAAGGTCTAATAAAGTGGGCAGAAGTGCAAAGTATAGTGGGAAAGATGGGCCCATCTTAAAGGAAAGGAACAGTAACACCAAAAATGAAAGTCTATTAAAGTAAGGAACGATAAAGTAACTATATGTAGTGTGGTGCTGTACTGGTGAAATGGATGTCTTTGTTCAGAATAGTTTATATAAACAAGCTGCTGTGAAGTCATGGGGGCAGCCATTCACAGCTGAAAAAGGAAAAAGGCACAGGATACACAGCAAATAACAGATAACTTCAACAATGATCTGTTATCTACTGTATTTCCTGTGCTTGCTTGGCTGCCCCCATGGTTACACAGCAGCTTGTTTAAATAATCTATAGTTGTGTTTCTGAAGCAAACACACCCATTTTCACCAATTCAGGGCAACAGTATATTATATTGTCAATCCTTTAAAAGACTAGTTTTTTGGTGTTACCGTTCCTTTAAACAACCTTTTTTATAATTTCTAAAAAACATGTCTCTGTGATTCCTGCACTATTTGTTTATTTGTTGTAACATCCCTGGCATTAGAAATGGGGGGTAAAGGTAGATCCACATTATGCTATATTCAGATAGTAATTAAAATTAAACTGGGATTTTTGCTCAATAAGAAAATCACAAAGTGTAGCTCAACAGCAGAGAACAGTTTGCAGATGGGAGTCAAAAATGTGGCTGTTGCCTGACTTTCAGACTTCATCTATTAACATTCTATTGTACTTAGTATAATGTAGAGAGGGATATTCTGAAACAATTTGCAATTGATTTCCATTTTTTATTATTTAGGCTATTATTATTATTATTTTTGAGCTATTTAGCTATTAATTCTGCAGCTCTCCAGTTTGCAATTTCAACAAAATTACCTTAGCAACTATGCACTGATTTGAATAAGAGCCTGGAAAAAATAGAAGAGGCCTGAATAGAAAGATAAGTAATAAAAGAAGAAGGCAAATAATGAAAAAAAAACTATTTCAAAAATAAATAATGAAGACCAATTAAAACATTGCTTGGGATTGGCCATTCTATTACATACTGAAAGCTTAAAAATGACCAACCTCTTTAATAGGAAAAAATATTCCCATTCTAGGAATCTCTTTAGTGCCCTGTATAAACTAGTGTAGAGAATTGCTGCACTAGTGTCGCCTCAATGTGGCATACCATGTTAATGTCCAGAATATACCATAAAATATATATATTAAACTAGTGGTGATCCTATGCTTTTAGTTAGGGACCGCCATTCGGGGTTTACCTTGACGTGGTATGGTGGCTTATCAATTTTATGATCATAACTTTGTAACAAAATAACCCCTGTTTTGGGTACATATGCAATAGCATTTATTATACTTATATATATACTTAAAAGCCTTTAGAGTGCTCCCACAACCCCCCTGTTTTGATATTGTATATTTAGCTGGAAGCTGTGGCATAGCTTCAGTGGTTGTAGCACCCCATACCCCCCCTTTAAACTAGTGGTGATCCTATGCTTTTAAAATTGGGCGTTTGTTTTGGGAATATCTCTCCTTTAAAAGCCT
Source organism: Xenopus laevis (assembly GCF_017654675.1). Taxonomy (NCBI): domain Eukaryota; kingdom Metazoa; phylum Chordata; class Amphibia; order Anura; family Pipidae; genus Xenopus; species Xenopus laevis. Next base: position 99,935,488 of record NC_054380.1, on the reverse strand, counting down.
GATTTCTGGCTGGGGAGGATTTAGCCCTCAGTGAAAAAACAGCGTTCGGACATTGATTACAGGTAATGCTAGAATGCACATAAAAAATAAAACAAGTTAGGGACCGCCATTCGGGGTTTACCTTGACGTGGTATGGTGGCTTATCAATTTTATGATCATAACTTTGTAACAAAATAACCCCTGTTTTGGGTACATATGCAATAGCATTTATTATACTTATATATATATATACTTTAAAGCCTTTAGAGTGCTCCCACAACCCCCCTGTTTTGATAAAATATATATACATATAAGTAAATAAGGGAGTCTCTGTACATAATTGGTACCTTAGGAGTGCTTGGTTAGCTAAACAGATAGAACTAAATCAACAATAGTATTTAATATAGGGATTATCTAGAGAATAGATACTAATATAAGTAGTGTATGTAAAATACAATACTTAATGAGGACATAAACATAGGGTATAATTCTGGTTTGGCTTAACTGCTGTTCCCAGTAGGAAATGTTGTTCATCAAACCAATAACCTCATTCCTGTTATGCTTTTTGCTGTTACTGCTTCATACTATGTTTTAACACTTCAAATAAAATGCCTTCATTATTTTTATACAACTAAGTGGTTTTGTAGGCGCTCACCCACCTTCCAGTGGTTCCATCCAATAATGACCCATTTATATTTTGTTTTGTGCATTTTCCTTCTCGGCTTCCTGGCCTTTCCATGTCGATTGGCAATTAGGTTACTCAATATTTTCCCTTATCGGGAACGGTGCATGTGACATGTTTAACAATGCATTTCAGATACCCTGACAAATAGTATTAATAAAGATAAAAATAAAGACACTGGTCTTCCTCTTTATTGACTTATGTATTATATGACTTCTATTTACCTTGTTTACATTGGCCAGGAAGACCAAACTTGTTGCCCATAAATCTTTTAGTTTCACTGTATCCGTGCAGATCTGTAGGCTTCTTTGTAATTTTACATTTTCTCCCCAGACTCCGAGTAATCCATCTTTGCTTAAAGTTACGTAACGACCCAAACCTTTCAAGTAAACAATTTTTTGGATGTTTTCCTTGTGAATTAATGGGAAGCTGCGGATATCCTTCCATTGGGGGATTACTGATGATTTCACTCGTTCGTCTTTCTCATTAAGCTCAAGCAGCATAAAGGATGTTAATTTGTCCCAATCAATGAAACCCTCACGACTCACATCTATCTTATCAAATAATTCCCCATATTCTTCTTTGATGCCGTGCCCCACAGTGGCGTATGTTCTCTCCATGAATTCTTCTCTGCTCATACATTCTGATTGATTTAACTCTGGAGACTAGGAAAAGAGGAAAAACATGACCCTACTATGGTGCTTGAATTGCTCATCTTGACACATGCGTCTACAATCTTGTAATAAAGAAATAAGAGCTGATAGAGTAGGCCTTGAATGCTATTGTGTAAACTCTAGAGCCTTGAGAATGCTAGACGGCACAGGTAGACCCTAATTATATAGAAGCAGAATGAGAACAACATAAAGAACAAGAAAAATGGTTTCCTGGTTTTTATAAGCTCTTATATGGCTGTGAGTCTCTGTAGACTTGAACAACTCTAGTATTGTGCTGGAACTGCCCAGTTTACTGTCCTCTAGTGATGGGTGAATCTGTCCCATTTCCCTTCGCCAAAATTTTTTTTTATGGGCCTTTTATGGTTAAACCTGATTTCACCCATCAATGTTGTCTCTCTTGTTGGGTATACCACGTAATTGTCACCAATAGCAAAACGTATTCCATAGTTCCAAAATAGCCTTCTGCTATGTATTGCTATATTGCAACATAATGGTAGGATTCATATCTTTTTAGATTATCTTCACTCGGAAAATATCTAGCGAAAGGGATATGGAACAACACAGTCCACTGCAGTAAGAGAACAAAAATAGCACATGATCTAGCCATCCTATATGTACATGTTAAATACGGGGAAACCGTTTACTGTCCTTGTTACTCATATTCAAGAAGTGCCTGCTCTTTGATTCTTGATATGAAATATTTTAAACTTTTAAACATGGGATATGAAGTGTAGTCCTCTTTTCATTCTATAACAGCATTCAGGTTTGCCAATTATGATAGGTATTTACTGTATATACTGTACATTGTAATCTTCCTTTAGCTGGTGCCTATACTGCCTTACATAAGCTCTAATAGAATATTACTAAATATACGTATTAATATCTATTATATATATAATATCTATTATAATACTTAAGGGCTCTTCCAGATGAATGCTTTAACCTGCGCTCCTCTGCGTTCCATTTTAAAGCATTCAACTGCAGGGGGGTTCAGCTGCCAACTCTTTTTTAATGGGCACATACTGACACAGGAGCATGTAAGTGCTGAACACGGGGAACACAACATGTTGTGTGCAGCGCTTACACGTGTCTGTGTCAGTATGTGCCCCTTTAAATGAATAGTCAGAGTCCCTTCCTGTGCTCCCCTGCAGATGAACGCTTTAAAACGGAATGCAGTGGAGCTCAGATTAAAGCGTTCGTCCCATAAACCAGGGACCAGGGACTAGTACTATGTGTACAACATATCTAATTGGTTGTTTAACCTTTGAGGTACCAACAGATGATTTAAAGTATAAATCCAAAAAGATTTCATGTCTACAGAGGATTGAAAACAGGAAAACTTTTTTTTTTGAGTTTGGACTTTGTATTAGCCCCTATTTAAATATGACGATAACATAGAGGAAATGAATTAGGATTATACATGTTTAGTCACATCTGTTGTAAAGACCATATAAAGGGTAAAATGTTTCCTTCCAGAACAAGTGAAATTTTGAAACAACACTATAATAGATATTAAGTGATGTATATTGATTTATGTATGTTTATGGCCCTAGGAAATATCCATTTGGTTGAGGATTGCATACATCTGCGTGGGATTCACATTTCACCACACTAATGGGCATTATATGTAATCTAGTCTTCGGCCAAAGGCTTGAACACCTTGATTAGCCAAGTTAGGCCCGGCAGTTGCATGGTCAAATGAGCCATTTGTTTGGTGACCTGTCCAAGTGAGCAGATCTTATACAGGTATGGGAAGTGTTAGCCAAAATGTTTGGGACCAAGGTTTTTCTGGATAAGGTGTCTTTCCATAATACCTTGAAGGAGAAGGAAAAGTTAAAATGATGTAAGCTTTATCAGAAAGGTCTATATTAATATACAAGAAAACCCTCAAAGTAATGCAGCTCTGAGTCCTCTGTCAAAAGAAACATCACATTTCTTTCCTTCTATTGTGTACACATGGGCTTCTACATTACACTTGCTTCTTTCATCTTAAACCTCCAGGGCTAGGGCTTGAGCATGCTCAGTTAGCTCCTCCACCCTCCCTCAAAGCAGTAATCTGAGGCCAGAGCTATGAGTGAGCAGGGAGAGACTCAGGTAGGAAGTTACATCACACCAAGCTAATATGGCAGCTGCTATCCTAAACAAACAGTGAGAGATTCTAGAGCTGTTTACTCAGATATGGTAAAGCATTCTGCAGAATAAATATAGTGTTCTAGCTTACACTATTGTGGTTAATCTATTAGCAATAAACTACCTTGGTAGCTTTCTTTCTCCTTTAAGGGCTAAACTCCAAGAAATCAGATTTTGTGGGTCAGATTTTTTTTCATCTTGCCATGCAACACTATGCAAAAACAGGAGGCTATGAAATCTCCATAGCTGTAATGTAATGTCGGATTAGAAGTCAGATGGAGTCCTTTATGCATTTATAATACACAAAAGCCATGAATATCTTGTAAATTATATCCTTATAAACGGTGAGTTCTGATGTCATCAGTTATAAACGGTGAGTTCTGATGTCATTTCTGTCACATGACTCACTGAAACTTGTGTATTATAATAAATAAAGTACCCCCAGTTGCAAAATATGAGGATATTAGAAGTTACCTCGGAGTTCCATGACTTGTATAAAAACACTCGGCCTTCAGCCTCTTATTTTTATATGGTCATGAAACTCCTCGGTAACTTATAATATCCTTATATTTTACAAAAGGGGGTACTTTATTCACTATATATTTGACAGTCAGTGTATTTCAATAAGAGAAAAAACATCTTTCCGACTCCATCAATTTTTATCTTCTTGGATGAAGACACTACATGTGTCATTCCCATCTGACAGGCGTGTCGCGTCAGATGGAAAAAGTTACATGTATTTTATCAGATTTTAGTATCAGCGCCATTATATTTTAATCCATGCGACTTCATTCGACTTGTAGGATGTGTTTTGTCGATCCAACACCATTCTACAAAATCCCCCATGGAGTTTAGCCTTAGTCTACTACACAATAATACAAACCTTAATCAAACAAACAAAGGAGAATTTTCTTGCTTCCAATAACAATTCATTGCATCTTAGTTAGGATCAAGTACAAGCTACTGCTTTATTATTACAGAGAAAAAAGTAAAAATTTGAATAATTTGATTATAATTGAGTCTATGGGAGATGGCCTTCCCATAATTCAAAGCTTTCTGGATAACAGGTTTCCAGATAAGGAAACCCATACCTCTATCTGGTTATTATAGTTAGTGTTGTTGTTAATAATAATTAAATTTTTCTAAATTAAGTGTGGGGAAAAAAAAGAAAAGTAAGGCATTAGGGTTCTTCCAGCTGATTACACCCCCTCATTTACTTACTCAACATGTACAAGACCTTTATGTACACATACGGGAGAGAGGAAATAATCATTTGTACATTTTTATAACCTACCTGAAATAATCTCTGAATCTGTCCAAAATCATTTATGCTAAGTCTGTTTTCAATGGATTCAGTGACATGTCTTACTCCTTCAGAACCATCTTCTATATGTCTGGTAGCAATAAGTGCACTGGGATTCCTCCTGTCCGGCATAGTTCTCGGGTTGCTCATTGCATCCTTCTAAGCAATTTTCCTGGTGATTGCAAAAAAGAACCAAGCCAAAGTTGGGTTACAGCAAGAATCTGCCTGGAAGTCACACAGTGAAATGCAAGAAAACTATGCAAAAAACTAAAAAACTGGAAAGAAACTATGTCATAGACATTGGCTTGTATGCAAGAAAGTTAGAGTGAAGAGACAGTAACTTGTGTTCTGCTAAAAATTTGATTTTCCTGTAAGTATTTTAAACTTACCCTTAAAAAGGTTGGCAATTCGTGTAATTGTTCATACAGTTTACTGCGTGTTGTCAGCTATGGCATTCTTCAGTTCTATCAGTCATGGATTTGGAGAGCTAATTCAGAGCTTTGCTTTCAATCTGCCTGGTCTCCTGGCAACACCATACAAAGCTGGTCAACAAAGCAGCATTTGTCCTACACCTACGGCCAATTGTTGTGTTCAGAGGAGTGTTGTTCAGCATATTAGAAGCAGGCGGAATCTGCATCTGTAAACAGCAAAGCTGATCAGCAATAATAATGGGGCAGGTACTTAGTTGAGTTTCCAGGGTTGGGCCAAATGCCCAGTAAAGCTTACAGCTGGTGGTTTTTATAGCAATTCTTCTGTTACACTCAGAGCTACTGTATCTTTAGAATTAGATACATATGAGCCAAAGACAAGGTATTAGGTACAGTTGGGACAGAGAAAAATAATTCCATCGTATCCGGTTACTATTAATGTATATCTTTTTTTATACGGCTAATGTAAATACACCACTGGACATTCTTACAATACAGTAACAGTACAAACAGGAACAGGGGTGAAGTTTCTATACCCTTGTGTGCTTTTATTTAGCTGTTTTATCTTTTTACTCATTACAAGTTGCTTTTTATGGTCTGTATCATTGTTTTGTCTTCTTATCACAGCCTAGATTTGGAGAGCTGATATCCAGAACTTGTTTCTTTTCTATTTAGTCTCCTGTGGGAGCTACAGGTTATTAGATTTTTTCCTCTAGTATCAAATATAAAAGCAGTGGCAGGCCTAAATATTAAATCATGTTCCTAAACCTCAGTATTAATTTAGGTACACAATGCGCTACATAATATGTAAAATTGCATAAGTACAACCAATCAGTTTGGATCAGGCCCCTACCAGTTAGAAAATGAAATGTACCACCTATTTTGGTGAATCAGCCCCATTGAGTCTAGCACCTGTGATAAACACGAAAGCAGGCAGATGGTAAGCCCACGAGATGGGACTTGTTTAGGACTTCACATTTTATTGATTGTTGTATCATGGAACTAAGCTCAAGTGTTTACAATACATCAAGGGTGCAGCGTGAGATGCCTTTGACAAATGCTAAAGGTTTTACAAACTTAATACTAGTACTAGTACATTTGTAATACCCTATAAATCCCTCCCTTCTCTGCTTCCTGATTCCCTTTATAAGAACAGGCCATCCTCCACTCATCCTCCAAGTGACATCATAACGGCTCCCGTCCCACCTGTAAAGACTGAAAAAATACGTTGAACATGCAGTGATCCCTGGTAAAAACTAAAAAATGGCTCTTTCTGCATTTTCGGGCATCCACAATTTACTGTGTTTTTTGTGCGGCGATTCCTATGAATGAGGAGGGGCAGGTATTATTGAGTGCCGCGTTCCTCATGGAAGAGGAAGATTTTCAGCCAAGGCCCTCAAGATTGCTGCCTCTTTAATCTTTTTCATCTGTAACAGCTATGGCCGTGTGCAACAAATCCATGTATTTTTTACTTTCAAAATGCTTTTGGGGGAGTAGAGATGTGCAACTTTCCACACCATTGGTTGTGAACTAAACTGCCAACATTTAAAGGTGGTTTTTGAATTCTGGGAGATGGAATTTCCAGCATCTGCAGGCTCATGATAGGGACACACCTGCCTTATAATGTTACAGCTTGCAAATATTATTAATTCAAAATCTAAATAAGTCCTTCTGTACACAGACGACAGACAGCTCAAGTGCTTGGATTCAACTTGTAATACCTTCAAACTCAAATCCAATGTTTCAATATAATAATATTAAGGGGGTTATTTTCTGAAATATACTTTGATCAAATCAGCAAGGGTTATTATGCGTTATTTATGAATACATTTTCCTAAAAAATTCCAGTGCAGAAAAAAAATCATAAAAATCATACCAAAATTAGAATCATACAAATTTTTCAGATTTTCTGCCCAAAAAATCCGATTTTTTTTGGATTTTTGCCCAAAAAACACGAAATCTTCAGATTTTTCAAGAAACCCAGTGCGGATCGAGATATCCTCAGGACTTCTCACATTGACGTAAGGTGGCCCATAGACACAAAGATCCTATAGTACGGAGAGTCCCCACATTTTTCGTCTGGCGGAGATCGTCATTTGGTCGATCCGACAGGTTTGATTTTGTCCTGACCAGCCCGCTGGAGCCAATTCGCTCTCATCGTTCGGCCATAAGGCCGAACATTCAGATTACCCCCGATATAGCCATGGCATATCAGGGAAAGATCGGCTCGTTTGGCAATGTCACCAAACGAGCGGATCTTTGCGTCTACGACCACCTTTATATTCAATCCTCGGGGTATAATAAATGAAGAATTTTGCGAGTTTTTGGCATTCAGACTTTAATAAATAACCCCTTAGTGTTGGTGATAACAGATATGGAGCTAGAATTCACTTATACAACAGAAATCTAGCCTTTTGTGTTATCACAAATCATAAAATATATAATAAGTGTGATTTTAAGGTTAACCTACAAGGTATATCATACCTCTAAAAGGAAGGAAGGCAATTTCTTTTCATAGATTCCCATTATGTTTAAAACTCCCTTTAGAGAGTCATTACAGCTTACAGGACAAATGTAAATGACAACAATTTGCAGTTTTGTCTGAATAATGCCCTACAGCAGCAAAACTGTAAACAAGTTACCTGTGTAACCAAGCAACCAGCACACTCAAGTTCTAACAACTTTAATAACAGGGTTGGGGGCTTGACTGAAGGTGGAATTGTTCATCAGTAATGAAGTGGAATTCTTACCAATGATGGCAAATAAGAAAGAAATGGGATGCGGCTTTCAGCAGACATTAATCCTATTTTGCATGTGCTGTGGGAGAGAAATAGAAATAAACAAACCACTACATATAACTGAGCCAGGATACAATGTTCATCCGCTTCACATTAAATATGAATTGCTCTTATATTTTACCCGCAAAAGTTTGAGGTTCAGCAAAGTGAATAATTCCTAGTACAGATATGGAACCTGTTATCCAGAATGCTTTGGACCTGGGCTTTTCCAGACAACGGATCTTTCCATAATTTGGACCTTCATACCTTAACTCGAACTAGAAAATCACGTAAACATTAAATAAACACAATAGGCTGGTTTTCATTTCAATGAGGAGAAATTATATCTTAGTTGGGATCAAGTACAAAGTACTGTTTTATTGTTACAGAGAAAAGGAAATCATTTTAAAAATGTGGCTTATTTGGATAAAATAGAGTCTATGGGAGATGGCCTTTCCGTAATTAGGAGCTTTCTGGATAACAGATCCGAGCTGAATGCTGGGAATCAATTGCAAACTCACTGAACAGATATGTCCCATATGGCCCCTCTTGGACAGAGTTGGAGAACTGAAAAGCAGAAAGTAGTGTTCTGTTATGTTAGACATCCAGTCACTCCAGCCTTTATACATGGCATTTTCTGGCTAACTAACTATATTAGAAATATTTTTTATTTTGCACAGCCTATTTACACAGTTTTTATTTTCACACTGAATGGTTACTTTAAGTACACGAGTGATGCTTTGTACTGCGGGATATAACGGGGACTGATTTGTAAGCACAGGTGCCAATTTGCACAAGTACAGCTGCCGAAAGCAACTTTTAGTTATGAAGGGAAAGGAAAGACCTGATTTGTTGCTATCGGCAACTGTGTTTCTTCAATTCAGTATTCATATTTGCAGTCTAATAACAGATGCTACAGGGTCTAGTCACCAATAGCAACCAACTAGTCAGCAGGCAGCATTTACAGTCAAATCTTTAAAAAACAAAACAAAAAAAACTTAATGGTTACAAAAGGCTAGTACTTTGTGCTACTGTTCACACAGACTGCATTCTAGATGGGTTAATATGGATATCAGTCAAATAATTACAAGGATATTCAAAAAACTGACTCCAAACAAAAGGATTTCGTAAGAACACTGCCATTTTACAGATGTAAACTATTTATTGAATATTTGCCACCAAATATTGTTAAATACATAATCCTGCAGCTTTTTCGGTTTCAAGTTAAAATGTCAGAAACAGAACACCAATATTTACAATTTGTATAAGGAATGTTATATAATGACACATTAAGGCGTAAAATTCTTTTGGCTTATAATTCTTAAAAGAATGATAATAGCAAAAAAGTGATGCAAAATCTTCATCGTGAGATTATGAGAAGCTACAATAAATCTTACAAAAATATGGTGTAAGATGGCAATAATCCCATTCAACATCCTGCATTTCTGTCCCTCTGGTGGAACTGATAATTTATACAGTCAGAACTTAATTTACATATTAAAGTAGCTTTGTCAACCACTGAAAATTACAGCTCTTCGTCATATACAGTTTTCAGGCCACAGTTTTGAAGGTCTGGAGTATCAAGTTGGTTTGATGAATTAGGCGATTGGCACTTATAAATACATTTAATGCCCTAAAAATAAACAGAAAAAAAATTAAGACGTAAAATCTAACACTTCCTATACACCAAACCTATTAACATAGGAACTGTATCGCTTCATGCTTTACATTGGGCAAGCTTTAACTGGTACTACATGAAAATAATGAAGTAGGGCAAAGAGGTACGGCACTAGTATAGACCTTGCTATGAATAAAGATCTCTTGCATAATACGGTTTTTCCTGTCATTTTAATCAAAGGAGATATAACCCCCCCAACCACAGTTATATTTAGACAAATCTGTTAATAGTCAAGGAATACTCCAAATCATATACAGGAATGTAAGCTGAAAGCATTATTAATCTTTATTTTCTGTTTTATGAAAATGCATGGACGCTAAATCCCAATTTAAAATTACTGACATTTCCGCTTTCCTATATAGTTACATTGCAACCCTGTTTATTTGGGGGTATTTAGGTTAGCCATTTTATATTGCTGTTAAGATCACAAATGAACAACCCATAAATGTCCCTTTGCCACTAAAAATACATACAGTGAAACCTCAATTTTACATACCCTGATTTTTCCCTCATTTCCTCATACGGTTTTGTGGTCCCACAAATTTATAATGCATTTCAATGGGTTAGTTTCCTTGATTTTAAATCAGGATTTTGCCCTAATGTTCCCAAAAAGAATGTTTGTCCTCTGTGATTATTAGGGAAATTAAGAGCTTTCAAAATACTTTTCATACTTTGCCATGGTTCTGTCTGTAAATAGTCAGTTTCAGTTTGTCTGCACCTCAAACAGTCATGCACAAATCACTTATATTGACTTATTGCTTTGGGTTGTGCATGTGACTCAGAAAGGTCTTGCACCCCCCCCCCCCAACATTAATATGCTGCATGGTTAACCTTGTTATTAACATAGTAAATATTGTATTTTAAAGTTTGATGAATTCCTGTGCTTACATCCTTTGATTACTTGAATAAAATCTTTACTGCTAAAGGTCTATGATTGCTTTGGGCTGGTACAGAAACCCAAAACATAATGTACAACATTTTTAGCTACTTCTTTACTTAAACCATAGTTCTGTCTATAAATAGTCCGTTCCAATTTGTCTGCACCTCAAACAGTCATGCACAAACCACTAATTGCTTTAGGTTGTGCATTTGACTGTCAGAGATCTTGCACCCCCACCCCATAGTAGAACATTAATATGCTGCATGATTAACCTTGTTATTAACACAGTAAATATTGGATTTCAAAGTAAAATTAATTCATGTGCTTACATCCTTACTTGAATAATAAGCAGATATTTACTGCTAAAGGTCTGTAGTTGCCTTAGGCTGGTGCAGAAGCCCAAAACAGAATGAACAACATTTCTAGCTTACTTCTTTAGTTAAGCTTTAGTTCTCCTTTAATTCTAGAACAGTCACGTTGACAAGAGTAATAATGTCCGACAGGTGGTAGAGATTGCTATAAATAGAAGATTCTTAATAAAATACTTACTTTCCATCTTTAAAATACGTCTTTAGTGTGTCACTAAAACTTTTGGAGTATTTTACAAATTCTTTCTTTTGGTGCTCAAGTGCCTGTAAAAAAACAAAAAAAAACAAAAAAAGATAATTAGTCTCAGGAAACACATTATTCTGATCATTTATATGGCTATAGTTTTAACATGTTCTGCAATAGAAGTTTTGTTCTACTGATATCCACATAAACAAGGAAGGAGGAAACTGCAAGGAAAGGAAATGTGTGATAAACCGAATGGTAAAGGTAGCTGAACCACCGTTTACAAGTGAAAGTATAAAAAAAAAAAAAAAAAAAAAAAATTATGAAACTATGAAAACACGACATTTGACACAAAAAATATATAAAAAAAGTTTCCATACACAAATAAATAAAAGATGTATCACAAAACTTACTCTGCGGTTCTGGTATTGATACTTTTTGAAGACATTGTTGACTGTGTCAAGAAGTTCCTTTATTGCACTGGCTATGTCTCTAAAAAGGGGAAAAACTGTTTATTTATATATACACACACACACTACAATCATCATTAACCTTAGCACACTCTCACTGGGAACCTTAGATTCAACATGGTTTCTGAAATGAAATATTCTATACACTTGGCAAATACATGGGGGTCCCCTAGGTGTTTAAACATGTGCTGGGGGTTGCTGTGCTAGCCACAGGGTAGAGGATGCATATTGATTTAAGGGTGTCTTAATATAACTTTTTTGCCCATAAGAGTGATACCTCTGCAGTGAGCACCAACCATTTGTGTTTTGGGTGTGCTACCACCATTAATGTGGATATAAGCTTAACATTTCTTGTGATAACATGGGTGTGGTTTAAAAAAAGGGAGTGGTTAATAGCAGGTTCCATTACAGGCCCTCTACCACGTAGACCAGACAAATTTCAGCCCTCAGTATCACAGAAGTTGAACTATAGGATTTCTCCCATAATCTAATAGACTCACACTACGAGAAGTCTTATTTTTTGACAATAAATTCTCCTCAGTACAGGCTGTCTTTCCCTGGCAGATTGTGCTTCCCATTGTTGCTCTGAGAAACTGACATGGCTGACATATATCCCTTGTGCCGCTATCATCATCTTGAAGGGTCACTAAACTCCCTTTGGTTCAATATGGATTAATTCATGCCAAGCATACTTTTTGTCTGTTGGTTTAATTAAAGGAAAACTATACACCCAAAATACTTAAGCAACAGATAATATGATATAAACTAAGTGGCATTTTAAGAAAATGACCAAACTGGTATATATATTTAAGTAAATATTGTCCCTTTATATTTTATTGTCCTCTTGCCTTAAACTGCCATTTCGTGATGGTCTGTGTGCTGCCTGAGAGATCACCTGACCAGAAATACTACAACTTTAACTATGATACAAAGAAGTGTGGAAGCAAAAGACAGAACTCTGTCTGTTAACTGACTCATGTGACCTAAGAAGTATAGTTTGTTTGGTGTGGTTGTGTGCCGCCCCCCCCCCCCTACGATACCAGAGGGGCGGCTCTTATTTTTTAAAATGGCAATTTACTATTTATATGATTACCCAATGGAGCATACTACTAAAAAAAGTATATTATGAAAATGGTTTATTTACATGAAGCAGGGTTTTACATACAAGTTGTTTTATGCAATATCTTTTTACAGACACCTACATTGTTTAGGGGGGGGGGTATCGTTTTCCTTATTTGTGTTATGGTTTGCACCAAACAGGGTGAAGTGTGAAAATGAAAACACTTGAATTTTTCCAGCTTCCTGGTGCTTTAAAGCACTGAGTGAGATGAGCAGGAACAGGAGAAAACTGTTAATTGATCCTTTCCAGTTAATCCCCTTCTGTTGTCTCCTGATCATGTGCTCTACTTGACCTGACATGGTAATGTTAAAATTTAAAGGAATCCATTTTTATTTAGGGACTGTGATCAAATAGGATGCCGTCAAAAGCTCAGTTTGCAAACCTCACTATAATACACCTTAACAAACAGTACCCAATGAACACAAAGGATATACCATTACTTAGCAAAATGCACTTACTTGATTGTCTGTAGGAATCTCACTCGGTCATTGATTTCATCAGGAATCTTACTGAGGATCTGTTTGAGTGCCCGTGCTTTTTCATTCAATTCCTGAAATTCTGGTTCTGGCCGTTCAACCATATACTCTAAAGAAAGATCAGAAAAAGTTCAAGTTGAATAGCAGCAATAATGAACACAAGATAGTTGGAATTGAAGATGAATCTAAAACAGTGAAGGTGTACGGACGCGTGCCTTTGTGTTTACCTTCAACATCATCAGCGGCCATGCGCAATAGGGATTCAGTGAAGTTCACTTCTACACTCTTCTTTTCAAGAATTTTTGTAATTATATCTTGTGTGAGTCCCGGATTTTCTTTTTCCGCCTGCAGAACGAAAGAGCTATACTAAGTGGTCTATTACCAAAATATAGGCCAAAAAAAGACAGATCTTTTATTAATATATTGAACCACAAAAGATGCCAGCATTAGACTACAAGGGGGAAGTGTTAAATGAGGTTAGCTTTTATATGAACAATATATCCAGTATTATTCTGCGTCTGTGTATCAGAGCATTAAAACATTCACAAATTAATAGTTAAGCCCAATAGTTTAATTTAGCCAAAGTACCACTTTAATGCAGTTAGACAGAATGGACAATGGTTTGGCCCCCCCATCCCCCACTTTTTTTTTTTTTACAGTACTAAAGATGTGCATGATAAATTCTTGCACGTATACACATAAAGTGCCCTCTATAATGTTCTGGACAAAAACATTTTTCCTTGATATACCCCTCTGCTCCACAGTATAAAATTTTAAATCAATTCAGGCCTGATTAAAGTGCATGTTCCAGACTTTAATTTTAAGTTTTTGCATACATTTCAGTTTCACCATGTAGAAACACTTTTTATTCATAGTTTCCCTAATTTCAGGACACCATAATGTTTGGGACAAAGTAATGGTAGGCATATTAAAGCAGTCATGTTTACTACTTTGTTGTATATCCCTTGCAATGAGCCGCTCCTGTGTTGCCCGTAGCAGTACGTTCGGGATCATTATCTTGTTGAAGGATGAAGCGCCGACCAATAACTTTGAAGGCATTCACTGAAACTTGAGCAGATAAGATGATTCTATATACCATCAGCAGTTATATCATCAATGAAGAGAGGTGTGCCAGTACATGTGGTATTGATACTTGCTTAAGCCATAACACACCACCACCATGTTGAACAGATGAGCTGGTATGCTTTGGATCTTGGGCAGTTCCTTTTTATCCCCACGCTTTCCTTGTCATCACTCTGATACAGGTTAACCTTGGTCTCTTCTGGTTAATAACACCTTTTTTTCCAGAATTATGCAAGCTCTTTTAAGTACTTTTTCACAATCTGTAATATGGCCATCCTGTTTTTGTGGCTCACTAGTGGTTTGTATCTTGCTGTGTAACTTCTGCTGTTTATGGAGTCTTTTGCGCATAGTAGTCTATCAAAAACGCACATGCCTCCTGAAGAGTGTTTCTGATCTGTTGGACAGGCATTTCAGGATTATTATTTTTACATGTCATCAGCAGTGGAGATCTTCTTTGGCCTACCAATCCCTTTGCAATCAAGTTAACCAGTGAATTATACATTATTATCCAGTTGATTTTGGTAATCCTAAGGGCTGACCGATGTCCCAAATGGCTTTATTCTTGTTTTTCAGCCTCTTAATTGCTTCCTTGAATTTCGTTGGCAGAACTTTTCTCCTCATGTTGAACAATGGCAACTACAGACTGAAAAATGGTAGAAGCAAGCCTAGGTATCTTATCCCAGCACTAATGAAGCAATGCAACACACATTTGAGTAATCACAAACACCTGTGAAGCCAGTTGTCCCAAACAAGGGGATGGTGTATAAAAAGGGTTATAATTTCTAAATGGTAAAACTGAAATGTATGCAAATAACTTTAAATTAAAGTCTGGAACGTGCCCTTTAATCACGTCTGAATTGTTTAACTTAAAATTTTCCACTGAGTAGCAGAGTGGGTAAATGTGTCTTTGTCCAAAACATATACAATTCTCTTAAAGATCTATCAAACTTCAGCCCTAAGGTGTATAGGAACAATCTCTGTATATATTTGCTGGAATCGGCTGTGTTATTTAATTATTTATATGGCAAAAATGCCATAATGGGAAAACTGTTGCAGAAGCATTCACACTCGACAGGGATCTCCTGTCTAACAAAAGCCAGATCCTGTATGTTCAGTTATGAAAAAGGTTTAAAACACTTAATAACCCATTCATGTAAACTATTGCTGTTATTTTGATTCAAAATCTGGGTTATATAAATTTAAACCCTAAGGAATAAGCAATAAATTCATTTTGGGGTAAGTGTTCTCTGAAAATTGCAGTTCTTATTGCTATTGCCAAGAAAAATCCCTAAAAAATTTGCTTGGCAAAGGAAACAAATGAGTGGAACTTTTATTTGGCTGACCAGGCATCAGATGTCATAGCAAAACAAAAGGTAGAACGGTTACTGGTTCCCTTAAAGGACAAAGAAAAACTGCACTGGTCTATCACTGCACACAAAAGGCATGCTTTGGGCTGAAAATGCTCAAGTTTGCATGGTAACGCTGGGAGAAATCTTACTGCAACCACGTAGCCCTGGATATTTCTATGTATGCAGCCAGAACTACCACCTCTTACGGGGCAATAAGCAGATAAGAGAAATACATTACCTTTATAAATGCTGCCCGCAGTGTCTGAGCTGCTGAAAGATTTACACGTTCTAGCTGGATAGCAAAACAAAAACAGAATGGAACACATTAACGTTCAGCGTATTAGAATAAAACGTTCTGGTATCAAAGGATTTAAATATCATGAGGTATTGTGAAACAAGGCAAAAGTTTCTTCTGTATCCACACATGCATTGTAAATGGGAATCATCACATAAAATGCATATATCCTGCAAACTGTATTGGAAGTTAAACCATACCCACAACATATGGTCTCTTTCTGTGTTTCGTGTACAAATTGTAGCCAAATATTACCTATAACTGCCATTCAGCCTCAAAACAGGGAATTACTTATAGATGTATGTTAATTGACTGGGACTAAAAAGCTCCTTGTAACTTAAAATGCTAATAGTGTAGGAAGGTAATTATTCACAGGTGTATGTTTGTTGGCTGGGGCTTAAAAGCTTCCTGCTTTCCCACTAGAGCTGCTGAGCTAAGAGTAAGTGCACAATGGTGTTACATTGGTTGCTGGGGGATTTGATTTTAAATTAACTTAAAGGCAAACCACGCACTTGCAAATTTTCTCTTTGTGTACAAATATTTGCTTTTTATCGCTTATAGCAGCTAGTCAACTCCAGAATGCGGGTTAGACCGAGTGCTGTCACAATGGTGAATATAGGAGCTGGTCAACGCCACAGCGTGAGTTAGTCCGAGCGCTGCCGATTTCTTTCTACATTGTCTTGAAATTACAGGTGCTTTTTCTTTTTATGGAAAAACTGTAAATCGTAAAATAACTAAAAAAAATAAATAAAAAAAATAAAATATGAGTACATCCCAAAAGCAATAAACTACATATATGAATGTAATGCAACGATTTTATTTGGTCTAAAAAGAACATAAGGAAATGTAATTCTGTGCAGCTCAGCTGCCTGTACGTGGCTAGAACATATAATATAAAAGGCACAGGTATTCCATGTATGAGGCACAATTCAGCAGGACAACTTCAGGGTACAGTGACAGTTTAATGCCAATTAAACAACAAACAGGTGATGAAGGGCTCTAAATACCATCCTCCTGCCCCAATAAGCACACATATTTCTGATTTTCTCACATTCACTTTCATCTGATATGGTACCTATGGATTAGAGCAGGGGTACCCAAACTTTTTGCAAAGAGGGCCAGATTTGGTGAGATGAAAATGCGTGGGGGCCGACCATTCAGCCCAACATTCTTTGAACCATTAACATTAAATTACAGTAATAGAGTGATGGTAGCAGTAATATTTGGGCACATTAGTGAAATGAACAGCCACTTGGTCTATACTGCTGCCTTTGTGCTGAAGGTGTTAGTAATAGACAAGTACTGGAACGTAGTGACGCCATACTTCTTTAGTTTACTGTACTGGCACGTCAGTATGTCTGACACCTTCAGCCCTAAATAAGTATGTGAAAACATCGCGTTTCTACGTGCCAGTACGTGTGTATTGCTAACACCTTCAGCACACAGGCAGCAGTATAGAACAAGTGCCAGATCATTTCACTAATGTGCCTTAATATTATTGCTATGGGATTCCTGATCGCACAGTGCTGGGGGCCTCATTATTAATTTCCTGATGGAGGCTGAGGGCCGGTGTAAATTTGAAAAAAGGTGGCATTTGGCCCCCGGGCCGCACTTTGGACATGCCTGGATTAGAGGAAATCTGATGTCATTGCAATATCTAAAAAGGGATTACGATTTTAGCCTGGCAATTATAAGACAGTAAATTTGACAACTTTGGTGGGCAAATTATTTGAAGGATTGTTAAAGGAAAACTATACCCCCAAAATGAACACTTAAGAAACAGATAGTTCATATCATATTAAGTGGCATATTAAAGAATCTTACCAAACTGGAATATATATTTAAGTAAATATTGCCCTTTTACATCTCTTGCCTTGAGCCACCATTTCGTGATGGTCTGTGTGCTGCCTCAGAGATCACCTGACCAGAAATACTACAACTCTAACTGTAACTGGAAGAAGTGTGGAAGCAAAAGACACAACTCTGTCTGTTAATTGGCTTATGTGATCTAACATCCAGTACAGTGAATCCTACGATCCCAGAGGGCGGCCCTTATTTTTTAAAATGGCAATTTTCTATTTATGATTACCCAATGGCACATACTGCTAGAAAAGTATATTATTATGAAAATGGTTTATTTACATGAAGCAGGATTTTACATATGAGCTGTTTTATGCAATAGCTTTTTATAGAGACCTACATTGTTTGCGGGATAGTTTTCCTTTAAGGGAGTAAATTCAATAATTTGTCCTACTGAATGGAATTTTAAGCAGCAATCAGAATGGCTTTATGAAAGATAGGTCATGTCAGACAAATGTGAGCAGAAGATGTGATCTATTTAAATTAGTGTTTGATACAGTGCCCCACAAACAACTGCTTTCTAAATAAAGGTCTGTTGTGATAAATGAAGTGGTTTGTACACAGATAGGAAACTGGCTACAGGATCAAGTACAGAGGGTGGTTGTTAATGGTACATTCTCTACTTGGAGTAGCCAATCAGTGACTTGAGGGGGGGGGGGCACATGGGTCATAACTGTTGCTTTTGAATCTGACCTGCATGTCAAGTATTAATTGCAAACTCATTAAACAGTTATATCCCATGTGGCCCCTCATCAAGTCGCTGACTAACGAAGAGTTAGAGAGCTGAAAAGCAGGTAGTAGTGTTTTGGCTATTATGTTAGACTTCTAGTCACTCCAACCTTTATAAATTAAATTTATAGGTTATAGATAGACTTAATAGGTTGAACTAGATGGACGTGTGTCTTTTTCCAACCTAATGTTCTATGTAACTATGTTACATAAAGTCACAATTTGCAAGCAGATAAGCAGCATCTCTTACTATGACTGCTGATAATTATTACACAAGAAAAGCAGAGTATCCTGGTTGCAAATTATTTTTATGTTCTGTTCAATACCGATTTTCCCTCATTGACGAAAAAAAAATTTGAGCCACAAAGGTCTACTAACCTCATTAAAAACTGGATACATGACTGCATAAAGGGGCATGGAAACCATAGACGTGGTCTCTGCTTCATTCTTCATCTCTTCCATTGTCATCCTCATTCAAAAAGACCAGACAGTTAGAAAATGATGCTATGGAAACCAGTAACTCTTCATTCAGTGTGATTTTGATGCTCTAATATGACCAAGAAATGGTTGCCCTAAAAGCAAAGGTAAAAAAAGGCAACATGAACAAAATGACAATTCACAGCATTATTTCCCCTTTAAGTGATTTCACAAATATTTAGAGAGTGTTAGAAAGTGTTTAAATCTTTTATAGTATTTTTAAAATTCAGTAAAAAGAAAAAAAATGTACATATACAAAATCACTAATTAATGCAGACACACCCACAGATATTGTAAGGGCCATACACAGGATAGCAGGCTTTCTACTGAGCTGCAGCTGATAAGCCATACAATGGCAGCATGTGAGCATTTAAACAATACTGTATTGATAAACCATTGGTAAAAATTGTCCTCTTGCTTGAGAAACTCTTACTGGTATATATAAATAAACAGCTGCGTAGCCAAGGTGGCAGTTATACTAGCTGGCAATAGACAAGTAACAATTTGCAGTACAGAAATGGCAGGGCTGTTGAAGCCAAGAGATGATTTTTTTGTTTAATACATCAGGCTCTCAGAAAAGAACGTTTGGAAATCCATTCTATTGCCCTCATAGGGTGACGACACACAGAGCTACTAGTAGCAGCTACTTGTCATGGCTACAAAATAAGACTATAATGATAGTTGGCTTTACGAATGCACATAAACGAGTGTGTGCTTTAGCAGACGCAATTCTCAGTATTGTCTATGGCAGGATATTTTGCAACTAGTCTTCACCCTTAAGGGTCTCGCCACACTGGCAGATTCAGGGAGATTAGTCGCCAGGCGACAAATCTCCTCTTCTTCAGAGACTAATCTCTAATCACATTTAATTCAAACTGCCAGTTCACTGGAAAAAAAACAGTAGAAAGTTTTTCCTTTCCCCAGATGAAGCCTTTATTAGGCATTGTGATAAGCTCGTTGTACAGATGGGGCTTCTTAGTGGACAGTATTGCAGATATGATCTATCAAAACGGACGCCTAACATGGCATAGATGCCCAGACGATTTGGTATGGTCGATATTGACCAAACTGCCAGACCAAATCCAGGCATGTACGGCTACCTTTAAATTGTAGAGCAGTGATAGAACTAAACCAAAGCCCTTCACAAGAAGATTATGCAATATTC
Source organism: Xenopus laevis (assembly GCF_017654675.1). Taxonomy (NCBI): domain Eukaryota; kingdom Metazoa; phylum Chordata; class Amphibia; order Anura; family Pipidae; genus Xenopus; species Xenopus laevis. Next base: position 99,915,381 of record NC_054380.1, on the reverse strand, counting down.
CAGGGCAGTCAAGAGAAAAAATATTTTCAAAAAGTGAAATCGCTGGGGGTGCCAAATTTTAGGCAGATAGTATTCACTCACCTAAGGCCGGTGCTCCCGTTAGCAGAAATCTGCAGAGAACCAAGGTTGTTCTCAGGAAGCACCATGGAGCGATCCTCTTTTTCCTTTTTGTCTTTCTTCAATACACCAGGGCCAATACATGGGCAGTTGAGTGAAAAACTGGCTTGGCTTTTCACTCTACTAAGCATGCTCACCAGTGGTGTGTGGGTTGAAAAATGACCCGACCCTAACCCGCCAGTTCCGACCTGCCCTGCCGTTCCACCTCTATTTATAGACCCGCATTTGACCTGCCCCCGCAGTGATGTCACAAAAGGGCAGCGCAAGTCTATGAATTTAGGCAATGGAAGCTTGCAGTGCTAGGTCGGGGAGATCAGAAGAGCTCAACCTGGACCCACCAGCGACCCGAAGATTTCGGTGCAGGAGCCGGCCCAAACCTGCCTGGCCCGAAGGTTTCAGACCGGCCTGTACATCTCTAATGTGCACTCATGCAAAGAAAGAAGCAGGAAGAGGATCACATCATGTTGCTCACTGAGAAGAACACTAGGCCAGTGCATTTTCTTGGCTGGCCCAGGGTATCAGGTAAGTGAATATAATAATGGGGGTGGCTAATGTTTGGCAACCCACAGTGATTTCACCTTTTCTTCTCCTTTAAGCAACATAAAAGAAAATGTGTCTCTTCTTCCAAACATGCCAAAGTCTCTGGAGTTTTGAGATTGCAACTGCTATTGGGATGGTGGTGCCACCCATTCCAGTGAGCATGGAGCAGTTGTAAAGACAAAGTATGCAGGAAATACTTTAGAAAAATTACATTCAAAATCATTACATACAAGGCTGAGGAGGGAAAGATCAGTAGGCTTGTCAGACTGGGTCAAGGAGACAATAGTCAACTCTGGGAAGCCTTTTACTAAAGTTGAATAAATAGAAATGTCTTCTAAAGCTCTGCATAACCAGCTATAAAGCACTTCAGTAAAACTACACATGAAAAGAATAAAAAAAAGTGTCCTCTGTATTTATTTCTGCACAAATGATGGCATGAAGTGAAATAACCTGTCCAATTTAGAAAAGAGGGTGTGGCGACTTAAAGTACATGAGAACAGCCCGATATAACCCAGGAAATAACTCAGTCTTACAAATGCAGCTCTGTAGGACCAAACCCTTCACTTCAACCCATAGAGATCTTAAAATAAATACAGAAAGCTCTGCAAACCTTGTGTTTCTAATTTGCACCTGTAAAACAGCTTTTCTACAGAGCACCCAAAGCCCTAGTAGTATAACCCTGTCAAACAAAACAATGTCCCTGTCACAATATTTGTTTTACTTCCTTGGGTGTCATTTGCTAGACAAGGCTATATTATGTGAACACAAGAGCAAGAATGTGGCTAGCACAAGCCATTATACTCATAGATCAAATCCGCTTTGGTCATAGAAGAATAACAAAACCGATATAATTGAAAAAATATTTGTCCGAAGAAAATAGGACTTGGAGTACAGCATTTTGTCTGTCCCTAACATTCCCTTCAATCCAGGAAAAGCTGCTGCAGTTCACAGTGGGTAAAAATGAAAGTTCTCTGTACACCACATCAGACCAAGATTTTTTTGTTTACCAAAAATACTTTTTTCAATTGCTTTCCATCTTTTTTTTTTACCGTTCTCCCAAAAGTCCTGCCTATAGTGTTTCAGTCAGGCAGCTCAGTGATGCAGAAGTGGATTGTGAACGGTTACAATTTGCTACATTTAGTTAATACAGTTAGTTTGATACATTTCTCAGCAGTATCTGTGGAATATTAGCAACTATTGTATCAATTCTAACAGCTGCCTTTAATTAAACTCAGGGATTCTGCACAGCAAGGACAAAGATAACAAATGTATCAATTTACAACAGTTAAAGAGTCGGCGAACCCCCCCCCGAGCTGCTTTAGAAGGTGAAAAATGTAACTTTACACTTCAATATTAGAAGAACACTCACAAATTGAAAATAGAAAGTAATTGGGAAAGGTGTATTTCTGGTGATCAATCTGAAACCAACTGAATGGAAAAAGGGTTTGAAGGTGAACAACCCCTTTAAAATGATCTTTTCAATTATAGCCCAAAAGTTCAAAGTATGAAACCTAAAAATCTAAAGTAAGGGGCTTTGATCAGACAACTTCCTCAGGAATAAAAACAATAAAAATGCTCCCTGGAAGAACAGGATATTTACTGGAAAAATATATCTTGATAATATGGAAAATGAAGTGTTGTATAGCTATATGTTTGCAAACCTACTTTATATACATATAAAATGATTTAAAAATAAGTCTACAGAAGAAAAACAATAAGCTAATGTACTACTTTAAGAGGGCGACAAATAGTTGTTATAAAATTACAAAACAAGTAAAAATTAGGGATGCACCAACATTCACTATTATGCAAATTATGGTGCGGCTGAATTTATTTAAAATTTTGTGTAATAAAAAGTCACTTCATTTTAGGGATTCAGTTTGGACAGTGACTTGAATTCGGCCAAATCAGAATTCTACTTAAAAAGACCGAATCCCGGGTGAATACTGAACCGAATTCTAGATTCAGCACATCCCCGATATCCCAGATACAAATTATTGGGGTGTTCTGTTAACTGAACCCCATGTCACAAATAGAAAAAGAAAAGCCATATTTTATATACTGAACTTACTGCTCATTTTTTTTGAGAGATGTTTTGTTTAAAGAGATCAGTTAACTTATTTGCCAACACTAGAAAATCATATTTTCTAAAAGAAAAATACATGAACTTGAGTCACTGCGAAAGCGGCAAGGAGCCTTAAGTTGTCTCTCAAAATAATTATGCTCATCTGGAGGTCAGGCTGAGGAGGTAACATATGGCAGCTCCCACTATCAATGACTGATTCCAAGGAGCAGTTCCCTACCCTCCCTTAGGCTCACAGTGTCACGCAACCACTGTCTAACATTGCTTAAGTGTAAAGTGATGATTCTGGGACTCCCTGCTTTCCAGAGTATTAGTTCACCATCACTATGGAAAGCAGAGGGACTTCAAGACACAGAATACATCTGAGGGACAGTTATATTGCAAGCCTAAGGGCAAGGGCACACAATGTGTATTTAATAGTTCACTCTTGCCCACAGATTTCAATCAGTGGATCCACTAATCAGCAGATTCCTGTAGTTGCACCGACAGGCACAGCTTCGGCCTGAGTGGTGAATCATTAAAGAAATTGCAGTTAAGTTCTAATGTATAGCTGCTTAGAATTCTAGGGTTTTAATTAGGAAAAGAAGTTTATTCTGGGTTTTACAAGCCCTTTAACTACTTTTGAGTAATCATCAGTTTAATGTAATTAGCCAATTGCCTCTGTCTTCACGACAAATCAGACCAGTAAAGAAAAGCGAGTAGGATTAACACCATTCCTTGGATAACTGGTTTACAGATTTCACACTTTACAGACCCATTTTTTAGTAGGTGAAACCATACCTTCTGGTAATTGTACACTGAACATTATTCAAAATCTTTATTACATTTTAACTTGGGGGGGGGGGGGGAAACCGTGAGGTAAAGGTGAAACCATAATGCTTAACAGAAATTTACACCTTTTTCAGACACTTAAAGCCTACATAAAGACATTTATACCTTTAGCCAGGTGTCATAAAAACAGAAAGTTACATGTTCAACCTTTGAAAAGCTTCAAAGTGTGAGGAGGGGGGGGGTAGATTCCTTTCAGCCATAGAAAAGAACTGAAAACGATTACCTCAAAGTTTGACTGTAGCCACAGCCCAAGAGAGAATTCCCACACAGGTCAAGAACCGAAAAAGGCTGTTATGTTAGATCAGTGCCAAAATATTGCAAAATAAATAAAATAATAATAATAATACTGAGATTCTTCCCCAAAAAAATAATAATTAAAACCCGACGCATTGCAGTATCTTCTGCCACACACCAAGCATTAAATTCAAGTTGGACATACATTCTGTAAGAAATGCATAACATTAAGCATACACAGGTACAGCTCTAAAAGGTTTGTCTTAGCTCCAATGAAAACATTGTGAAAGACTGGTGCCTACATAGATTTTAGGCTATTCACCAATGAAGATCTAGGGGCTTTATCTTTTTTAGCCTCACAGCCATCAATTGTATTTGTAGCATGGACTGGTATACAACTGGGCTCACCCCTTGCCAAGTCTATGAACAAACTGCAACCCTTCTTCTGCTGTTAAAATAAACTCCTTGCATACTGTGACAGCAAGTTGGGAAAAACCCTGGTTAGTTTATGGTATGGGATCACTTCTAATGGACGGCACTCGATTTTTTAATATTAGAATCCAAATATAAGAAAATGTAACTCCAACCAACTTTCCAGTATACATACATTTTAAAAATTCAATGATTTTCAGATGTAATTAATACAGAAAGCAACAACCATCTGTTTTTATTCTCTACACTGTTAGAGCGGACTCTCTAAACAAAGTTATAGAAGTCATCTGATTTAAAGTTCTGTGAAGAATCGTGAAAGGCACCGTGAGACCTGCAGTTCTCGCTGGAAAAGTGCTGGCGTCTGTGACACTGCAAGAGTCAGAAGTGCAAAAAGCAATGTCAGCCAGAGTACCGGAGGAAAAAACCCTGTTGGGCCCTTCGAGCCACAGTCCCCTGACATACAGGTATGGGAACCATTATCCAGGAACCAGTCATACAGAAAGTTCCGAATTACGGAATGATTGTCTCCCATAGGCTCCATTTTATCCAAATAATTAAAAAAAAAAAAATTTAAAAAAGGATTTCCTTTTTCTCCGCAATAATAAAACCGTACCTTAAACTTGATCCAAACTAAGATATAATTAATCCCTATTGGAAGCAAAACCATCCTATTGGGTTTATTTAAGGTTTACATGATTTTTTAGTAGACGTGAGGCATGAAGATACAAGTTACAGAAAGATCCATTGCCCGGAAAACCATAGGTCAGTCCCAAGCGCTCGGGATAACAGGTCTCATACCTGTACTACTTTCAAAATCAATCACATATATAAATAACTTTAAGACCAGTGAAATTTGTGTATATATATATATATATATATATATATATATATATATATATATATATATATATATATATATATATATATATATATATATATATATATATATATATATATATATGTTGCCATGGGTTACTGCCCATGGGCAAATTTGCCCAGTGTTGATAAATGACACTCAGTGACGTGCAATTAAGAATCAAAGGAGTGTGAAAGGCACTCTGGGAAATCAAGTGTTGGCTGGAGGTAAGCATTGTACTGCAACAACGCTACAAATTTGTTAGTGGGAACAACAATGTGTGGAAAGCAACAGACTGACAGATGGTACAATTACAATTGTAATTCTGCTTACAAATAATTTAAGGTCCAAGGAAAGGCAAACCTAACCTGACCAGCAATGATAGAGAGATGATCCAGTAACAAAGCAATGTTGTTGAAGCTGGATTGTCTGGGGTAATGTGGGCTGCTCTGCATAACTAATGATGGACATTGTGACTTGCTAACTATATATATATATATATATATATATATATATATATATATATATATATATATATATATATATATATATATATATATATATATATATATATATATATATATATATATCACAAACAAGGGAAAGTTGTGCTCACCACTATTTTTTAAAACCATTAGGCGGGGGTGCAATGAGGCTGTGACCACAAAATACATATAGTCAAACACAAGAGTCCTCTGCACTCAACCCATTATCAATATATTTAAGACAGCGACATTTTGTCGCAAAATGTCGCTGTCTTAAATATATTGATAATGGGTTGAGTGCAGAGGACTCTTGTGTTTGACTATATATATATATATATATATATATATATATATATATATATATATATATATATATATATATATATATATATATATATATATATATATATAGCAAACCTACAGACTTTCACTATGCCCAATTCTAAAGCTCCTTTAGTCGTGCCATGTAGTCAGCCTGTCATACTTTCAACCTTCAATATGAAGATCTGTAAAGCCTGCACCTTTGGAATCAGTGGTTTCGATTGCTCTGACTGATCTACTATAATGTCTAATGAATTAACCACCTCACTCTATTGCCTCTATTAAATAACTCGTTCCCTGGTACGTCAACTCACCCACTATATATATATATATATATATATATATATATATATATATATATATATATATATATATATATATAGTATATCTGTTAGAAGTGTATATGCAATGGGTTAATTCCACGCACATTGGGAGTCTCGGCAAACATATCAAGTTGATGGCTCTTTCTAAACACTTTTCATGTAAAAGCAGATTGAAGTTTTCTCGTGAGAAGCAAGTCGAGCTCTGACTGCGACAGCTACTGGGAAGCAAAACTGCTCCTATGTGTGAAGTGTGTGTGGAGATAAATAGTAGCCTTTGGCCTGACAGAGCGGCTCTTCCTGCTTCTCACTGACACCCCAGGCCCAGCTGAGATTCGCATTAGACAGCACAAGGAAGCTGCAGAAACCCGGAAACTCTCACTTCAAACTGCATCTGAGCAGCTGTATCGCCCTGAACCAGAACCCGGCGCTATACCTGTATATCCGGGGAGCAAACGAGGCTTCACCAGACTCAGTGTCCACAACAACCCCAGAACCTTATACCCAGGCACCGGAAGTTCGTTCCGAGAAGTGTCCGCTGAAGAAGAAGAAACAAGGCGTTGCCCGGAATCAGTCCAATGAGTTCACCTTTCTGGAGGCCGACTCAAACGTGTGCGGAGGACGCATGGAAACGTAGTTCTCTTTTATGATCGGCGTACTGCACGACATTCATGGGTGAACTACATCTCCCGAAATTCCGTTCGCGCTAAAGGCTTGTCATAACAACACATGCCCTCCTTCTCGAAGAGTACACAGGGAGGGCAGTCTGCTCCGGCCAATAGGCGTTGTGGAAAGTGGGTAGGTGGCGCTCTGATTGGCTAGTTAGCCGTGACGTAAGACTTTCCAGGGAAGCTAGTGGTGCAGCAGAAAAACTCGGGCTGCAGTCAGCTGGAGTAGGTGGTGGTGTGGCAGCTGTTGAGGTGAGCGGAGAGCTTCGCTGTCTGTACAGTTAGATACAGGATGGCATGTTCCTGAATTGGGAATCATTAGCGCATTGGTACAGGTGCATCGCTATCACACCGTCATTCATGTGCTCCATTCTAAACGCAACAAGGCGATGGCGTTGTGTCCTGTTACACAGGGAGTCAGTCTGTATGAATATGTAAGAAACATAGTTTGGGTATAGTACAAGTCAGTGATGGAGAGGTTTGTGCTGCGCAGTCCCAGGGCGCAACGTTTTGCTTATTCTTACAAACGATTTATTTTGTTTTGGTTGTAGTTTTGCATTGGACTCACTATTATATGTTGGCTAATGAAGATGCATGTGGCTTATTAGTTACACTTAATGCCTTAAAGGCATTCACCTTCACATTTACTTCTAGTATATTATAGAATGGCCAGTGCTAAGCAACTTTTCAGTTGGTCCTTGTTTTTTATAGTTTATTATTTGCCCTTTTCTACTGACTCTTTCCAGCCAGGGGTGAAACTACAATTAAAGCAGACCCTGCAGCTCCAGGGTTGTCCAGGAGGTATAGAGGCCCCATGAGGTTATAATTCATATAGAAGTTGAATAAATATTGGTAAAACAGGTCCACCTCTAGACATTTTGGGGGCCTGAAAAAGAATTTGATGTTGGATCCATTAATATCTACTTGCACCACTGTTTCCAGCTTTCAAATGGGATCACTGACCCCATCTATAAAAACAAATACTCTGTAAGGCTACAAATGTATTGTAACGGCTACTTTATTTTACATAACTTTTAATTCAGACCTCTCCTACTTATATTCCCATATCTTATTCAAAGTAATGCATGGTTACTAGGGTCATTTGGTCCCTAGCAAACAGATTGTTGACATTGCAAACTGGAGGGCTTCTAGATAAAAAGCAAAATAACTCAAAAACCACAAGTCACAAAAAAACAAAATCAATGCAAATTGTCTCAAAATATATACACTATACATCATACTAAAAGTTAACTCATAGGTGAACATCCCCTTTAATATACGGTCTTGTATTGTGCATGTTGTACAGTGCCCACTTGCAGTATGGATATTCTGTCTAATGTTATTCTTTGTTATATTATTCATGTGCATCTACATGTATGCTCTGCTTCCCCAATCATTTATAAAACCCCAAACATAATGGTGTGTTCCCTACAATTCTAATACTCTCCAGGAAACATTTTGGTGAGGGGGGGGGGGTTATTTACTAAAACTTGACTTTTTCTTCCTTTAATTAAAAAAGAAAATTGACCAAACTAAATCCCTATAATTTACCAATAAAACTTCTTGAAAAATCGGTGTGGGAAAAAGTTGCATTCATTCGAATCGTCACTTTATCGAATTGTCGCCATCTATTTGATTTTTTAACAAAACCAGCATCAAACAGCCCAAAACTGAAGGTATAAAACATGTTCCACTTGTTAAAGGGACTATCTGCCATTGACTTCACATGACTTCGAAAGGTTTTGGAATATTTTCAGATTTGGATTTTTAGCAGCTCCAGGGCATCATAAATCTTGAAAATTTAAGGATTATTTTTCCTCAAAAATATTAGTTTTTTTTCTCCCTTTAAAAAAAGTTGACCAGAAAAATTCAAGGTTTAATAGGCCATATACATAGACCAAAACTACTGGCTAAAACTTACAAGGGGCTCCACCCAAACTAAAACTGTAAAACAAACTCCAAAATCCTTTATGGTATATTTAGCAACTCCCAAACCCCACTTGTTTAACACTTGGTATAAACTTTTTAGCTCTCTGGCAAATTTGTAAGCACAATCTCAGAACTCCCAAATGCAAACTTTAAAAAAAACTGTTAGACATTTTTAAAGGGGACCACACAAAGCTATTTATTGAAGGATGAATGAAAGGAAATACAATTCTAAGCAAATCTCCACCATACATTAGTTAAAGCTCTTGGTGGCTTTGAACAGAGTTGTAACAGGGGAGAAGACCTCAGGAACGTAATGGGACTACAGACAGAGAGGGACTGTGACCCTCTGCTCATGTTCTATGATCCTTATCCTCAAGCATCCCATATTGACATCTGGTGATGGAGCTCAGGTGTGGGTGACAGAGGGGCTCGTGAATGGTGGTGACTTTGGTGATGGTTGTTTTGCCACTTGTTTAAGAGCTAATTCTAAATGTAATTGCTCTCTCTGTTTATATCCTCTGCATTACAGGCAGGTTTTTTGTTGCCCATTCAAAATCCAGTTTGCGGCTGATAAATCACCTAGAAATACTTTATATCGAATAAGATTGTAATGGCTCCATCCCTTCTGGTGCACTCGTATCGCTCAAAAATATTTAAGGCTGTATTTTTGAGTGACCATATTTTTTTTATTTTTAGCCATTGAGCTTTGATCTAAATTTAAACTTTTATTTTCCTTCAGCAGTAATCCCAGTGCAGACGCTTAAAGGAACAGTTCAGTGTAATAATAAAAAGTGGGTAAATAGGCTGTGCAAAATAAAAAATGTTTCTAATATAGTTAGTTAGCCAAAAATGTTATGTATAAAGGTTGGAGTGACTGGATGTGTAGCATAATAACCATAACACTACTTCCTGCTGTTCAGCTCTCTAACTCTTGACTTAGTCAGCGACTTGAAGGGAGGGCCACATGGGACATACAGTGTAACTGTTCAGTGAGTTTGTAGTTGATCCTCAGCATGCAGGTCTGATTCCAAAGCAAACAGTTATGACCCATGTGCCCCCCTCAAGTCTCTGATCTGGTCAGTGGAAACCAAGAGAGCTGCAAAACAGGAAGTAGTGTTCTTGCCATTATGTTAGACATCCAGTCACTCCAGCTTTATACATTACATTTTTGGCTAACTATATTAGAATTTTTTTTTTATTTTGCACGGCCTATCTATTTAACCAATTTTTATTTTTACACTGAACAATTCCTTTAAAGTGGACCTGTCACTTTTCAAATTAAACATGAAATCCAATTTCTATTTTTATTAAAATATTCATAACTGTTGTAAGCTCATTTAAAAATCTTAGCTGTCAATCAAATATTGTCTGCCCCTCCTCTATGCCTTAGGCATAGAGGCGGGGCAGACAATTACTTTCACTTTCTATTCAGCACTTCCTAGATGGCATTTCTCTCCCCACATTCCCTGTTCTCTTCACTGTTTAATTGTGCAGGGCATGGGAATGGACATCAGGTCCCCCATTCTGGTGCACAAAAAAGATTCTGAGATGAAGCAAGGCTTGCCTTAATAACAGTGTCCACAAAATGCTTCCTGCCTGCTTGCTCTAATTATAAATTCCCAGACTGAAGGACGCAAGATTCAAATAATTTATATAGTGTAATTAAAGTTAATTTTGCTTGACTGTGATAAAATAGGATTTTGAATCATTTTTTTTGGGTGACGGGTCCCCTTTAACCAGTGTTACAATTGGCTACACTAGTTGATACATTTCACTACTGCATCATATAAAAATGTGCATCAAACACGTTTGAGTTGGATGAGTTGGGCCATTCACAATTGGGGGGGCGGGGACACAGATTAAATCGATTTTTAGAAAATCTCATATCTGATACCATTAGATTAGTCCACAGTGCTTTTTTATCTATAGCTGGTACTTTCTTTTAGTATCAAGGTTAGTTATATGGATATTTTTGCATATCTTTTGTAATTTGTAATTTTGCAATTGTAAATCTAGTCAGCCAGCAATTCTCTATTAAAGATTTGATTTTGTTTGATAATGTTTGTTTAGAAATAATCTGCTGACAAGCTCTGTACTTACTATATAACAAAGAGGAACCACGCTCCCACTAAACCAAATGACAAAAACAGTCACTAAAACGCATTCAGTTATTTATTTGAGAGGATAGGAAAACTTAGAATGTTTGTAATGATGTTCGTATTGTCACAGCAATTATAGGTACAGAAAGTGACGTGTATTTCTATATATGGTATAATATATAAAGAACAATAGCATATCGAGCCTCTCCTAAAAATGAATGCGGCTAGAAATTTCATATTCCAAATATTGAGCTTGATTTACCAGCCTAAATATTTAGCATCTCTATAGCTGTAGTAATCCATGCCTTCAAAGTTCCTCCATCTTTTTTTAAGACTTGTCAGTGACGCACACATGTTCATTGTGTTCTGGGAACTGTTGAGAAGCTAAGCTTCGGGGTTGTTGCAAATTATCAAGCAGAAAATGTTTGCCTTTCATGTAAGCTGATGCTACAGGGCTGATACATTCTGATGTTAATTGTGTTTCTGTGCTGCCATTTGATGAGAATCTAAATTAATAACTAATCAGCCTTGTATTGTGACATTTATTAGCATCCTGTGTTGCTTTAGGTGTTAGACTACAACTCCCACCTTAAGATAGTAGGGTGGTGTAGTTGTATTTAAACAACCTATAAAGGACTTCTCCTTCTGGCTGGCAATCTCTAACACAACATGTGAGAAATGTGTATTACATAAATTAAACCATTGTTAAAACACATTAGATTTTTTATTTCCTATATAGAGAGCTATATTAATGTAATATATAGGCAATTCCCTGTTCAGTGGTACAGAGCTAAGTGTAGCTGTCAGGGTCACTTTAAAATTTTGTGACTACATTTCATAGCTTTGTGATCATTTAGAGCTTGTACAGACTTGTATATTTATCATTCAGTGACAGTGAAGGTGTTTAGAACATTCATTAATTATGTATGTTGTGGAAGGATGCTGTTAACAAACACATTCAACTGCAGGATGTATTGATCTGGCAGTAGTTGTTTTAACAAGATGAGCTATGATTCTGTAGAAAATAACCCTTTTTTAAGTGGTCTTAACAACTTTCAAATTTTGATTGCTAATTTGTGTTTCAGTATCAGCTGGAATGCCTAGGCTCACAGCTTTGTATTGGGCCACATTATCAAAAGTCAAGAAATTGTGGTTATATGTCAATGAAGAAATTGATTTTTTCTTGCAAGTCAAGATTTTTAGATATTTGTAATTTTTGTCTTTAAGGTGAAATTTCCAGATGGCAGAAATCTGCTGCTGAATTCCGCTAGAATCTATTTAAACCAAGTGGCACATTGGCATTTGAATGGGAATTTTTCTAGCACTCTAATTCAGTGGTTGGCAAAACTTTTCAGTTCAACTTCCATTTCAGGCCCAATTTATGGTCAAAACTTTGGTCAAGTCCGAAGGCTCAACCTTAAAGTGGACCTGTCCCCCAGACATTTTCAAATTAAACATGAACTATATAATTTTGTAGCCAGTGCATGGGGATGGACATCTGGTCCCCCATTTTGGTGCACCAACCAGATTCTGAGATGAATCAAGGCTTGCCTTAATAACAGCGTGTACAAAATGGCTCCTGCTGTGATCTGGAATGAACATGAGGAGAAAGAGAAAAAAAAAAAAAAAAGCTGCTCGTGCACACACTTGCCCTTCCTTCCTCTCTGCCATGTCACAGTATGCAAATGATCTCTCGACTAGTCAGAGAGATAAGGACAGCTCAGTAAGCTAAGGGGCGGGGCTTCACTCTGCACCAGGAAGAAGGGGAAACAAGCTGCTGATAACACAGGAACCAGAGCAGACTGGCAGCAGGAACTAAGGTACATTAATTTGTCACACCTGCCCATGAAATAGCCTTTGAGCCCCTGGTCCAATTACTTTTGAGCCACTGAAATGAAGTGATTGTGTTAAAAAATTAATTTTTATGCAATCTTTTTGTTCAACCCAGTGAATTAAAGCTGAAAGTCTGCAGTTCAATTGCATCTGATTTGTTTCATTTAAATTTCATTGTGGTAATGTACAGAACCAAAAATAGAAAAAAAAGTTTTCTGTCCAAATATTTATGTACCTAACTGTATACGGACCTCCATTGTTCACACCTTAGACTGTAATTTCTCATATTATTCACATGTTCACACCTCAGACACACCTAGAGTAGTACTGTTATTGTATCACTGTAGATAAAATACAGTTCATCTTAGAGTGGTCATGATCAGTTACTTTTGTGGTCATGATAGGTTTCCCTGTCTCCTGCCCTACACTGCCTGTGTGTGCCATACTCTGCCTGTCCTACACTGCCTGTGCGAGATGAACCTTTGTGGGGATTTATTAGCGTTTGGACATACTTGTTAGGGGGTCCCTTAGGTATTTAATCATGTGCTTGAGGTTGCTGTGCTATCACAGTGAAGAATGAGCCATAAGGATTTAAGGTTGTGTTTTTATTTATTAAATCTGCCCCTAAATGTAATGTATTTCTTTAACTTTAACTTATTGTGGTTAACAGAATCCAAATGTAAATGCATTTAGGAAGTAAGAGAATTATGCTATATTATAAGTGAAACACTTCATTGTTTTCCATGTACGGTATTAGGTAGGTAGCAGTCTGGTAATCTTTTATGATTATTAATTGGGTTGATTTTATAAAATGATAAAGGAGTTATTCCATCTTATTGGCCATAAATGTCCTTTAGAAGGGCACAGGCAGCTCTGTGGCTACAATAATCCTCCTAAAATGACCCATAAATGCAGACTTCAAACTACTTAACTTACTTACTTACTAATGCAAGATATGCATATACATTCTTACCCTTGTCTTGCTTAGATGCTTGGTCCTACTTTGAACCTGGATTATGTTGAAACATGGTTTCTGAGGGTGTAGTAGTCTATAGAAATAAATCTCCTACACTCTTCTTATCCAAAAGTTTAGTGTTGATCTTTTTCCCTGGATGTCTGGTGAGGTATCATTTTACTCTTGAGTAACACCAACTGGAATTGCACTCCCATGCATAATCCCATGCATATAAAGGGGTGGCTCACCTTTAAGTTAACTTTTAGTATGTTCTATAATATCCTATTCCTAGAAACTTTGCAGTTGGTACACATTTTTTTTATAGTTTTTGAATTACTTATTGACTTACGCTTCTGCCTACCCCTACTCATCAATGAAAAAGACAACAGCCAGACATACAGTATAGTCCTGCGAGCGCCACAGTACAATCTTCATTGAGCTACCAGTGCTGGGGTGCATGTGGGGTATATCAAAACCATACATTTTACTAAACTACACATGCTCAATGCCCTGGACCACCGCAAGTGTGTGCTGGGTAGGGTTGCCACTGGTTTTCACCCGGACAGCCCGTTTTTTTGGAAGGTTTGTCCAGGTGAAAACAGGACAGGACATTGAAGTCAATGACATGGTGATCAGCCACGCCACCCATTCCTTCCCCGACGGCATCCGCCCTGCCTCCTGCCTGGATTCACCGAATTGAAAAGGTGGCAAACCTAGTGCTGGGAACCCACATAAAAGAACATGGTTTTCTTGACAGCGCTATATAAATAAATGTTGATGATGATGGTTTGCAGGACAATACCCTTTAGGCTCCAGTGTTAGTGATCAGAACCACTGGGGGTGATTAAAAATTAGATGGCCTTTAATGGGGCTGAGTTGAATGTAGGGGACCTCCACACAAACAAAACTTCAACATTTTGAAAAGCAAACATTATATTTCAAACTTTGCAATATACAACAATTAAGAATTGTTATGGTTTGGAACAGTTCCCTAAGCCTAGCCCCCTGCTCTCCTGCTGATCAGTCTGACTACTTTGCTGAGCTGGCTGACTACTGTTACTTTGTATCAGCAGCCATCCGTCCTCATCCTGCTTCCTCCAAACCCCACAATTCCCTGCACACTTAATTTCAATAAGGAACAAAACATCCTAATGCAATGAAATGTGGGTTATGTAGTTTGTGCATGCTGCCTGTAAGCTGCAGAGAAATTGTTACAATTTGTAACATCGGTGTTAAGTCCCTCCTTCCCTGACAGGATTTCAAATGATGCAGAAAGAGAAGAACTGTTAAACAGCTGGATTTCAGCATAGAAAATGGCATTTATTCATACTTTTTTGATAACTGTGATGGTATATTAGGGGTATTATGTGAGTCTCTTTATCAAATTTTGGTTTGGAAGCCTGAGTTCCCCTTTAAGTCTACTAGAAAATCATACGGTAAACCCAATAGGCTGGTTTTGCTTCCAGTAAGGATTAATTATATCTTCATTTAGATCAAGTACATGGTACTGTTTTATTAATACAGAGAAAAGGGAAATCATTCTTAAAAATTTGCTAAAATATTGGCTATGGGAGATGGCCTTTACGTAATTCGAAGCTTTCTGAATAGCTGGTTTCCCGGATAATGGATCCCATATCTGTACACTGCTTTAAATTATGTAGGTGTGCATTATGGAGCTGTTTGTGGCAGTAAATCTCTTCATTATAAATATGCCTTCTGGTCCCAATTATGTTTGTGTTTACACTTCCCCAAAATTGTGTTTAAAAATATGTTTGGCTAATGGTTACAAATACTAAGTATGATAATGTCTCTTGACATTCTAAATACTAAACTGTGATATTGGAATGTACATTCAAAAAACTGTATACATTACATTGCTCCTCTGTTTAATATATACAGGTATTGGACCCTTACCCGGAAACTCGCTTTAGTAGACTTAAGGTATGTTGATCCAAATTACTGAAAACCAAAATTTGGCTCCAAAGCCCCAATCATTCTGGATAATGGATTCCATCCCATACATGTATGTGTTTATCAATTAAAGAATATTATCTGAGCTATAAACCAATTTGTCTTATATTCCATTCTGTGTACTAAACCTAATTTAATCCTGCTGGATCATTCCTTATAAGTGGAATGGCAAATAAGAATACAGATTTTATGTGTGTTGCCGGTAAGGCAAATGCAAAGAAGAGGAGTCACATCACTTGGAATCTTTAGATATTTCTCATGGACTAGGGAACCAGGATGCTGGGCTCTGAGCCTTCTTCAGCTATACTTAATTGGAAAAATAAGAGCTTAATGCAAGTGTATGTTTACTTGAAATCTAATTGGAGACTGGATAGAGAGTATACTATGTTTTTTGATTAGGGAATTTTAGAAATGTTTGTATTTCTCATGACACCCTTAGGGTTAGTATGTGAAAATAGCCGCACCTTTCCTTAGATGTTCCTGCTTAGGTGGTGCAGAATTCTCAAGACGGTCAGCACACGTTTTAGGGTTAGTCCACACGAGGAGATTCGGGGAGATTTTGTCGCCTGCACTAAAGCACACGCGGTGATTCGTTTTCAATAGTCGCCCAAAGTTGCCTCGATGAGGCGACAAAATCTCCTCGAATCTCCTCGTGTGGCCTTACCCTTATTGACTGGGAAATAGTAGATTTCTAGCAGGCTATGTTTATATTGTAAAAAGGTAATCTGCTGTGATCTGTAATCTGGTACTCTCAGAGATCTTTGTCTTCCATGTCAAAATGATATTGGTAATTCTATTGTGAATATTTAAATTGCACAATTTGTAAATAAAGCTATCTTAAACGAATGGTCTGAATGTCATGCACGTCTATTTATTGTAATACAGATATGTATATGTCTTATGTAATATTTTAATTTGAAAATAATTCTATTACTGTTTTAAAGATAAACCGTGTCAAGTCTCTGTCTCTTCTGTTGCTGAACTGCAATTGTATGGTTATTCTCTTATAGCTTTTTAATGCTGAGGGAACTAAGTTATAGTTTAGCAACAGCAACAAATAAAACATACCCAGGTATCACATTTTGCCCCCCCCAGGATTGCCTGAAAAACGTAAACTCCTGATGTTAGTTTGAGGTATTTCCAAATCTTCTAAAGGGGTGGCTACATTACTCATGGTTTAACAGAATTCAGGATATAGATGATTGCCTGCACTTTTTGCCGGATTCATAGTAAGCCTTACATTATCCAAGCCTGAAACATGGAACTTTTATCAGATAATATCAGATTATGAAATGTTTCATTTGGTTTAGTATTTTGCCAATTATTTTGTGGAGCAGTCAATATTTGGCCAAATCCAGAAATTGATTTTGTTTAACAGTATTTTTGGTGCTATTCTTAAAGTGATACTGTCATGGGAAAACTTTTTTTTTATTTTTTTAAAGAAAAACATCAGTTAATAGTGATGCTCCAGCAGACTTCTGCATTGAAATACCTTTTTCAAAAGCACAAAATATTTTTTTTATATTTAATTTTGAAATTGATCATGAGGCTAGACATATTGTCAGTTTCCCAGGTGCCCCTAGTCATGTGACTTGTGCTCTGATAAACGTTAGTCACTCAGTCACTGCTGCAGCACTGCAAATTGTAGCGATATCACCCCCCCCCCCCGCAGCCTATAAGCAGAACAATGGAAAGGTAACCAGATAACAGCTCCCTGGTAGATATAAGAATGTCCCACTATGACTTCTTCAGTTACATTGAGTAGTTGAAACAATAGCCTGTCAAAAAGCAGTTAAATTTTGCAGCACATGACCAGGCAAAATGACCTGAGATGACTGCCTACACACCAATATTACAACTAAAAAAAATTACACTTGTTGGGTTAGGAATTACATTTTACATGGTTGAGTAAATTATTTGCAGTATAAACAGCGTCATTTAGAAATAAAAACTACACCATAAAAATCATTACAGAATCCCTTTAATTTAAGAAACCTATTTATTGCCCCTGTTCGTTTTCTCTCCTTTTTACTGTTTTTGCCACTTGTCTTCTGGCTATTTCATATACCCAGAAAAGTTAAGGGCTGTTCTGTACTAACAATCTTTCAAAGAGTTGCTGGACAGAGATCGAATTCTTTTTTTTGGTCCCATGGGAGGGTGGTCTGAAAAAAAAAAAGCCTTGGGTTCTGCTCAAGATCTAACTACCAAAAGCAATCAGAGGTCTTTGAAAAAGTGTAAGAAAAGACTATATTGCAGTGTACAATTGCCTCTGATTGTGTCATGGATTCTTCTTTTTCACTTGAGACAAGTAAAATCAAGACAGAAGTATTAAGAAAGAAAATAAATGGTTACGCTGTTCTTTACATTACATTGTGAGCCTGAAAGGACGTTTCTGTCAATTACTGCATAGTGCAAAAAGGAACAGGAACATTTCCTATATGCACAAAGTGTAGGTTTAGGGGTATTATGCCAGGAGAAATTCACCCGTAGTTTATTTAAGCATGATCAAAAGGAAGGTATGCACAGATAAAGTAGCTAAAAGTTGTATAAGCATTTGCTATATGTTGTTTATAGATGGAGACTGGACCATAAACAATAATACAAATGGACTGGGGAATATTCTTTAAAGTTCAGAGGAAGCCGAGCATGTGTTACTTCAGACACTTATGCAATCTGCAACCTATTAAAAAAAGACAATTTTCCTATTGAAATTTATATTGTTAGCTCCCAGCTCTGATTTATTTTTTGGTAATTCTGCTAAAAGTCAGATGAAGTCTTCTCCATCCTATCCTCTTAGAAACATGAAAGAATGTGATCAAAGCTAACTAACATAATTGCATGGAAATTTACATAAAGAGATGTAGGAGAAAGTGACCCTTCAAAAGCCTTTGTTGGATTATTCTTAGTATACTTCCTGTAACTGATTTGCTGTTTTTTTGTTATTCCTTTGCTTTGGAAGATCTAAAAAGAATGAAAAACAGAGCAGCTTGCTGGCAAATGCAATACTAAGCATCTGCATAACTGTAATAGCTGTAATCCTTGGCTCCAGTGTCTGTTAATGTAATGTCTTTGCTAAAGAATACATTTAGATTATGATCACACTTGCTGGATCTATTTACAAATGTGCACCTATAATTATGAGTTCACATAACCTCCAAGAACAGTTATAAGAACAGTTATAATAAAAAAAAATATATTTATATATATATATTGTATAAAAAATATGGGAGCTTTATTGCAGAAGTTCTCAAATATTACTTGTACATCACTGAGATTGCAGAGAAGGCGGAGTCATTTAACATCAGCTCCTGTGCCAGTGGAGCTTACAGTCTAATCCTTATTACAATCACACAAAGTTCAATTTAGTCAGGATCCAGTTAAGCTGTCAGCATGTTTTCTGCCCTTGGAAAAAAAACTGCACCATGAGGTCAAATACACCTGAACCCAGCACCCCAGCAATGCAAGGCAACAATACTTATACAAAAAATCACAAATATACCGCTCCATGTCATATGTTTCATGCCTGAAACTTTTGGTTTTACATTTATTTGATGCCATTTTAACCTTTAAAGAGCATTGAACTGACTTATAAGCCATGATCTATAACACATGCACTGTACAGTTAAGGCCATGGCTCTTTAACTTTAAAGGGATACTGTCAACAAGTGTTTACTCTTATCTTTAAACAATGTGAAATACTGTATAAAAGAATGCAGTTTTGGAAACAGATGCGTTACTGCACTGCTTATACAATGCTCTGCATTTTGGTATTTACATTGGGGAATCTGTTTCCTGGTACTCGTGGGACTATTTTTCTATTTTCCCAGATTTCTTTTCTCGGAAACAATAGAAGCCTTGCTTTATGGCAGTGATTTAAGGTGATGCTACATGCGAATAATTATTCCCTGTGGTTAACAAAGCACCTGAAAATCCAGTGAATGTGAATCACCACAGAAAAACATAGGAATCCTGTAATCGCATGAAATTGCACCAATTTTGTTAGTCAAATGTTTTCCCTGTGGTGATTCAGATTTATAGCTATGGAAAGGTATTTTTGGGTGCCTTGTTGCCCGTGGTGAGCATGTGTGTTGTGAGTAATAAAATGCCCTTTGTGCCATCACCCTTTAACTAGATTCCTATGGTCATTGCCACTGCCCCACAAGGCAAAATAATGTACTTCACTGCTGCCTGAATGGCTAAGGCTCGGGCTGATAAAAAAAAACACAGCACCAGCCTTCCTTGCCTGCACCCACTGTGTGGACTGTGCAGGAACATGTGGCTGATTTTGGTGTTGAAATAGGTTTACTCACACGTTCCATTCCAGGCTGACGCAGTGCTTCTGGGTGCAGGCATGAAAGAAGCATGATGCTAGTGTAAGGGCGAATCTTGGCAAAATCTAAAGTAAGGAGGATGCTCTTATACAAAAAATTTTTTTTATTGATACTCTACATTAGAAACATATGTGACTATTATTATGGGCTCATAAGAACATGCCATTTTCCTTAGATCAATTATAGCCAACATGGAACAAAATAACACATGCTAAAATAGCCCAATGCACACCTTAATACATTTTTATGTTATATGCAAAAGCAAAGAAATGCTTTAATATTCTTAAACAATTTATAAACATACATGCAAACGTATATACATATGTAACGCAGTCAAACTAAAATAAACTGCCAATACTTAGCATTCTCATAAACTTCTTTTCAAAATCTGCCATCAATAAATTAGCATAGGCTGGCACAACATTAAATCCCATTGACGTTACCTGTTCGTAAAACTTACCTTCAAATAAAAAGTGTTTTTTAGTGGGTATCCATTTTAACAATTGTATGAGCATGTCAGGGACACCATCCAGAAGTGCTATATCCAACAAAATCCATAATGCC
This sequence comes from Xenopus laevis, assembly GCF_017654675.1. Taxonomy (NCBI): domain Eukaryota; kingdom Metazoa; phylum Chordata; class Amphibia; order Anura; family Pipidae; genus Xenopus; species Xenopus laevis. Next base: position 99,894,812 of record NC_054380.1, on the reverse strand, counting down.
CCTCACATAGTCAGTTCTACAACTCTTGGCTGTAACACATTGTCCAGTAACACCAACAGAGGCTGGAATATTGAGGACATACCAGCCACAATCTGTCTCCGTGGTGGATTCCTGAGGTCCTTAGAGATTTTGGGAAGCAAATAAAATGCTGATTTTATTGATATAAGGGCTGATTATTGACCTGCGTTTTCCCAAAGGACAAGAATCAAACCAGAACTTTGATTTGGCCACCCACAAGGTGGGAAGAATTTGGCTCATTTGTCAACTTGTTCAATGATCAGACCATATTTGGTTCCTATGCATATCCATCAGTGTGATTTCGGACATTAGTTTAGCACTACTTGAGGTCTGACCAATTCATTAGTAAAAATTCCCTAAATAAAGCCCGTGGGTAGACTTCAATGCCTTTTTGTTATTATATCTAATTATATTTTAACTGCCCAGTTCATCTCTGCCATTCATCCAATACCTCAAAACCATCTGCATCCATATTGTTTAGAAACGGGAAACAATTTAGCAGTAGATGTACCAATTTTTAAGTTCAAGTGGTAAAAAAATGATTGTAGGAAAAGAAATTGTAACGGAACTAATTTTTGCACTTTTTTTTAATGAGCAATAGCATATTTAATTAAAAACTTGGACAAAATAGCTATAGACGAGTTTGTCCGAAAAAAAGCTGTAAACAGATTTTATTTTCCTTTAATATATTCCAACTGTTTGCATAAAAAATGTTAAGTATATTTGCAATCACATTTGTAGATTACTGATAAATATGCCCCATAGATTGAACTGTGCATCTCCTCTGCAGATGTGTTCCACACTTTTGTTGTAACCAAAAATTTCATAGCTAAATATCATAAAAATAGCAAAGTGCAATTTGTTAATCTTGTTCTTCCAATGCAGGTATGGGATCTGTTACCCAGAAACCTGTTATCCAGAAAACTCAGAATTACAGAAAGTCCATCTCCCATTGACTCCATTTTATCCAAATAATCGACATTTTTAAAAATGATTCCCTTTTTCTTTATTATAATAAAATAGTACTTTATACTTGATCCAAATTAACATATAACTAATCCTTATTGGAAGCAAAACCAGCCTATTGGGTTTAATTAATGTTTACATGATTTTCTAGTAGACCTAAGGTATGAAGATTTTAATTATGGGAAGATCTGTTATCTAGAACAGACAAGGCCCCAAGCATTCTGGATAATAGGTCCCATACCTGTACTGTATTCTGAATTGAATGAAAATTGATTTTCTTGCTAAAAAGAACAAGATATTAATTTATGTTTTGTTTATTGTCTTTTGTGCAATAATTTTATAATGTGTCTCCCCCCCCTCTATCTGTTTAGATTCTTTCCAGCCATGCATCACTTCAGCTTACTCTCCTTACTTGTTATGCAGGCACTAGTGTTTGGTACTAGTGTCCATGATGCGGCAGTTAATGAGTTTTCTATCAAAGTTTACCACGAGCTACGAGCCACTAAAGAAGATGAAAACATCATCTTCTCCCCTCTGAGCACTGCAATAGCTTTAGGGATGGTGGAATTGGGAGCACGTGGATCTAGCCTTAAAGAGATACGACATGTCCTTGGATATGACAAACTAAAGAATGGTATGTAGCCAATCATTCATTCATTAATGAGTGTGATGTTTCTTAGCAAAGAATATCCATTTTCCCTACATCCCCTGTAGTGCATTATGGGTATTAATTTGCAAAAATACAATCCTGGTCTATGCGGCAAGAGAAATGTAAGGTAGAAGTTAGTAGCTTTTGAATTGTTTATGTTCATTAGTACTTAAAAACCTGTAGTTTCAGAAAAGATCATATGGGGCTTTGCTATGTCTACACTCCGAAGATGGCTGAAGACAGCAGAGCTGGTAACAAACCTGCTATAATAAAAACATTAAATACATCACACAATACAGAGAGATTTTTTCAGAACTAATAATAATTTGTGGTATTGATCTTACTGGCCCTTTACTTTAATTGCCCTTGGTCTACATTTTGTTTTGATTTGAATCGTTTAATCTTGTCAACATGGCTCAGGATAAAAGTATCTAATTTTAGTAAATAGCTATTTAACATCTGATTTGCCTGTTCAAAAATGATTGATTTGATCCCAGAAAATCTTAAACTTGCAGATCGTACAGTCATTTCTTTAAAGGAGAAGGAAAGGTTAAAACTAAGTAAGCCTTATCAGAAAGGTCCATCTAAATATACCAGTAAACCCCCAAAGTAATGTTGCTCTGAGTCCCCTGTCAAAAGAAACAGCACATTTCTTTCCTTCTATTGTGTACACATGAGCTTCTGTATCAGACTTCCTGTTTTCAGCTTAAACCTCATTGCCCTGGGCAAGAGCATGCTCAGTTTGCTCCTCCCCCCCCTCCTCCCTTCTCTACTGTAATCTGAGCCCAGAGCAGGGAGAGACTCAGGCAGGAAGTGACGTCACACCACATTAATACTGCAGCTCCTATCCTAAACAAACAGAGAGTTTCTAGAGCTTTTTACTCAGGTATGGTAAAACATTCTACAGAATAAATATAGCATTCTAGCTTGCACTATTACAGCTAATCTATTGGCAATAAAATGCCTCCATAGCTTTCCTTCTCCTTTAAAACATCAGGACTTTGGTTTCTTCGAATGGCACATGCTTTTTGGCTGTGCCAACAGCAGGACAGTAATAAGAGCTGGTTTTGTCAGGATTAGTCATCCACATTGTTTTCTGCCAGTGTTGTACTGAGGCTGTTTAAAAAGCATACCTGGTTTGTGGGTCCGACGACAGGTTTATCAAGCACTGTGATTGAACCAGGCTTCATTTATATTGATGATGTACACTTTATTTAGACTTATGGTATACACGGCTACATTCCCTACTGAAATGAATGTATGTGTCATGTAAGCCAGAAATGAAATTTTAGTCATGTTCTAAAACCCCTACTATTAACCTATATTATGCATTCCCCTCTGGAATACATGGAGATAGCAAACTGCTATTGTATCTGCTTATTTTAATACAGACCTGTGTTTATTACCACATGTTAAGCTTGTCAGGTATTTATTGCACAATTTATTTGCACATCCCCCGTAGGTAGAAGACATTTGTTTCCAAAGCTGTGGAAAATTATCTTTGGAATTGACAAAGTATATGTCATGTCTTACAGGGAACTTACCTTTATAGAGCAATGTAATTGGCCGGATTTGATGGAGAGTGTCTGTAATTGTTATTTTCTTTTTCTTTTCTGAAGGTGAAGAATTTTCTCTCTTAAAAGATCTTTCCAGCATGCTGACAGCCCAGGAAAAGCATTATGTGCTGAGCATCGCAAACTCCCTCTATTTACAGAATGGATTCCATATCAGTGACAAGTTCATCCAGTTAATGAAAAAATACTTCAAGGCAGAAGTAGAGAATGTAGACTTCAGTCAAGGTTCAGCAGTAGCAAGTCACATCAATTTGTGGGTGGAAAACCACACTAATAGTATGTTATCTTCAGTCCTGTATTTCTTTAGCCATATATTATTAGACAAAGAAGATAAGTATTTTTGTTTTAATCGTGATTGAAAACCTGCACTTTTAAGTGCTTTTATATTCTTTACTATTGTAAGCAATTTTTAGCTGTGTAAAAGGATTACAACAGCCTGTAGGCTACTGGCACAGGAAATTTGATATTACATTTATTAGTCTTGCATTGCAAAACATTTGTGTTGCTGAGAATTTCTCAAATAGTATGGTATGCCACAATGTTATTTGTCAAATAGGCTTTTACCCAGCATTGTCTAGGAAAAAACAGCCTGGCTTGCATGCAAACGGACCACATAAAAACATGATGTGTATCTGCACTGCTGGTCCTGGCTGCATGTATTATTAAAACAATATGATAAAAGTCAGCTCTTTTTCAGCCAAGACCATGCCTTGTACACTGAATGACTTACAAAGAAAAGATATGCTGAATATGCAAGGTGTTGTGGGAATTGGAGTATTGGCTGGAGGAGAACAGACAAATGCATCAATTATACATGTAGCCAGGACTATCAATGGAGGGAACACAAAGGGAAAGCTTTAAAAGATTTACTGTAGTTACCCATAGCTCCTAATGAGCACATTGAACACATGCTAGAAGTATAGTGTGAAAACCCATGACTGAATTAGGAAAATAAACCCTTCATTGATTAGCAGATTTACACATGCATGACTGAACATCACAGGCTAAATGTCCCATGATTTTGGTCATTTTTTTTGTAACTATAATATGTGCAAGAATAGTGGAATATATGGGCAGAATAATATGAAAAGTACAGTATTAAGATAATTTTGAAAGAAAGTGATAGTTGAGAAATACGGGTATGAATAGAGAAAGTGTTCTTTGCTGTGCAGCAAGGCTAACCTTTATTTCTTGCTCCCTGACAGACCGCATTCGGGATCTTTTCACAGCTGATGACTTCAATAATTTGACAAAGTTGGTTCTGGTCAATGCGCTGTACTTTAAAGGAAACTGGAAGTCACAATTTAGGCCTGAGAATACTAGGACATTTTCCTTCACTAAAGATGATGAGAGTGAAGTGCAAATACCCATGATGTACCAAAAAGGAGAATTTTACTATGGTACGTGCAATTGCGCTGGGTTCTTTAATGCAAATTTTTCGAACAAGTTTTCTGTTTCCTTTTACATGGGCGGTATTATACCTGCTGTCAGGGGACAAACCAGGGATTCTCCACTTCCTAGGAAACATAAGGTACCTAATCTTAGCTGCTTAATATGACACTATTTCTTGTTACCTGTACTTTAATTAATTAGTTGTTGCTATTCAGTGGGTATTAATGCAAGGTCTGCATCTGCATCCACTTTAGAGTAAGAAGGTGGTAGGTGGGTTGTTTGTGCATGGCAAGCACACTACTCACTGTAGGGATCACCATTTGATGTCTACAAGCTTCATCACCAGTGGGCAGATTGATGTATCTTGCATGCTTCTTTGCTGCAGTGAGTGGTACCTTCCTAGTGTGTCCCATGGTTGTCCAAACCTTGCTTTAATATCTCATTCCAGCATCTCATTGATAGTTTTTGGGCAGGGCAAAATCTGGATGAGAGATGTCCAGAACTCACTGCTAGGCATCATTTAATGACAAACTAGGATTGCAACTCTGCTTCTCATTTCAACAACCTGTATATTATCTTCCTTCCTGTAACAGGTATGGAATCCATTATCCAGAAACCCGTTATCCAGGAAGCTCCGAATTACAGAATGGCCAGCTCCCATAGACTCTTTCATCCAAATAATCCAAAATTTAAAAATGTATTTCCCTTTTCTCTGGAATAATAAAACAGTGCCTTGTACTTGATCCAAACTAAGATATAACTAATCCTTATTGGAACCAAATCCAGGTTATTAGATCTATTTAATGTTTAAAGGATTTTCTAGTTGACTTAAGGTATGAAGATCCAAATTCCAGAAAAGATCCATTATCTGGAAGACCCCAGGTCCTGAGCATTCTGGATAACCGGTCCCATACTTGTACTTGGATTGAATTTAGATTTATTAATATTCTGAGATTGAGTTATGGTTGTGCTAACAAATACTGCTGTGCAAACATGAGTAGGTGGTTGTTTATTTTATACCAAATGAATAATTTGATATGGATAATGCATTTCAGTAGCTTCTTCAGTAATTTTTTGCAGAAATTTGATTACTAAAAAATAAACTCTACTATTTATGTTTGCTGAGAAAGTAGCTATTCTCAGAAAGCCAAAGCTAGTGCCCATATCCAAGCTTCACTGACCCAATAGTGCAGATTTTCTTAATATCTATACAAAATTATGTCTTGGCTTTAGAAACATCTGATACTGTATAAGAAAAGGACATTTTTCAGTTTTTTTATTTTTAAATGACAATCATCATTTAATAAAGCATGTCCAATAATGCTTGATTTTACATTATTTGTCATTATGTCAAAAACCCATAAGGTCAACTCCATATAAAATGATATATATCAGTGAGTTCAAGCTTTTCTAAGTTTTTGGGTTTATGTAGTCTACTTACATAATGCATCTTTTTGCATCTAGACAACATTTCTACCTTTTTACATTTCTTAACAGCTGTGTAGATTTTCATTATTAGTCATACTCATACTTGCGCTCACCACTGCTCTTACTAAACTCTCTTTGTTCCTGGCATTCTAGCTCATTTATTTCTTGCATTGGCTTCTAAAGTATTGACCTGCTGTTATTTGTAACCTTTGACTTTGTAGTGCAATAATTGTAGTCCAATACACCTTCACACTCACTAGACCTCTGTCCAGGAAGGACATTGGCCAAAAAGTTAAGCAAACCACGGAGTGCAGAAACTGTGATAAACTGCTTTTCCTTTATTATTCTACTTATTTTATTCTGACAAATGCATTTTGTTTTTAGATTAAGTTTTATAGAATACGGCTAATGCTGCTCATTATGTGTTGTACAATTTTGTCATGGCAATGTCTTGACAAACAGAACATACAATATATATAGTGAATAACGTACCCCCTCATGTAAATTATATGGTTATTATAAGTTACCGAGGAGTTTCATGACTGGCCGAGTGTTTTTATACAAGTCATGGAACTCCGAGGTAACTTCTAATATCCTCATATTTTGCAACTGGGGGTAATTTATTTATTATAATACACAAGTTTCACCGAGTCATGTGATGACATAACTACTCACCGTTTATAACTGATGACATCAGAACTCAACGTTAATAAGGATATAATACACAAAAGCCATGAATATCTTGTAAATTATATCCTTATAAACAGTGAGTTCTGATGTCATCAGTTATAAACGGTGAGTTCTGATGTCATTTCTGGCACATGGCTCACTGTAACTTGTGTATTATTATAAATAAAGTACCGCCAGTTGCAAAATATGAGGATATTAGAAGTTACCTCGGAGTTCCATACCTTCAGCCTCGTGTTTTTATATGGTCGGTAACTTATAATATCCTTATATTTTACAAGAGGGGGTCCTATATAATTTACAAGATATTCATGGCTTTTGTGTATTATAATACAATAATTGCCTGAATACACAGATGCTGTATCTGCATTTAGTTGTGTGCCCTATGCAATGGGTTTAAAACTGTTTCAGAGACGGACCATTCTTGGTATTCTTTCTCTGTGAAAATGATAAAACACTCCATGTAGCATTTTTAGTCCAAAAAGCATTCAGTCATTGCTAATACAGGCTGAATAATGGATCCTTTGGGAAAACAAAAATTTAATTTTTTTTTTTACTTAACACTCTTGCTATATGATATTTTTTTCTGCTGTAAGTTATTTGTCAATAAAGCAGTGAGAATATGCTACATATTCACAGGTGTTTTATAGAGGTAGATAAATTACCGTTTTTAGCAATATGTTTATGTTTGGGATGTTAATAATGACCTCAGGCTCCAAAAAGCCAACAAAAGAAACGTGTTCTTTTTGGTTGTGGGAGTGGAAATCTAATTACTTGTTGAGCAGGAAACAACAGAACACATATTATATAAACAAGGTATATTAGAAAAAGAATCAAGATAAAAGGAAAATGACTGAAGCCCTTGCTGCTCTTGGTTTGGCACAAGCTTTAGATGTGTGTGAAATTTACCTGTAAAATCAGAGTTTAGTGCAGCTCATATAACTGAAAAATCTGATGAATATACAGAAGATATACTGTATATAGTAAGTTCTTATGGTTACCCAATGCACCACACGGAAGTTCTGGCTGCAACTGGAACACAAACACACTGACAATAATATTGCTTATTAATTAGTGTACTAGGTGAAGAGAGACAGTTACAGCAATCAGCTTTGCTTTTGTAATTCTGTGAAATCCGTGCTGCTTGCTATGTAGTAGAGCAGTATAGTAACATAGCAGTTGGCCCATTTTGTTTGTCCTATAAGTGCTTCATTCTAGTGTTATGTCGGGCCTTTTAAATTACTTTGTATGGATTCCTTGTGTGTTTTGATTTCTAGTTCCCTCCACATTTGCAGGATGGGTGTTCCATGTGTTTCCTTATGTTACCATTCAGTTTTCTTTCCTCCAACTTCATGTCATGCTTTCTAGTTCTAGCCATGTTGCACTGCTGAAAAATTCTCCCTTTGTATCACTTTTCTCCCATCTCTCATCTAAGTCTTGGAGCCTTTCCTGATATATTTTGTCATTTAGATCATGAATCATCTTAATTGCCCTGCTCCTTTTGTTTTATTTATTGGTAGACTAATTTGCTTTCCCCATTACTCTAATGCATTCCTTGCATGCTGTTAAATCATTTGAAATTATTATTCTGATCACTGGCTATTACTATTCTCTCTGCATTCACCTTTGGAATTTCTGTGCCCCGTATGCATTATGTTTCATTTAGTCTAATTAAATTTAAGTTCCAGAATCCTTGTCCAATACTCGTAATTTCCATAAATTATTTTGCATGTATCTTCTTCATGAAGATAAATTCAGATCTGCAATGAAATGTGCGTCACCTTGAATACCTTGGGTATTATTGCTAAATATACTAAACAGAACAGGAAGTAGCTCAGATCCCAGAAGAAATTTGTCTGATTCCATCTCTTGACCTGACACCATTAGCAGTACTCCAGCTCTTGTTATTTAGGCAAAAAAGATATACATTTTACAAACTACAAGTCCAATTCTAAACACTAAGATGGCATTATAGTATTAAGAATAATGGACTTATTATTATGCAGTGTTTAGACTAATACATATGTTGGGCACCAATAATGCATCATAAATCAAGGCAGAGTAATGCCAATATAGTTAAAAGTACTAACAAGATTTAATATGGTGCATCTGCATTGATGGCATATCTGGGACTTTTCTTGGGGGGGATACGATACACATCATCTTTCCCTGGAATTTTGGGTTTCAGTTCTGTCACCTCAACCACCTCAACCTCTACCCCCAAAATGTTTTTGTTGAAACACAGCGCTGGACCACTTCTCTGAACCTTGCATGGGTAGAGTAAAGTATAATCTAAACCAGGAATGCCCATACTTTACTAATGCGAGGTCTACTTTTAGCAATGTTGTCCCCTTATGACCTACATCCATAAAAGCATTGTTAACATTATATTGCATGGAAAATATTACTTAAATATTATATTGTATTTATGAGAGAATTTATATTGCTATATTTAACAACTATTTCTTATGTAACCTTAGCGTAATAAACATCTGAATGAAAAGAATGAAACAGGAGGGTGATATAGACGAGCTGTTTGTTCACAGTGTCTTGAGATCTACTGATCACCAGCTAAAGGTCTACTGGTAGATCCTGATCTACCTTTTGGGCACCCGTGATCTAAACAATACCTTTACATCCTTTTTTTCAAAGTGCATTTTTTTTTTTGTAACATAGTAGAAAAACAGCCGTGCAAATAATATGTTTTCATTAACAATAAGATGGTAGTACTTATATGATTTTCATCTCATACATCACCAAGAAAATATTTAACCCCCAAAAAAATAGTTTTTTACGGTTTCATAGTTACAGGAATTAAAGTTATTTGTAAATGTAGTTGCTGCTTAAATGTAGTCGTTGAAAGCAATACCTTTCTGTTTACATTCTCTGACTCCTGAAACAATTATTAATTAATAAATTTTAGACTCAAAAGACAAAAATAGTTAAACAAAAACTGTTTTCAATTGCAATTACTTTTACTGACCGTGGAAGCAAAAACCTATTGCTCTGTGAGGCTACAGATTTATTGTTACTTCGTATTACTTATTTTTCTGCTCAGTCCCTCTCGTATTTATCTTTTGGTCTCGTTTCAAACAACTCTCTGTTTGCTAGGGTAAACTGGAGCCTAGCAACCGGATAGCTGCTGAAATTCCAAACTGAAGTCTTATCACTGCTAAATTTAAGGTGAACCATCCCTCTTCTCTTGCTAGCAATCTAATATATTTGTTACCTTCTTTTTTTCATATTGCTACGTTTATTGGTTTTAAAGTTTTATATCACAAAATTGTGAGTGCAGTGTTCCAGCAGATGTCATGGATGAGCATTATAGTGTTACAATACCTTGCATAATAGTGATAAAGCAATACATGGGTCATTCATGTCACGGTGAACATTATCGTACAATAAAGAAGAAAGGAAGAGACCGCAGGGAAAGAATGAGGAATTGGTACATTTGTAATACTATATGGCAGGGCTACTAAATTTAGTTAAATAAAATGTCTTTGGGTTAATATATGCACTATTAATTTGTGTTGTATTCTACAGCTACATCTCAGCTACAGAGGTACTATATATCCTCTGAAGGATGCATGCCTTTTAAAGTGCAAAAAAATACTTATATAATATATATAATACTTAAAATATACGTGGAGGTGACAGAATGACATAGACTTGCACCAACATACTAATTTTAGTAGGGATGCACTGAATCTAGGATTTGGTTCGGGATTCGGCCTTTTTCAGCGGGATTCGGCCAGATCCTTCTGCCCGGCCTAACTGAATCCTAATTTGCATATGCAAATTAGGGACGGGAAGGGAAATCACGTTACTTTTTGTCACAAAACAAGGAATTAAAAAATGCTTTCCGCTTTCACACCCCTAATTTGCATGTGCAAATAAGGATTCGGTTCGGTATTCAGCCAAATCTTTCGCGAAGGATTCGGGGGTTCGGCCGAATCCAATATAGTGGATTCGATGCATCCCTAAATTTTAGTTATCCATGAGCTAATATGAAGACTGAACATTTCAAGTTTGTCAACTGTTTAAAAATGTGTTCTTCACTGGCAGTTGTGTGGATGTTCACATGTATTGTTGTCTGTACCCTTTTTGTTGTAGGGGAGTTTACTGATGGATCTAATGAGGCAGGAGGCGTTTATCAAGTCCTAGAATTGCCCTATGAGGGGGAGGAAATCAGCCTTATAATCATTCTTTCCAGACAGGAGGTTCCACTGGCCACAATTGAACCTTTACTGAAAGCCCCTTTGATTGAAGAATGGGCAAATTCTGTGAAAAAACAGAAAGTGGAAGTTTACCTACCAAGGTAGGTATCATTCACATGCTCCATTGGCTACACTTGCTAAAAGTAAACAGAATTAAAGCACATCTGCTTTGAGTGTTTTCCAATAATGGGATTGCCCTGTTCATATATACCAGTTTTAATAGCCCATACCAACAAGTGAGCAGGTAGCTTGTTTGAAAGCAAACATCTGCTTAATTTTGGTTTCTTGTACAGGAGCAAATTTGTAACCTGGAATAATAACATAATGACAAGGATGCACAAAATTAGTTTTGTTTTGGAAATCGGCAATCCCAGCGTTTTTTGAAGAACTTTGATCTGGAAGAATCCATAGTGCTCTTACAGAACCAAAACCCTTAAAATCATGTTATTTTAAAGCATTTAAACTGACTGTGCAAATGAGGGTGTGTAGCTGAGTCCAAAGGTTACTGATCTGGTGCATCCTTACATAATGATAATTTTACTCTTTGATCAAGGTAATTATGATTTTTCATTCCACGTGTATGGTTTAGTTTCAAAGCATTTCATATTCTGATATTTACTTCTTGATATATAGCTTCTACAGCTATGTTCTCCTCATTTTCTTCTAGCATTATATAGTAAAGTGAATCTCTCAAGTCTTTTGCAAAGCATGTGAAAATATATATACCTGTGGGGTTACGTTGAGCTTCGCTAGTTTAAGAGTTTACCCCCCAACTAATTAGATTGTCCATGGCATTTACATTAGTTTAGCTGTCTTAAAGGAGAAGGCAAGTTGGTTACCACCTGGGGGTGCCAAATGTTAGGCACCCCCAAGTGAGTGTATTTACTTACCTGAAACCCCGGGCCAGTGCTCCTATCAGCAGAAAACTGCACTGACCTGGTGTTATTCCAGTGAGCACCATGGAGAGCTCCTCTTCCAGCTTCTTCTGTCTTCTTGCAGTTGCTCATGCGCATTAGAGTGAAAAGCGCAACTTTAACAAAAAATTCGGCTTTTTCATTCAACTGCGTATGCGTCTGCCCCGGGAAATTTGAAGAAAGAGGAAGGCGGAAGAGAAGCGATCCGTGGTGCTCGCTGGAATAACCCCGGGCCTGTGCAGTTTTCTGGGGATAGGAGCACCTAAATACATTCACTTGGGGGTGCCTAATATCCCTCCTGCCCTCCCCCTCACGATGACCCGTTTTTATTTAGCTTCTGCTTATTTCTTCCCTCTGTTTCCTCCTTGTCTTTTCTTCTACCCTGCCCTTCCTTTCCCCCTAACCAACTCTATGTCAACTGCCCTTCCTTTCCCCCTAACAACCTTTTCTGTCTCTTGCTGACTGGATAACATTCCTCCTTATTATGGTGCTGTCATGCTTCAGAAACTTTCAGTGTCAGAGGATGCTGCTCACAGAATAGAGTCTTCCAACTTTCACTAAAGAAACTGAAGACATGCACAAAGATGCCACAAGCATGCCTCCTTCCTGCACATGGAGGTTTTCACTGGCCACTCACCCTCCTCCGTTCCTGGAGGTCTTAAGGGGGAAACCCTGAGGTGTAATCCCACACCTCCTTTTAATTACAACTTAATTAACTAACTACCTTTAACTTTGGCAGCTGCAAAACACTTACTGGCAAGGAATGGAAGCCCACCCTGGTCTCCTCCACAATATACACAACGTCGTTCAATTTTTACACACATATCTTACAATATACACACAAACATACTGAATGTATGTCTGTAATATTGTTATTTTTTTAGGCTGCAATACAGTGACTATGCCAGTTCAACTGTTATCCATATCACTTGGCAGTATATGTCAGCAGCTTGCCAGCCAAGCAGATTTTGTCAGAAATGTCCTTGGTTTTTGAGTGATATATAAAAGAAGGCACAGTAGATGTTGCGAACACAACTAATTTGACTCTCTGTGGAATCTACCTTATGTGTAATGTCTTATAACAGCTGTGTTTAGCAAAGGCATTAAAATAAATGTTCCAAAGAGTCTTGTAGTTTGGCAAAGACGTGCTCCTACAGAGAGCTTCTCAGCAGAATCCTACTTAGTAAATGGGGAAGCCACCAGAGACACATGTAGTTACTGTTGACAGCTGAATGCATAAAGAGTTTTGTAGTTTCCTTTACAAAGAGGCAGAACTCTCAAGTTAATTTTCTCTTTATAGCTGTAAAAACAAAAACACACATGACAATAGAAATTGCCTATAAAGATGCAAATCTGATAGTTCAGCGTACTTTAGTAAATATAAATATATTCATAATGCATGGCATTTTAAACCATAGGATAAATCTATGGAGACATAGCACCATAATGTACAACAACAAAATTTTACACTTCTGCTTTACACCTACAGCAGAGAAAATAAGTATTGAACACGTCAACATTTTTCTCAGTAAATATATTTCTAATGGGACTATTGATATGAAATGTATCTGTATCTATATTTGACAGTATATTGCTTTGATGAGATATCATTTTGATTTATGTACATTGTATTGCTATATTATATATATAAAGAGATTATTTTTTTGATACCACAGTGTACAGAGTGTGCAGACCCAACACATGCAATATAGAGTTTTGGGTTACTTAATGTAAGGGGTACTTTTGCATATTTTGCTCTATTTTTGGAGTGTCTTCTATTTTTGTATGAAATTTACACCAGATGTTTTGTTCCATACTTATTTTCCCTGCTGTATGTTCTATCAATTATTTGGCTAAATATTTTTAAATATGATGTTTGCATTTGGTCTATTTTATAGTCATTGTGTTTTTCAACTCTCTTGTTTAGAATCTAAACTAATTTCTGCTTTCCTAGCAAATGGGGGGGGGGCTAAATGAGTGAAAAATTAGACAGCCTGAATTGTGATATCTGTTAATTCAAATAAAATACCAGTTTTACCACAAAATGGAATGGATTTGTTCCTGGTGGCCAGATATTGCTAACAAAATTGGAGAACAGAATGCAAATAATCTTAAAAAACAGAAAATCAAATGTCCCCCCAATAATAATGGCTACATTGAAATAAACGTTACTTAATATATTAATATTATTAAGTTTTACCCCACTCAGAATCACTCTCCACTCATTTCAGTGCCAGTTGCAAGCGTCAGCATTTCTGAGCAACTACTGCCTGCTGAACAAGGACACCTACAAGCTCAGGCAAATGCTGCTGAAATAAATAGAGAGTGATTCCAAAAGGGTTGTCATCTGCACACAGAGCTGTAAATTGTCTATAAGACGAAATGCCCAGTATTGTGTCACTTTCCATTGTCCATATCCTTCCCTTGTTTGTTTACAATATTAAAGGGGTTGTTCACCTTCCAAACACTTTTTTTCCATTCCAGTTTTCAGATCAGAAATAAATACATTTTCCTATTTCGTCCCATTTTTTATTTTTTACCGTTTTTTCAAAAATTGAAGTGTAAAGTTTAATGTTCCTGCTTCTGGTGTTTGAGTCTGGCAGCTCAGTAATTCAGGAGCAGATTCTGAACTGTTACAATTTGCTACATTTAGTTGATACTGTGGAATATTAGCAACTATTGTTGCTCAGCAGGGACAGATATAAGAAATGTATTAATCAACTAAGAGGCGTATTTATTAAAGTTGCTTTAGAGGTTTTGGAAACAACTAAACTCACATGGTGTTCATGTTTTTTTCACTTAATAAATTTTGAATTTTTATAATAAATGAAAACCTCAAATTTTTCAAGATTCCTGGCAAAATAAAAAATAATCAAAATGTGATTAAGTAAATGGGCCCCGTAATGTATTAATATAGAACAGTTACAGAGTCAGTGCCCCCTCCAAAGCTGCTTTAGAAAGACATAAGAAGGTAAAACAATTAACTTTTAATCTTCAGTATTAGAAAAATGGTCATAACTAGAAAATAGAGATTAATTGAAAAAAATTTCTGGTGAACAATCTGAAAATAATTTAACTGGGAAAAAGTGTTTGGAAGGTGAACAACCCCTTTTAAGAGGCTTAATCTTATTTTAGAAACACTTTTCTTTTAAAATATGTAATCTTAAACCACGTACATACTGTAATTATGATGGAAGAAAATGAAAACATGGACAAAATAAAATATTGCTGTTGGAATTTAGTCAATGAAGCAAAATTAGTTGTTTTACCAATTACATGTTTGCTTTTAAAATCTGAATATGAAAGAATTGTTTAGAAATACAGCTTCTATGAGTGTTCTGTTAGCCTGGAATAGGAAATCTTACCAGCTCATGTCCAAACAAGTCATTACAAAATAACCTTGCTAGATTGCCAGATTCACAATGAGAGTCCACAATTAAATGGGTATTTTATCCTCATTTCTCTTATTTCTCATTCCGTCTGTTCTGTATTTTGTAGCATATTAAATAATCAAGGTTATTGTATGTCGTCAGTGTCTGAAGGACTCCGATACTTTTCATTTATGTATTTTTCATGTTCTGTTGAAAAATGTTTCAAATCTTTTGCCATCTCATCTTTTAGATGTTAGAGCGTGTTTGCTAAACTACAAATGGAATATATACTTTCTGCCTAAATCTGTGTGTTCTATAAGTATATTTATAGGTATGCTAAATAAAACTTATATGCTAGATACTAAAGTGCCACTTTACTGGGAGTTTGAACTGGGTAATCCTGAAAGATTTCAGTAGTTCAAATTATTTCTCATTTACTAAACAAAATATATTTAATTTTAAACCCATCTGGCAGCAGGTCACTCACCCGCATTTTGTGCAGCTAATTGCCCTATTCCATTTCGCTACCAATGATGCTCAAAATAGGGAGTCTTTTGTTTATCCATTAAAAGTAGTAAACCTTAAATTGTTACCTTGCCTTTGTAACACTTTCCCATGAAATAAAGACTAAGGTATGTCTAACTGAGTAACAGGCCAGCATTTTTTAGCTTCTATCTGACCTGCAAGAGTTTTACATGCTATACTACACGCTGTATGATTCTAACAAGTTTTATACTGGAAGCACATCATGGTAACGTTGTTTTGTTCCATACTGCCGATTCTTCAACTAACATGATAGAAAATAATTTGGAATTTTCTTAGGCTGACAAGGTCCCCTTTAACAAATAATAGGAGTGAGGTAAATATTTCTTACATTCCAAATGCTTTTTTTAAAAAAAAGTAAGTAAACATGGTAAAGACAAGGTATTAATTTTCCCTCTAATATTAAAGAAAATGCTCTTTGCTTAGTTTTATTTACCTTTGACGTAGTTAATATACCATTAACTGTAAGAATATAATGTGCAACATGCAAAGTTCCCCTAGTAAATCTCATTTATACCCATTTGAGAATAACATTAAAATTCAACTCATTTCTTGCTGGTAAGAGGTCCCATCTCTTTTCGCTTTATATCATCTTGATATATAGAGATCTGTAGGAAAGCAAGATTGAAATTTGATGTAGTGATTCAGTAATTTTCCTACTTAGGCTGCTGAGATTAACTGCTGGCTTCAGAAGCACAGGCTTTTGATTAAAATGCAGAAGTGGTGTAGAGTTTTATCAAAGCACTAAATAAACAGTTATAAATATTTATATCTACTGACAAAAGTATGCATGCTATGAAGTGTAGAATACTGATAATGTCCACTAAGGAATGAAAAGTCACAGCCCAAGAGTGATAGGTTATGCCTCTCTCTTTCTAAATCCTTGTCTAACAAACATAAAGAAGATAATTAAATTGAATTGTTTAAATGTAAACTTTTTTATACTCTCTTCAGTATATCCCTTTTATAGAGGAAATGTTAAATTCTGAGAGGGGATAAAGAAAATGTGGTGTTGGGATGCCCCAAACTACCCTGTTGAGCTTCTTTCACTGGCCTAAGATATTGCAGCCTAAGAAAAGATAAGGAGAATTTTGTTCTAAATAAGCTGCATTGTATAAAAGATAGTATAGAAATGTAGCAGAAAAACTGAACAAAAATATCTGTATTTGTATTTATTTCAGTGTACTTCAGAAACATTCTGCATCCTAATTGGATAGATATAATAACCTGATCAATTTACAGTATGGGTAAAGACACAGGGGTAAATTTATCAAAGAGTGAAGTTCCGCAAATAGAGTGAAATTCTGCAGCTCTCCATTCATTTCTATGGGATTTTGAAAGGCATATTTATCAATGGGTGAAAGTGAAATTTCACCCTTTGATAAATACGCCTTTAAAAACCCCCATAGAAATGAATGGGAAGTGGCGGAATTTCACTCTAGTGGCGGAACTTCACTTTTAACTCCACTCTTTGATAAATATACCCCGTAGAGCTACTACTAGCAGCAACTAGTAGCAGCTACTTATCACACTACAAAATAGAAAATAGTGAAAATTGGCTTTGCTAAGACACTATGGGGGTTATATATCGAAATCTGAAATGTTCTCACTATTTTCTGAAAACCACTCTGACCAAATCCACACTGACTTTTCTCCCCTATTTATCAAGAAATTCCAATGAAAATTTCTTGTGCAGGAATACTCAAAAATCGTGAAAAAATCTGAATCGTACAATTTTTTGGATTTGTCGAAAACTTCGACTTTTCCGGGTTTGACACCCGAAACCTGCGACTTTTCCAGAGTTGACACCCAAAACCTCGAAATCTTCAGATTATTGATCAAAAACATCTACCATTGACTTCTACCTGAACTTGGCAGGTCTGAGATGGAGTACTTTTTTTATTCAGGCTTTTAACACCATTGAGAAAAAAATCTGATTTATAAATAACCCCCTACGTGTGTTTTAGCAGAATAAATTCTCATTATTGTCTACGGTAGGTTTTTTTTTTTTTTTTTTGCAGCCACAACAAGTAACTGCTACTAGTAGCTCTGTCTTCACTCTATAGGTTTATGGTAAATGACTTATTTGCTGCCAGTAGATATTTCCTATGAGTCATTGCTGCAGAAAAATAAACCTTTTGCCAAACCATAAACAGCTGTGTATAGGAACGTGATTCGGCCACATACAATGGGAAACAAAACACAGTCCATCCTTCTTTCTATAACTTCTGCATTAGAATTGAGCTTGAGAGCTCTTCTGTTTATACCTACATGCTAATAGTCATGTTATATGCATAGTAGATCTATGTGTGGTAAGATGTGATGGGAGAGGCAGAAATACTGATGTTATGTAAGCCATTAATATGAGATATCCTTTAAGTAGGCTATAGATTATATTTTTATACTTTTTAAATCACATTGTTCCACCGCCACACATCTGAGTCATCAAATTGTATTAAAAAAGTATCTGTAAGTTTATTTGTGGGCAAAGAGGGCTTACTACTTACACTTTACTGGCATCAGAGCTATGGGCATTAATAAAAGATATGATCTAAATAAGAATTTACTAGGTGACAGATGTACTGTATTTATTTTTCTTTGTTTATAATCCTTATGCGACTGGCACTTCCACACTTGCTAGAATTGACAGCTGTAGATGTACAGTCACGACAAAAATACAATAACCTTGTCTGTAATCCCTACTGTATCTTACTGTTATATTAATTCTGTAAGAGCATCATTGAGAATGTCAGCCAGGTATTGACTCTGGGCATCAATAAAAATATGTATAAATAGAGTATTAAAGTAAAAACTTGCTACAGCTGCTCTCTGCATGAAACAAACATTAATTGATTCAGTAAACAGAATTTTCAGAGACTATGTAATATAGATTTGCAACTGATTCTATATTTAGGGAGTGATTTATCAAGGTCCGAATTTCAATTTTTGCCACAATTTGATTTTTTGTGCACAAGCACTAACAAATTTGAATTATATTTTCAAAAATCTCAAATGGCTGGTATTTATTAAGCAAAAAAAAAAAATTGAATGTAAAAAAATTGGCATCTAAAAGCTTGTGAATTAATGTAGAAGTCAATGGGAGTTGTCCTAGGCAAAATTCAAGCAATTTTTTTTTTATTTGAGATTTTCAAGTTTTCATGATTGTAAACTCACAAATTCGACTTTTTTAATCTTAAATCTTGATGGCTAATATTTGAATTAGAACTGTTTCCATGTTTGGATGTGATAAATCTCACATTCGAATTGGGGGATTAAAATTCGAATGTGTGAATTTTGACACCAAAAAAATTAGAAAATTCAAATTTACTATTTGACCCTTAATGAATCTGCCCCTTAATGTTAGAATGTTTATGTGTTGTTTAGATAATCAGTGAGCAAGTGCTCAATAATTGTACCCTATATTGCAGATTTTTTAAGGGTCGAAGGGAAAATTAGAATTCCAAATTATTTTTTTTGGTCAAAATTCTCAAATTTAAATTATGAATTATCCAAACATGATTTGAATTCAAATTCATATGTGGAGATTTATCATACTCTGGCCCTTTAAGAACTCAAATTCGATTTAATTTAAACCTGCCAAATTGCTGTATAAGTCAATGGGAGAGGTCCAGGGATCAATTTGGGGATGTTTTGCAGCCTTCCTGACATTCACGTTTTTTTTTAATTTGATTCGAGTTTTTCAAATTCAATTTGAGTACAGGTCGATTACATTTGTCCGAGCTGAGAAAAATCTATTTTAATAATAAATTTCGATTGGTCGAATTTCAACTTTCTGGGACTTTTAAAAAACTCACATGCATTCTGAATTCGACCCTTGATAAATGTGCCTCGAAATGTTAGATGCAAAGGTTCTGTAAAACGTATACGAATTAAAAGGGAATTAACCACAGTGGCCTCGAGAAATGTGTGCTTTCACAGTATTCACCATAACTATGCTTTATCCATAATCACATATCTACAGTCTTTTTTTTTTTCTAATGCTGTCCACAGAGCATGAGCCATTAAAATGGTAAAAAAAAAACACAAATCAATCGCTCTATCATTCTATATTATTATAATATTGCATCCATTTATTTGTTTTTGGACAAGCAATGATAGAAGGGCAACATTTTGTTGAAGCAAGGATTACCTATACTTAGTACAGGTGAATGCATTTCTTGTCTTCTACTATTTCTCTGCCCTTCTCCCTGACATTTGTTCCATACACTGCCCATCATTAGGACTTGATTCCGTCACTTTGTTTTCTTCACCAGATTTAGCGACCATTATCGTGTGTTAGGGCTCTTTATGGAGGAACGATTTTGAGAACCCACTGGGAGATAGTTGTCCACCTCATGCATTTCAAAAAAGTTTCCTCATGCATCTTCAAGCTTGAGAAAACACAATACATGATAAATGTTGAAGAATAAAAACATTAGAGATACATGAAATAAGATGCACAAAGAATGTGTTTGCTATCTCCTTCTTTAAGTATCCTATTCAAGAGGAGTTAATATCTCTTTATAAAAGCTAGGGTAAGCACTGCAAACTATAAATAACAATAAATATGAGAGAGCCAATAATACTGTATCTTTTTTGTAACTGTTGAAAGCTTATTGTATTTAAATTGATTATTGTTAAATGTATCTATAGGTTCAAAGTTGAAGAAGTGGTGAACCTCAAGGACATCTTGATGCGGCTTGGCATAACTAAAATATTCTCCGGGGAAGCTGATCTGTCTGCTATATCTGGTAAGATTTCGCAATCCAGTGGTGTAACCAAATGTTATTGGACCCCAATGCAAATTCATTTTAGCCCCCCCAACATATCTAGAGGTTGTCCTGTTCTACCAATATATATTTAAATTGCTCAATAAAAAGAGCCTCATGGGGCCTCCTATACCTCCTGGGCCCCCTTGCAGCTGCACGGTCTGTTTCCTCTGTAGT
Source organism: Xenopus laevis (assembly GCF_017654675.1). Lineage (NCBI taxonomy): Eukaryota > Metazoa > Chordata > Amphibia > Anura > Pipidae > Xenopus > Xenopus laevis. The sequence continues at coordinate 99,874,107 of NC_054380.1, read as the reverse complement.
TACTGTTATGTTTTGGGTAGCCGAGGATGAGTAGGGTATAACAGTGCTTTATTAGCAGAGTCATGCAGGCATTACACAACAGTAAGCTTTCACTTTTAAGCAGTCTAGACAGTATTGTGTATTCACAGTATAACTATTGTGTACAGTGACATCTACAGGCCATTTGTATAAACACCACAGTTACTCCCCTGACGCTATCATTCAATTCTCTCCACCATTGCATTTTTTTTTCTTGTGCTAAAGTGATTGGAATTTTGCAGTGTGAATATGAAATACTCACAAGATGTTGTTTTTTTTTTTTTTTATAAGAACTTTTTTATAAGAACTCTGTATGCAGTGCGAGAGAGAATGTGCTCTGCCTAGGGCACCAAAAATCATCAGTCTTGCTCTGCTGCAATGAGAAAGTTGCATTTTTTCATTGCATTCTACTGGTCATGCCTACAATCCATCAGACTTAACTACTTGGCAATATTCCTTCTGGATTTTTTTAGAAATAGGGGGAAGTTGTAGCATAAAGTATTAAGGAATGTTGTGTACAAGCAACAGCTGCTGCTTAGAAAGAGTTATAAGACCGTACTTGTGACTGTCCTCTCATGGCAAACAGCCCACTCCCATTAGGCTAATGGCAAAATTGCAAATTCACTTTTACTGTGATATAGAGAGAGTGCTATTCTGAGACAGTTTGCAATTACCGTATATACTCGAGTATAAGCCGACCCGAGTATAAGCCGAGGTACCTAATTTTACCTACGAAAACTGGGAAAACTTATTGACTCTAGTATAAGCCTAGACACAACTACAGCCCTGTCTCCCAGCAGCGCATATTCCGCCAAAGCGACCCCCCAGAGATCAACCGGACTTCTTTGCAAAGTTGATGGTGACAGAGAATTGCCAAACGGATTACTGTGTGCATTGTCCCACTGTCCCACTACCATGTGCAGAGGGTGCTGTGTGATATTGCCATCACTGTTAATCTTTCGTATAACCAACAGAGGGCGCTGTGTGATATTGCAGTCACTGTTAATCTTTCGTATAACCAACAGAGGGCGCTGTGTGATATTGCAGTCACTGTTAATCTTTCATATAACCAACAGAGGGCACTGTGTGATATTGCAGTCACTGTTATTCTTTCATATAACCAACAGAGGGTGCTGTGTGATATTGCAGTCACTGTTATTCTTTCATATAACCAACAGAGGGCGCACTGTTATTCTTTCATATATCCAACAGAGGGTGCTGTGTGATATTGCAGTCACTGTTATTCTTTAATATAACCAACAGAGGGCGCTGTGTGATATTGCAGTCACTGTTAATCTTTCATATAACCAACAGAGGGCGCTGTGATATTGCAGTCACTGTTATTCTTTCATACAACCAACAGATGGCGCTGTGTGATATTGCAGTCACTGTTATTCTTTAATATAACCAACAGAGGGCACTGTGATATTGCAGTCACTGTTATTCTTTCATACAACCAACAGATGGCGCTGTGTGATTTTGCAGTCACTGTTATTCTTTCATATAACCAACAGATGGCGCTGTGTGATATTGCAGTCACTGTTATTCTTTCATATAACCAACAGAGGGTGCACTGTTATTCTTTCATATAACCAACAGAGGGCATTGTGGGATATTGCAGTCTCTCCCCAAGTGAACTGTTAGTATAGGAATGATTAAAAGTGACTGCAATCTCAGCTACTCGGGTCAGGTACCGCTGACCCGAGTATAAGCCGAGGTAGAATTTTTTAAGCACATTTTGGATGCTGAAAAACTCGGCTTATACACGGGTATATACGGTAGTCTTCCTTTTTTATTGCCCGTTTTTGGAATATCTAGCTTTTTGTTTAGCAGCTCTCCACTTTGTGTCTGGTTGCTAGGGTCCAATTTAACATATCAACCAGGTAGTGGTTTGATAGGGAAACATCCATATGAAAAAAGGAGGACCTAAATAGAAATATAAGTAATACAGTGTAAGAAAAACAATAAAATTGTAGCCTCTGTTGCGTCTAGTGTCAGTGACCCCCATTTGAAAGCTGGATAGAGTCAGAAGAGGAAGGCAAATAATTTAAAAAAAAAACATTGCAAAATAATAACTAATTAAAAAGGTGTTAAGAATAAGCCATTTTTTAATTTTCTAAAATTTAACCTGAAAGCTAACCACCCCTTTAAAGGGGAACTGAAGTCTAAAATAGAATAATGCTAGAAATGCTGTATTTTGTATGCTAAACATAAACATGAACTTACTGCACTACAAGCCTAATTAAACAAATGATTTATGATTTCAAAGTTGGCCACAGGGAGTCACCATCTTATAACTTTGTTAAACCATCTTTGCAAGACCAAGCCCATGCACATGCTCAGTATGGTCTGGGCTGCTTTTTTTAGGCTAAGCTTAGGGATCATTATAAATTATCAAAACAGCACAAGCCAAATAATATCTGCCAGAAGCCAATACAGCAAAACTGAGATTAATAACCAGAATATGCAGACTGCACTGGGTCCTGGGTTGTCATGCAATCTAATGTGGATTTTATAGTTTTGTATTGTTCAATACATACTTTCTCCAACTCTGCAGAACCAGTGGCTGCAACAATGAGAATCCCAGGCTGTTTAAATCTGGCTCTATGATCTTTGTCCCTGCAGCTGGAGTTGGAAACATTAAAGGGTGATGTAAAGGCAAAAATAAAATCCAATATGAATCTCTACACAGTAGCTGACTGCTCTACACGGAAACAAACAAAGCTGCTTCAGTTCTACATGACTGGGAAGTAAGGTGGGGGGTTGCCCCCTGCTGTTCGAATGTATGATTGTTTCCCTGCAGAGCAGCTAGGGACCTGAAGTTTCATATCTACAGCAAGTAAAACGAAGGTGGAATTACACTGCATACAGTCAGTTTTCTTATACAAATGGTACACTTTTTTTATTAAATTGTATTGGAGATAGGTTTCTTTTTCAATTAAAAAAATGAAACATTTTTTTGCCTTTACATCCCCTTTAAGTGGCATCATACTCAAGATGCCTTCTTAGCCATGGCAACTGCAGCAGTGAAGAGGCAGGTCAGAGACCCAGAGGTCTCCAGCATATATGTATATCATGCCCCAGCCCAGCAACATGGCTGCAGAGGTGCTGCGTTTGACAAAGGTAAATAACACCAGACATGGATGGGCTCCGTTAGATGAAAATATCTGTATCAGTTAAATCTGAACTGAAAATGTGCTATGACCAGTAGATGTGTGTTCTTTTTGGAAACAATGACTTCGATGCTCCAGAGCATTGTTCAGCTTCTCACACACACAGTGCTCAGAGTTAGTGTAGAGTCAGTAATACCTTCACAGAGGCTGAGGGGGCCAAGAGGAAAATAATTGTAATAAATAAAATACGCATTTAACTTTCAATATTTGCATTAAACAAGTTCACAGGCACATACATTCATGCCTGTCTTTATTCTTGTTTATCTACAGACAGCAAAGATCTTTTTGTTGCCAAAGTGGTTCACAAGTCTTTCTTGGAGGTTAATGAAGAAGGTGCAGAAGCAGCTGCAAGTTCTGGTAAACCATCTCTGTAGCTATATATCTCTATTTTTCTCATGTGTGTCCTTGGGAATGGTAAGTGTCCACACACCAGCAGCTTCTAACAAACAAAACATCTATTAACTCGTGTACTTTAAATCCCCGTCGAATCTCTTGAGGATTTACAAAACGTTCTACATAAGAACTTTGTAAGTGCACTTTATAGCAGTTTAACATTCAATACACTGAAACTTAATGGACTTCCATAAGCTTTTACAATTATGATTTACATATTTCCCTCATTAAACATCTAAAACCATTTTTGACTTATACATAAAACCTCAGAGCACTTAGCTTCATTTTCTTGCATCTTCTAAAATGATATTAATGGGCCTTTGCCTGGCAGCCTTATTAAATAATTGAAGACAGTTGATACCTATGCTTGTCAGGATGCAGAAAAGAGTAACAACATGTTTAGCAGTAGTTGGATTTAGAGCACTGAAGTTAAGGCTTTAACTCCCTATAAAACAGAAGGTATTCTTGTATGCAGCAGGGAAAATAAAAATAACTACAATTCATCCATAATTGAAACATTTTGCATAGAAATACTAGACACAGGAGGTCATTTATAAAGTTTGCGAATCGCATATTTATTCTAAAATGGTTGTATTGCCCATGTTTTTTCCTGCACGCTAGAATATTTCACTGCTGTGCACTCATCTTTCCATTTTTTTATTTCGAATTCGCATTGCAAACAAATGTTCGCAAATGGCTCGCAAATGAGTTGGGTGTTTGTGCGAGAGACTGTTGTGTGTGAAAATAGCATTAACAGCAATATAAATTCACAATTTGCAAAACTGTTTTGTCGCGGCGTAAGTGTGTGCATGAATATTCGTAATTTGTGATTTTTGCCATATTTAAAAAAATCTTGTGGACATTCACAGTACGAAAAATAGTTTGCAATTCTGTTTGCACACTTATCCAACTTTATAAATATAACCAGGGCAAATAGATTCATGGTGCAAATCATTCTGCGCTGTGCAAAGTTTATAAATGAGCCCTGCAATGATTTAAAGAGTGGATTATTTTAAAAAGTACTAACAAGCAATCCAGTATTTTATCTCAAAGCCAGGAAGCTCATTGTACATATCTATTTCCCATACCTCTTCCAACAACCTCTCCCAAGCATCAAGTAGCAATAGCCAAAATTGTATATCAAGACAATTAAGTACAGTATTTGATCCAGGCCAGAATATATTTAATTATTTTCTACTATTGCAGGTTCGATAAGGAGCTAATATACTGTGTCTGACAGTGCTATAACTGGGCACCTATATATTTATTTTCCCTTCATACAGATAGGCCCATCGTTTAAGACAAGCAGGCATAGAACTATACAGTCAGCATAATACTGTCAATCTATTACCTGGCTTGCCAGAACTGGTCAATGAATTTTTTTAAATATTGGATAAACACTACTTTCTTACTGGCATTTGTTATACAGCAGAAGATTGGCTGCCAACATAAATAAACTCTATTGCAAGGTGATATCTTTTTTACAGTCAAGCAGTGCTACTTTACCCGAGGATTCATTTTGGAATGCCTTTTACCCGTGTATCAACAGTTAAAAGTAACCAGTTCTTTAGTTTGAAGCAGAACATTGTAAGGGCTGGTAATTGTTTTGGGAAGAATTTGGTGAAAAGTATATTCTAAAGGACTTGACTTACATTCAGTTAGCAGGATTATATTCGTTCCATCATCTTTTAATCACTTTTACTGCATAATTCCTTAAAAGGGTTGCTTAGAATATATTTACTTTATTTGGGCAACATGTTAAATTACATGCACTGCTGTGGCCACTATATCAATTGTGACAAGCTGATTGCCTGTACATGCAATTTTGTGGCGTATTAACAATGGTAGGCAGGTTAAGCGGGCTCTTCTGGCAAAACACAGATTTATTTTCCAAACTTTTCGACAAAAAGGTGCTGGCAAACCATACGTCAGCGTTGCATCATCACACATTTGCCTTTTCACACTTTAGCAGTTTAATCCGACACAGGGGTGACCATTTCAGCACAAAACATAAAAGTAACTCCTGTCCATTGGGCGTTACCTTCACACGTTGGCTAAACTAGTCCCCTTGTGGACTACCAGCAAAACCAGATAAGTTAGGGTCACCCCTGTACTTAAAGTACTCCTTTGGGAAAAAACTCTAACCCCTGGCTTCCCACACTTTCTCAGGCAGACTTTTGGTCACAGTCACAGGCTCCCTCCGCTCTTTGCAATTGCCGGCAGCACCCCCAGCCCCTCTGGGAGTTTCTTACACAGCCAGGAAACCTTCCTGCTTTGCCCTGCTCAGATAGACCTTCCTAACACTCTCATTAAAATGAAATACCTTTCCACGAGACAGCCTTCCTGTGGAGAGTGAGCTCTTATATGCAAACTGGACCACTGGAATTGATTATCTGGCTCACCTGTTCCTTTCAGAACACTATAACTTCCACAATCTGGCAACTATAGCCTTTGAACAGAGAAACCCTTCTCTTTTTAGTAACACTTTTCCTGGAGCTTACCTCTCCTACTGGGGAGAAATTAAAGGAAAATACACCTTTTTCCCCATCTCTGTGGTCACTCCACCACACAATATTTACAGCAATGTGATAATCCAATCAGCAAATGGCTTTATCAGTCTGCGGTTTATTATATGAAAACATGTTATCCGGAAATCTGAAATATTGTTGCCCTCTATGATGCTGGCTTCAAAAAACACCATAGTGTTGGTGCCATTGATTCTTCAATTCCAGGTTTCTTTTCATATATATCAGTTAATACACTAGAAGGCAAGATCAAAGAGAAGGCATAGTGAAAGGGTTAAAAGCTAGTATCCTCCTCATTTGTGTATACAGTCCCAGCAAATGACACACATTTTACTTTTCCTTTCGTTTCTAAACACCGGTAAAGTAAAGTCTTTTTTTAAACGATTTCTGGTGTTTTATGACGTCGGCTTTTGTAGTTATTGTGCGACAAGTTGAAAAAAGTTGCAATTTGTGGTTTTAGAGAAAGTTGTGATTTCAAAAACCTCTAAAACCACTCTGTTCTGATTCTCATATTTAGGCATTTGTGATTTCTTAATTAAAATTCCCTGTTTTGTAACCTAATGTGATCTGATTTTATTAAAGATGGATATGTAGAACACATTCATCCTATGCCTTATTTCTCTTCTAGGTATGATTGCTAACAGTAGAATGGCTGTCCTGTACCCCCAGGTTATTGTTGATCACCCATTTTTCTTTTTGATTAGAAATCGTAAAACTGGTAAGTTATTTTTATTTTGCACACTTTTCTTAACCAGGTTTTGTCATAGAATAACTGCATTATATTTACATTTACTGCAACATTTCAGTGGCTTATAAGACCAGTAACACTATAAAATAAGACTTTTATATGCATTGAAATAACTTTGTGTACTTTGAACATACATCTTTGAAATTGCATGTTTGCTTCAGAAACAAAAGGAGCTGCTGTATAGCCACAGGGGCAGCCTTTTAAGTTAAATAGGGCAAAAAGGCACATGTTTATATAAAAGTAACACACGCTGTATAGAATAGAATGAGTTCAGTTTGTATACAGGAAGATAAATAGGGGTCAAATGCCATTCATAACTCATATAAAATAGAAGCCTGTTTCCAAAAAAGTTGGGACACAGTAAAATGTAAATAAAAAGAGAATGGGATATTTTGCAAATAACTATATTTAATTGCAAATAGCACAAAGACAAATCAAATTTTGTAACAAAGAAATGTTCTTGTTTTCCAAAAAGTATATATACTCATTTGGAGTTAGATGCTGGAAATATTTTTAATAAAGAAAAAATTCTCAGTTTCAACATTTGATCTGTCTTTGTACTATTTGCAGTTAAATATAGCGTTAAATGATTTTCAAAATATCCCATTCTCTTTTTATTTGCATTTTACACAGTGCTTTATGCTTTTTTGAAAACTGTGTTGTAGGACATTTGTTGCCAAGAAATTGTTGAATTCTCGGTCAACATATACAAACGTTAAATGTAAAGAAATATTTTCTGTTTAATGGTTCTGGTGATTTACCGAAACTCCACTTGCGCTCCTCTTCAGATAAGGCGATCTGGCGATCCATCTTTTGGCGATCGATTTCTCTTCCCTGCCTTCCTTATAGGAGATAGCCAGGGAGGAATAATCGAGTGCCGCACAATGGATTGTCGCCGTGTCGCCTTTTCTGAAAAGGACTGGAACCGGAGTTTCGGTAAGTTATTTCTTAATAAAAGCTGTGTGATTTTAAAGTTTAATTTGTCTTGGTGTTTTGTTTTTTCGTTTTATATTAACGAATTTTTTAAAAAAAATTTTGATGTTACTGGTCCTTTAAAATAAACATTCCAATTTATATTGGCCAGCCAAGCCAGTTAGGGTTGGGACTTACATAAGGGCAACTGTAACAAATCTGCTTCATCGTTTTATTTTTAGATCTATTTATGCAAGAATATTGTTGTTTACTGGAGTAAAGCAAGCTTTCAAAATAATAGGCATTTTAGGGAAAAAAGGGCAGAAATGATTCAACTATCAAATATTGGTTTTAGCAGTCTATACATTTTTACTTTTTTACACAACTTACTTGAAAAATTACAGGTAATAAGACCCTTTCTGGAGCACAAGTCTGATTTTATTTTTTCAGCTTTTACAGGCAAAAATGGTACAAGTGTAGGACCTGTTATCCCGAATGCTCGGGACCTGGGGTTTTCCTGATAACAAGTCTTCCCTTATTTGGATCTTCATACCTTAAGTGGCAAATTTATCAAGGGTCGAATTGAAAAATGTAAATTCGAATTTTCGAATTTTTATGTTCAAAACTGTCACATTTGACTAGGGAGTTATTCAAATTCAAATCGAGTTTTTTTAAAAAATTCGAATTACATTTTTGAGATTTATCATACTCTGGCCTTTAAGAACACAAATTCGACTATTAACTAAACTAAACCTGTCAAATGGCTGTTTAAGTCAATGAGAGACATCCAGGGATCAATTCTGAGTTGTCTGCAACCTTGTTTGCAGCCTTTTTTCAGAGAAAAAACTTTGATCTACATTTTGAAATTCTAATCAAATTCTATTTGAGTTTTCAGGGTGGTTTAATTCATCCTAGTTTTAAAATTAGATTTTTTATAAATTTCGATTGGTTGAATTTCAATTTTATAGGAGTTTTTAAAAACTCACATGAAATCGAAATTCGATCTTTGATAAGCGTGCCTCTATAAGTCTACTAGAAAATCATGTAAACATTAAATAACCCCTATAGGCTGGTTTTGCTTCCAATAAGGATTAATTATATAGTACAAGGTACTGTTTTATTATGACAGAGAAAAGTAAATCATTTTGAAAAATCTGGATAAAATGGAGTCTATGGGCTTTTCTATAATTTGGAGCTTTCTGGATAACCGGTTTCCAGATAACAGGTCCTATACCTGTACTATAAAACAAAATGCTTACTTTTGCCTGAATAACTTGTAATATTAGTATAAACTGGTATAATTTCAGGAAAAAAATGTAATTTACTGCTTGAAAAGCACTTGCCGCTTTTTGTGCTTCCATTTACTGGTAGCCACCCTTGTGGGCCATTTTATTTCCTGTCTGCAGCGATGTCCAACTCATGTCATGAATGTGATAATGATCCGAAATGGATGTTGAGACCTTATTTCAAGTTAACCTTTAAAGTCAAGAGGAATTAAGTTTTGAAAAATCCAGGACTATTGTGTGTGTGCACTGGGTATCTAAGGGCAGAGACAGACGAGAAGATTCGGGGAGATCAGTCGCCCGGCGAAACTCGGAGCGCTTCTTTTTCCAAAGTCGCCCGAAGTTTCCTCATGAGGCAACTTGGGGCGACTTTGGAAAACGAATCGCTCTGAGTGCCAACTCACCGGCGATCTAGAGTCTAGCCGGCGTGGAGGCAGTTTGGGCAGATTAGTCGCCCGAAGAAGTGGCGATTTGTTCCCAGGCGACTAAATCTCCCTGAATCTTCTCGTCTGTCTCTGTCCTAATCATTTAACTGACAATGGTAATATATGGAATAGCTTCAGTTTCCCTGTTTGCCCTGTAAGGAATATCAAAAACAATAGGCAAAGTATGTTCAGATCAAGCCTTATATAGTGCATATTGAGCAAGTGGTATACTGTCCCTTTCAAAGAAGTATATAGTTTTAGTGCATATGCCTTTACCTACCCAATGATGTTATTATTATTAATGATGATCAACTAAGAGACTGTAACCATCTAAATATTACAGGAGGAGATGCAAAAAAAGGAATAACCTCTTTGGCATCTTTTGTCAGATAAGTAATATTGAAATGTCACAGAAGGAACATAGGACAGAGCCAAACCAGGGTCATAAGACATCCATTTGCATCTTCAAACAGCTCAGCATTGATTTGCTGGAAATGAACAGAGGAAGGAAATGCAATAACTGACACTGATCTAGATTAAACTCCACTTTATCTTCTAGTTTATCTCATGAAAATCCAATTGATGTCTGTGGGGATTTTTACTCACTGAATTGAATTTGAGAACAAGAGAACAAGGCAGACCAAAACACAGCTAAAGTTTAAAGGAACAGTAACACCAAAGTGTGAAAGTGTTTTAAAGGAATGACAATGTAATGTACTGTTGCCCTGTACTGTGTTTGTCTATATAAACATTAGTTGTGTTTCTACAGCAAACTGCTGTGTAGCCAGTAGGCAGCAATTCAAGCACAATAGATAACAGATAAGTGCTGATGAATCCTATTGTTTACTATAGAGTTTATCTGTTATCTGCTGGGTATCCTGTGCCTTTTCTCATATTTCAGCTTTGAATGGCCATAGCCACACAACAGCTTGTTTATATAGACTATAGTAGTGTTCCTGAAGCAAACACACCAGTTTTACCAGTGCAGGGCAGCAATACATTACATTGTCATTCCTTTAAAACACTTTCATCTTTTGGTGTTACTTTTCCTTTAAAATAAATATCTTTATTTTGTGGGTAACTGTTAGCAGTAGAATTCCTTCATGTTTTCAAACATAGATACAGCTCCAGGGATTTATTTTTTTTGGTCTACAACTCCTCTATGGGTGATAAATATAAACCTACAAAAAACATATTCTAGAAGGTTGAGCTCTTTTCCTGCTCTCCCCGCCCGAAACGTTGCTGTGCTGGCTTCCGAATTCCCGGGTTCTTTTTTTATAGATGCTGCTCCTGCTCGCCCCGCCCCTTTTGTGACATCATCGGCGGGGAGGGACGGCGTGGGTCTATAAAAGGAAGCCGTAGGCGAGTGGAGGGTGGGCAGTTGTGGGTCGGGAAAAACCCGACCCACACATCGCTAATAGAGACATCAAGGTTGAGATGGTAGGATATTATCAAACAACTACGAAAAGCTGTGGGACTCACACTTAAAGGAACAGTAACACCAAAAACGGAAAGTGTCTTAAAGGAATAACACTATAATGTACTGTTGCTCTGCACTGGTAAAAGTTTTGCTGAAAAATTTGCGAAACGGCAAAAAATTCACAAAATGCATCGAAGTCAATGGGTGCCAAATAATTTTGAAGCATGACGATTTTGACACAAGCAATAATACACGTGACTATTTTGTCTGAATGCATTAAAGTCAATGGGAGTCTGAATAATTTTGATGCGCGAAAATTTTTTATGCTGTTGACTATTCCGCCACGTGATAATTTTTTTTATTGCGGGGGATTTTTCCACAGTTTCACATACTTATTCACTGGCGGTAAAACGTGGAAATTTGCCTCATATCCATGCCTCACAAGTTTAAAGGGGTGTTTCACCTTCAATTTAACTTTTAGTATGTTGGAAGGCAAAAATTTTGCTCTGTTATGCTACAATTCTTTATTGTATTTTAAAATCCCAAACTAGAAAACTGCTGAATAAAAAGATAAAAAAAACCACACACATAATAAAGTATGAAGATGAATTATATTCATTGATTTTGGTAAGGAGACAGCCCTAATGAGAACGTGAATAGACCCAGGTGCAACTTTATGTTTATAAATGACCCCAATGTATGTTATATGGTGACCTTGACGTAAGCATTTTGCTACCATACTTTGCTTTTTTTAAATACAACAAATCTCATGACTGAAAATGAAGGCATTTCTTTTAATTTGATGGTCTTTTTGTTTTTTACATTTTAGGATCAGTATTGTTTATGGGAAGGGTCATGCATCCAGAAACACTGACTACTTCTGCCCATGATGTTGAAGAGCTCTAAGCAAACGATTCCACCCACCTGAAACAGTGAAGCACATGTTTGCTAATAATACATTTCAATGTATGTTGTACTGATATGTTTGTAACTGTCTACACTTAGATGTTTTATCAAAACCCTGCCCAGGCAAAATGCCTGCAATATTATTTCTTTTGCTGTGTTTTATTGTGAAAGCTTGCCAAATAAACTTATATTAACGTGAACTTTATTTTTTTAGAGTATTGTCAAAAGTTCTGATTATTATTATTATATATATATAAATATATAAAAATGTCTCTGTAAGGATACAAGTGAAATATTGCTTCTTTGTTGAACTATAAAGTTGTGTTTTGGAATTATTTCTCTGTCCATTTGTTTCATTCATTTGCTGCCCTTCCGTTAGTTCTACACTTGCACGTTACACCAGCACATTTATGGATTGCCAAAGTCAATTGGTATCCAACACTCGTTCTTTTAAAATCATCCCTGCTGTGTTCTATGCAAAATAATCTCCTGTAACAATGGAAATGAGGATGCAACATATGGTTTATTAACTAATTGGTGTAGACAAGGTACCATGTAAATATTCATGCAAAGTTATGAAACACATAGGGGGAAATTTACTAAAGTGCAAAGTGGTTAACTGACGTGAAGGTAATGGCATCTTTAAGTTCGATTCAGTGGACTTGACATAAAGAAGACTTGTACAGAAGCTCTTTAAATGAATGAACCAGTGTGTAGTTGGAGTTCAGCAAAATCTGGACAGCCACGGGTTTTCTCTGAAATTTCTTTATGAAAAACTAATCTTCGAGAAATATACTGTAACACTGTATAATTGCTATGTTTAGAAGGTTTTCTTAGAGCTGGTTGTAATTCTCCATCCTGCCTGGCCCAGAACTTGCTTGAATATTTGTCATCAGACAAAAAGAAGTATTATTTCTCTTGTCAACCCTAGAAAAAAAAAATGTAATCTTGTTTACTTTGATCTTGTCATGTATCATTCCCGTTGCTTCATTATACATTTTACAAAGGGACTAAGTTTTACCTGCAACTTACTTGCTGCTTTCGAAGTAAAACTCCCAAACTTGGCTGCCCTTTTATTAGACACCAGTGGGATCACCTGACTATAGCTGGGAAGGGTGGGAGCTACAACATGGAGCTGGTCACTGCTCCTGTATAAACTATAACAAACAAAGGAAAGTTGTGCTCACCACTAATTTTAAAACCATTAGGCGGGGGTGCAATGAGGCTGTGACCACAAAATACATATAGACAAATACAAGAGTCCTCTGCACTCAACCCATTATGAATATATTTAAGACATTGTGACATTTTGTGCATACAGCTACTGAAAATGCCTTACCCTTTAAACAAAACAGGTATTGTTTGTCCATATATTGCAATATATTTAAGCTGGCCACTCTGGTGCTCCCTGTAGTTCTGGTATATGCTTGCTATGAAAGCCACATATATGTGATTCTCTTTACCTGTAATAATTCTCTTAGTGTGAGAGTAAATATTGGATTTGATTTCAGTATTGTGGATTTGTATTATAAAACCTTGTCTAAGGGTTATTTGGTGTAGACTATGTCAGTCTACACAATAATGAAGTCCATGCCATAATGCAAGTGTGAGTGAGTGGAACACATGAGTATGACGAGGCTACCAATAACCTGGTTTGCTACATCTATCTATGGGCCTCTGGCTGGGCACCTGATATTTTCTTTGTGATCTCGGTATTGGTATCTCATCATATAAACACTTCTTTAGAGAGACTCACCATGTGAATAAGGAGGCTCCTGCCCCATGCCTTCAGAATAAGGGTGAGAACATCACAGTATTGTTTTATAGGGTAGGCACTCAAAGATTTTTTTTACTATAACTTGCAAATGTTCACCTTTAACTAGGGATAATTGGGAGCTTATTTATAAAGCTTATGCTATAAAACTGGTTATTTAAGTGAACTGTTTAGGTAAATCGAATATTTAGGGAAATTCCTTATTGCTTCCTATAAACTTTAGCCTGATTTGATTAGGGTTTTTCCCCCAGAGTTAAAAATACACATCTATGAAAAGGAAACTCCTCCATAACTTACTAATGCTTCAGAAATTTCATCCCTTTTTTGTAATGGATTCTCCCATTGATTTCAGAAATAGTGATGGACCATGTTAAGCCATCAAGGAAAATACCACATACTTCATGTTCCTTCTTTTTGTGGTGTTAAACACATTATACAGTTGATGTACAGCATACACAGCTTTAGAACTCTGACCTTTAATGTTAATATGTATGTAAGAAGGCGAAGCACATTTAGTATATGTAAGTGTATTGTACATTTTTGTCAGTAGGTGGCAGCAACCCTCTTGGTTAGGCCTCCTCTGGATTTCTATAGAGAAAGGGGAGGTCCAAAGGCTGATAGTCTTTATAAATGAAGAAGAGGGAGGTTTATTTAGCCTGGTAAATTGCCAGCCTCAGAGATGAGCACTTTTTTAGGGTTCTTTTATAACACATACAAAAAATGTACACAATTGTCCATGTTTGTTTTACCCACAATGCAGCTTTATTTCCCAGAATTAATCAGTTGTCAACTTCGCAGAGTGCACAGTTGGATCAGTGATGCAAGCGGACGTGTCGTTAATGAAATGCGCGTGTCACTTCTGCTGACATCACTGAAATGTTCTGCGCATGCACACATCGTATTTTGTTCAAAAATTGGGGAAATGTGTAAGAGTGATGGAAAACCAGGGGGAAAGAAACCTCAAAATCTGGTAACTCCCAAAAAAATTTGATGGCTCTGGAATTCTAGCATAATTGTGGATGACCGGCAAAAAATGTGAGGTGCAACTCACGTTTGTGGAATAATTAAATGGTGAATTGTGTGCAAATGTTTCTTGTGTCACATGGGAGGCTAATTGCGTGGCTTCTAGTGAGCCAGTGTTCATAAATAAATGTACAATTCATTTGGTGTAAGTCACTTATGGGTTTGGAGCAACATAGAAATGGAGCCCTGCAAGTAACACCTCCTCAAATCTGGTGTTAATCCCACAGGGCTCCCTTCATTCCATGCACCTTTTACAATGGCATCTGCCTGGATATAATTTTACCATTTGGTTATGCAGTTGTGCTGAACCCTATTGCAGTAGTTCTCACATACTGTCAGTTTGGCGTTTTTACTATATATATATATAATTGTAATTTCTGTATAATTTCTCTCCTGCGCTTTCCACAGAGTTGTGCGATCATTGGTAACACGGAAATGGGTCATCAGTGCAATCAATAGATTCACCAGCAGCACCAAGTCAAAAAAACATATAGACAATGTATATATCTTTGGCATGGCTATGTTTGCTGGCAATGGAAGGTTATCTAGGCCCATCATTCGCTGTGAATTTGTAGTATTCAGAGCTTGGAAATGTACATCAAAAGCTGGAAACTAAACAGCAAGATACAACTCCTGTTAGTAAAATGTCTCAATGAATGGGATTCTCAGACTAAGGGTCAGGGCACACGCTAATATTCGGGGAGATTTAGTCGCCTGGCAACAAATCGCCTCTTCTTGGGGCGACTAATCTCCACGAAAAGCCTTTCCACTAGCTAGAATGTAAATTGCTAACGGGATGGCAATCTGAGCAATTTGTTTTCCAAAGTCGGCAGAAATTGCCTCACAAGGAAACTTCAGGCGACTTCGGAAAACGAAACACTCCGAGTGCCATCCTGCCATCGATTTAGATTCTAGCTGGCGGGAAAGCATTTCAGGAACATTAGTCGTCCGAAGAAGAGGCGATTTGTCTCCGTGCCACTAAATCTCCCCGAATCTTCACATGTGGTCTTTAGAACAGAGAAATGAAAGAGCATTTAATCTGTTATTAGATTATGATTAGATCATAGGAAGTAGGGATGGGCCCATTTTTTCACCTTGTTTCACCGCGAAAATGTCGCCAGTATACTTGTATGGCGTCTCGCCTCTAAAAAAAAAAATTACGTGTGTCAAAGAAATTTGTGTGTCAAAAGCGAAAGCCTAGGAAGACACCATACAAAGCAAAAAAACAAACTGGAAACCATTTTGCCCATGGGTTCAACAATTCCCTTCTCTTCATCCCTAACATGTTACATGGGGAGCAGGAAAAATCTATTCAAATTCGAGCTCTGGATTTTGACACATTTTAGGAAAGTCATGCAAAAAAAAAAAAAGCATGCATAATCATTTTTATTAAAAAGAAAGTCACAGCACAAAAGTTTTTCTCCACCACTTATCAAATCACAATTCTAAAAAAAAAAATAAATCTGTTGGTCTGTTGCCACAAGTAAACGTAAACGCAAATTTCCATATGTAATAAAAGGCACTGCGTTTGCTCAGGAGCAGTAACCAGGTGGCCAGAAAATCATACATGCTGATTGGCTTCTATAGTTGATTAAGAAGTAGCAAACTTCGCATCTTTTATTATATTTCCCCTTAAAGTGTGTTTTGTTGCAATTAAGCATCATTTTTAAACTACATATTTTTTTAATAATTAAGATGTTATAGTTCAGCACAAGTACTAGCACTGTCCAAATCCTTGATCCATGGCAGGGCTGCTAACAGGAATCACTGAGCCCCATGCTACTAAGTTAGCAGCCCCCCTCGATGGGCCTAATTATTAACTCATTAATTACCTGGGTCTCTGGAAGGAGGGCCCTGCCTACAAGTACAACAGGACCCAATGGGCCCCTGACTGTAGTACTTGCTGTTCTCCAATGCATATTGCATACACAGAGAATATATATATTCAATCGATTCCGATGATAGCAGAAACTGATTTGTTAAATCTAAAAGTCTAGTCAAAGTTTTATATAAGCACCAACTATTATTACTGCTCAGTAAAAGTTCCTGGGAAATTATAATTGAGTCTCTTTGTGGTCAACGCTGACCCCTTTTAGCAGCAATGTGTCTCTCCTGCTTTTATTGTGAATAAGAAGCTATTATGACTAGTGAAGGTTCAACCCATTTGCAATTCAGCTTTCCGCTCACGTTGTACTCGGGGCCAACCATAAAACTAGAGATTTTCTAATGCTTGGATATTTTCAAAGTCGTCCTGAATATGACACCATCACTGATAGCATTAAAAAGAAATGTAATTATGTGAACTGAGCATGATTTGACTTCTATAATTTCATGAAATTAAAACCCATTTATACTGAGAAATTCCATAAGCTGTAATTTGTTCTGCATATCTGCTTTACATATAATGAAGAAGCCATTGCACTCCCACTCAGCTATATTTAACAAGAAATGTCAGGGAATGGTAGAAACTAAGGTTTTCTTGGTACCTGTACTGTATTTGAGAACTGATGGCAGACTTTGAGAAACTGTGGGCAGTATACTTATGTGGGAGGGCTTATTCTTATTTCGGTAAAAGAAGTCTAAAGGAGAAGTAACTGTTTGCACTTCATACTTGGAGAGTTACAGCTCACGGCCCCAAAAGTGGGGCAAGGTGCAAACTGTAGAAACTTTGTTCCCTGATAAATGTAATACCCAAACCACAAAAAATATAAGAATAAAACTGTGACGTTGCTGCATTTTGAATAAAAAAATATCTTACTACCAGCATTAATATTATTATTATTAGTATTATATCCAATATGCAGTTTAGATATAAATATAATATCTGGATACAAGACTAAATCGTAAAATGTTCTTTACCGGCTGCAAATCCAATCAGAACTGTTATTAAGAAATACAGAATTTTAGACGGTCACGAGTAGCATCTAGACAATGTGAAAGGATTATGTTAACCTATGTTACATTATTCCTATTACATGTAGCACATATCAAGCAACTAAAACAGAGATTCTAGGCCACCTCCCATAGGGATAGATTTACTAAAGGGCGAAGTTACAGCTTTCAGGCACTTCGCCAATTTACTAACGGGCGCAGGCATAACTTCCATAGCGAAAGAGACAGACACTATCGCTCTTTCAAACTCTATTGCCAGGCGAATATTCGCTCTGGCGAATGAACATTACTCCGCAAATTCACTAAGATGCAGATTTTTACTGAACGTTACCTGTTCTACCAGACCTTCGCCAGCTCAGACCAGGCAAAGTGTATTGGAATGCATAGGTCTTCCTCAATTTTTAGTGGAAAAAAAGTCCCAAAAAACGCTGGCGTCTTTTCCTTTTTTCAGCGTGATAGCCTGCAAAAGTCCTAACCAGGTTCCCCCATACATTTTATAACATATGGAACATAAACTATACACTGGGCTCATGTATAGGGCAATATAACAACTATATTTTTTTTTATTAAGGTTCCCTGGACTTATGTAATATAATGTATTTGCTGCAACATATACGTTCATTCAACTTTATCATTTCCCACCGTATGCAAATTAGCCAACGCTAGCGTATCTTCACTTTGATTGCCGAAGTAATGCTAGCAAAAATTTGCCAGCGGTAGGCGCCCTGGCCGCAACTTCGCATTTTAGAAAATCAGCATTGTCTGAGCAAATTTTCACCTGGCGAAGTGTTGCCATGGCTGCGAAGCTGTCGCTGGCGAACTTTCGCAGGTTAGTGAATCTGCCCCATAGACTCCATTTTTGGGGGCAGATTTATCAAGGGTCGAATTTCGAAGTGATAAATACTTCCAAATTCGACCATCGAATGACTGTTTTGTGGCCGAAGTAAACTCGTTAGATCGAGCGATGAAATCAATCGAATCGAACGATTCAAAGGATTTCATCCATCGATCGAACGATTTTTCTTCGGCTTCAAAAAACTTAGAAAACTGCTCTAGAAGGTCCCCATAAGCTAACAGCACTTCGGCAGGTTTAATTTGGCGAGGTATTGAACTCGAAGTTTTTTTAAAGAGACAGTACTTCGATTATCGAATGGTCAAATATTCAAACGATTTTACTTTGAATTGAATCGAAGTCGAAGTCGTAGTATCCTATTCGAAGGTCGAAGTATCCAAAAAATTACTTTCAAATTTCAAATTTTTTTACTTCGAAAATTCCCTTGAATTCACTTCGACCCTTGATAAATCTGCCCCTAAGTGTTTATGGTATGGTGATCCTAATTATAGAAAAATCCCTTATCCAGAAAACCCCAGGTCCAGAGCATTCTGGATAATAGATCCCGTACCTGTAATAGACGTATACCAAGCACTTGCTTCATTCTTTCTATACCAACCAAAACCTTTTCTTCTCTCCTGCAGTAACTGATCCAGTTAGTGGCTACATCAAAAGATACGGCTGAGAATCAGTTCTTCTTAAATAATTGTAGCAAGATTATTCGTAAAACCCCACTGTCAACAAACTAACATTTGCCGCTACTATTTACAACACAATCCTTGCTGTCAATAGACACGGGAACTTTTGATCACAACAACATAAATGCAGGAAAGTTTGTAATGTGAAAAATACAAGACAAGGGGTAGAAATTGGACTCAAACTTCACTGTACAGCAGCACATGCAGAACTATTGCTTTTTTATGTATGCATTGGGTGAGACCATCACAGTCGCCTGCTAGGAATCCACCGCCACACTCGGCAGCACAGAATTTCAAATTCAACCCTTCACTTATAATGACTATTTTTTGTGCCCAAATTGTGTACTATTTTTTACGAAAGATTTATTTTAAGAAGCAGCATGACAGCTACTCCAGGAATTCTTTTGCACATCGTATTGCACTGCTGGATTAGGCTATGCTGCTATTTATGTCGAGCAGCGGGAACAGACAGGTCTGTAATGTAATGGACTGTGGTGCAGTCAGAAGAACTGTGGTGAACCTTACCTTTTGAATCATAATACATAATGGCCCCAGCAGTCTGAAACCATGGGCAAAATCGATCACATTGCACCTAGCGCTTAGTGGAGTGTCTCCTTCACTGCTTATAAAGCACAGAATGACAGCAGCTATGATGAAGAAGGCATAAAGCAATTTTAAAGAAATATTAAATTCACTTGATTACAAGGGGTAGTTCACTGTAGAAAAATGCTGTATACATTGTGGTAAAAGTCAAAATGGAAGATGAATAGAAAAGGAGTCATAAGCAAATTCAAAATAGGAATAATACCGGTAACTAAAAAGGTTTGAGAATAAACTTCATGTTGGTATGAAAAAAGTCACTGAACTACAGAGGAAGCAGATCCTGCAGCTGCAGGAGGGCCCAGGAGGTATAGGGGTCTCTGGTTATGTTGGGAACCCTAACATGAATTTGCTGTGGGGTCCAGTAACATCTAGTTACGCCACTGACTAATGAAATCTGATTGTCAGTTGTTGGCTCCACCCAATTTTTCTAACCTGAATCCATAGTCACCCAGTGACAAACTGCAAAGTTTAGGGACCCTGGCATTAAAGATGAGAAAATAGCAGCAGTTTATATTTCCCCACTGAAATCAATGAGTGAAATTGTCTGTTTGTGGCTCTACTTTCTTTAACCTTGAATCTGTAGTCGTCCAGTGGCAAACTCTGCAAAATATGGGGATCCTTGGACGTTTAAATATAAACCAATAAAATGTAATGGGTGAAATCTGATTGGCTGTTTGTGGCTATGCCTACTTTGTCTAACCTTTAACCTTAGTCCCCCAGTGACCAACAGTCAAAAGTTTGGGGTATTCTGGCATTAAACATGTGAGAATGGCAGCAATTTACATTTCCACTTTAATTGATGGGATAAATCAGATTGTCTCTAGGTGGCTCCACCCACTCTTTCAAACCTTGAATTATATTATTATCACTGCAAAGTTTGGGGACCTTGGCATAAATAGTATGAAAACAGCAGCATTCTAAATTTAAATCAATAAAAATCAGTATGTGAAATCTGATTGGCTGGTGGTGATTCCACTTTTTTCTAACCTTGAACTGCAGTTACCTGGTAACTAACTCTACAAAGTTTGGGGACCCTGGTATTAATATTTAAAGAACAGCAGCAGTTTAAATTTAAACCAATGAAATTTAATTGGCTGTTGGTGGGCCGCCCACATACTAAACTTGAAACGTAATCACCCAGTAATAAACTGTGCAAAGTTTGGGGACCCTGATGTTAAACATATGAGAATGGCAGCAGTTAAAATTAACCCACTGAAATCAATGAAAGAAATATGATTGGCTGTTGGTGGCTCTACCCATTTTTTACCTTAACCAGTAACCCAGTGACCACCGCAAAGAGTTTGTGGACCCTGGCATTAATACTGTGAGAATGACAGCAGGTTCAGTTCTCCCATTGAAAGTTAACGCGTGAAATCGGATGAGTTCCTTATGGCCCACAAATATCATCTTTTCATTCAGGTTGACCCCATGACTATGTCATTCAAGTTTGATGAATGTAGCCTCAAAGCTGCAAGAGTGGCAGCAATTTAAATTTTGAAAGTCAATGGGTGAAATTAGATGTTTGGCTGTTGTTTGCTCCTCCCACTTTTGGTTGTCCAACAAATGTTGCTTTTTCATTCAGGGTGACCCCATGATTATGTGATTTAAGTTTGGAGATTGCAGTTTCAAAGCTGTAAGAGAGGCAGCAGTTCCAAATCTACCCTGTTAAAATCAATTGAAAAATTCGGGTGTTCTGCGTGCCGCCACCAAAAATACGGTGGGTGGGATCGCTAAAGAACAAAAATGTGGAGGGTTTGGGTGTTGTAGCCCTAAAACTGTAGGAGAAAATGGGCTGCAGTAAGAATAAGAAGCAGAAGAATAAGCTGAAATCGAAGTCTCGAAGAACAGTATGTTGGTTTTTTCAGACCAACATAATACAGTAAGGTCAAATGCTCACAGTCCATATGTTCCTTAGTTGCTAGGGTCAGTAGCCTCTGACAACCAGAAAGCTTTTTCATTGAAACAGCACAAAATAAATAATGTAGACCATTAAAAAGCTGTTTGAAAAACGTAGCTTGATAATATTCTAAAAGTGACCTTCCCTTCTGAGCTCCTGTTCATTTGAGTCCACTCTCTGTCTCCCTATCTATTCCTTTCTTCAGCTCCGTGTTTATAATACCTGCACCCCAGGCCAGCCTCTGTACACTGCCCACCACCCCCATATGTATGCGAATTTGCCACTTATTTCCGCTCCTCTCACTAGACACTCTCCCTGCTCATACATGTACATGTGCGATTGTTTCTCTTCAAGCCTAACACACTGGGGAATTGGCAAGTGGGAGATTTAAAGAACATTCAAGTATCTGCTGGAGGAAAATGAATACGATACCGTCAGAACATTTTAAGAAATAAACAGCCTGAATTTAAAAATACTTGTTTGCTTAGTTCAGTGTAAACCACCATGATATTTTGGAAGTTTTGCATGTTGTTCCACAACCCGGACAGTGGTCTTTGTGTTTTCAGAATGGAGATGAAAGACCTGCTCTTCCACCATGAATAAATGGCTGTTTGCATTTGGCAGCACTGTATTTATGAGGATCAGGTTGGGGTGGAATATGGACACCTCCTATTTTACCCTCATTTGTAAGTCAGGGAACCCTGTCTGGTGTCTAAGTTGAAGCAGAGACATACTTCACACATAGTAGGCTTCTTTATGTCTGACAGCAGTTGTTCTTTTGCACCTCAAGACTGCTGCTATTAATCAAGTCTGGCCAAACCTGGCTTTCCAAAAGACAAGGTGGAGATTGCTACCCCTAAAAAGACTATGGAGGCCAGTATTTAAAACAATTAAAATGCAAGGCAATCTTCAGGGAAGAAAGCAAGGCCAGTGTATTTTTCCATAAAGGGCGGAAATCATACTCAGTAAGGGCAGTGGAGCGAGGGGTTTGAAAGAAACAGAGGCCATCATGGAAAGGTTAGTCTCAGTGATGCTGTCATTGTGTTGGAGCTATGTTTGTCATTCAAACAAAAACAAAATGATTTTGAACAGAATGAGTCATGGATTAAAGTGGATTTGCTAGAAGTGCCTCATTGCTCTCATCTGCTCCATAAGCCTGATCTGTCTCAAAGGACATCTGTTTGCCGAAAATATTATCCCCAACTAAAGGTGCAGGCAGGCTAATAGAGTCTGCACTCCGGTTGGGGGTAACAGTATTTCTTTTAAAAAAAAATTGCCCCTCTCCAGCAATAGGACACCCACATATGGCGAGCAGCCAAGTTGAGACACACACATGTGCATATTAAGTGAATGCCACAACTTGCTCTTTATACGCATGCGCTCTCCACGATATGACCGCTCCTTCTGGCAGCTCCCTCTTGGTGTAAGTTCCCTAGCACTGGAGGGGCGAATTTTTTTTAAAAAAAAAACAACAACTAATGTTCCCCCCAACTGGAGTGCGGGCTCTATTAGCCCTAGCTCTATTAGCCCACACCTTTGGTTTTAAGATAAAATTTTCAGCCAACAGGTGCCCTTTAACTTTGCGCTACCAATTTGCTATAGCCTTGGGCCGTAAGGGGCTCACTCTTTCCTTTTATCCATTATATACTAAAGTATGTTAAACATTGTTTATGCAGTTTTTATGTGCGTGATTATTTTAATATTCTAAATATTGACTTAAAAAATGGTTTTCTGGTTCAAAAACATGTAGATATGCGATAATGTAACCTCTACAGTGAATTTTATGCTTTAGTTATAGGTTACAGTTAAATATGGAACCGCTATTTTTTTAACTTTCAACATATTCTGTTTCAAGCTGTTCTCCTAGGAAATCACTATAACCCATCACATTAGCATATAAATGTACTGTGAAAAAAAAAAAAATCTATTTGTTGAGAACCCTACAAGAAAGTACTTCTATGTCATAAAAGTTGAGTATAATTTGCTTTTTGTCAGAAAGAATTCTGATTAAAAGTAGCACAAGATTTGTGACAAAATATTATTTATATTTTATAATGTCAAAATTCAGAAACACTTCAGCAAAGTAGGCATACATACTGAAATCAGACTATTTTTTAGAATAAATCGGCATTTTACTCCATTATTACTCCAAGTTTCGCAAAGTCATTCTAAAACGGCTGCTTCCTCCAGTGCTGTGACTTATTGAACCCATTACATTGTTGTTTTCATATGCCTTACTAAACTTTACTGATTAGTGCTGATTGGTTGCTATGGGTTACTACACCATAGTGTTATTTCTCAAATTTCTGACTTTTCTGTTAGGCTACATTTGAGATTGTGGAAGTTTGTAGGTCTATCATAAGAGAGTCAGAGACTTTTTACCAGTAGGATTTTTACAGTGAGAGCTGTGAAGATGTGGAATTCTCTCCCTGAATCAGTTGTACAGGCTGATACATTAGATAGCTTTAAGAAGGGGTTGGATGGTGTTTAGCCAGTGAGGGAATACAGGATTATGGGAGACAGCTCATAGTACAAGTTGATCCAGGGACTAGTCTGTGTTACTATGTTGTGCAGATAATACCTAAATACCTGCACTGTTAAAGGGATCCTGTCATCGGAAAACATGTTTTTTTCAAAACGCATCAGTTAATACTGCTGTTCCAGCAGAATTCTGCACTGAAATCCATTTCTCAAAAGAGCAAACAGATTTTTTTATATTCAATTTTGAAATCTGACATGGGGCTAGACATATTGTCAATTTCCCAGCTGCCCCTGGTCATGTGACTTGTGCCTGCACTTTAGGAGAGAAATGCTTTCTGGCAGGCTGCTGTTTTTCCTTCTCAATGTAACTGAATGTGTCTCAGTGGGACATGGGTTTTTATTATTGAGTGTTGTTCTTAAATCTACCAGTCAGCTGTTATCTTGTGTTAGGGAGCTGCTATCTGGTTACCTTCCCATTGTTCTTTTGGTTGGCTGCTGGGGGGGGGAAAGGGAGGGGGTGATATCACTCCAACTTGAAGTACAGCAGTAAAGAGTGATTGAAGTTTATCAGAGCACAACTCACATGACTTGGGGCAGCTGGGAAATTGACAATATGTCTAGCCCCATGTCAGATTTAAAAATTGAATATAAAAAAATCTGTTTGCTCTTTTGAGAAATGGATTTCAGTGCAGAATTCTGCTGGAGCAGCAATATTAACTGATTCATTTTGAAAAAAAATTTTTTCCCATGACAGTATCCCTTTAAGTATAAATGTGGAGTATTTTAGTGCCTAGCCATTATTAACTATAACTGATTAAACTTTTTAGGTTAACCCAACATTCCCCTTTACTTTAAAGGTTAAGTAAGACTTTTATTGGAAAATACCTTAAGATTTCACTTAACATTTCCCATAATAACTAATGCTTTTCTTCCTGTATTTAACCATATTTTGTTTCTAAATTACAAACAGCTTAACTGCAGTCATTTTAGCCACTTCCTTGTCTAGTGTGAAGCTTGGCCCCCTGAGCTCTCCTTCTCTCTCCCACTATGAAGACCTCAAAGAGGCGCATGCCTGATTGACTTCTATTGGAGCAGAGGCAGCAGGCATGCTCAGTTGGCACTACTTTAAGGTTTTCATAGTCTGAGAGAGGAGAGCTCAGAGGGTGGAGCTTAATGCTAGACAAGGAAGTAGCTAAAAGGACTGCAGTTAGGATGCTTGTTATTCAAAAACCAAATAAGTATAATGCAGGTAGAAAGGTATGTTATTGTGGGGGATATTTAGAGTCATTTTAGAAATAGTAAACAAAAAGGTTTACTTTAAATATGGTTATGCCTTTAAATAATATTTTAATGAGTAGTGCATTTAATAGCAAATACAATGGCACTGTGCAAATTTAAGGATTGAATACTTTCCCAGTGTATGTGTTTTCACATAGAGATTTAAATGTGCAGTTAATGCTTTCCGCCCACTCAGTTCCTCTGCCCCAGTTTAATCTTCTGCTGCTCTAATTACGGCTCAGAGATATGTTTGCTTTATCATTGACTGGTACCAAAATATTCAGATGTATTTCCATGTGACTAATAACGTGTGCATTCTGCAACAAACTGTATGCAGTCAGTATTCTGCCATTACAGCGGATACTTAGTCCTGAATACATACGTTTAAAAGGTATTGGACAGTCTAAATAATGTTGTGGACTTCAGCTTAATCCATGTATAACATAGGTTATGGTTTTTTTCTATAAAACATACCTCAGACACAAGAATTAAAATCCCTCTGATGACAACAATTATTTCTCCAGATAAGCGTAAATAATCATTTTGTGTTTTGTACGCCTCCTGCTAAATTTCAGCGACCATTATTGAAATTCTGTTCTTGCCATTACTGCAAGTGCGGCGTATATAGATTTACTAAGAGAAGGTTCAGCTGAAAGAACAGTGACATTGCTGTCCATAGGAAAAGAAGTTCATGCAGAGAAAACTGTTACACAATATGCAATAATTCTAATGAGTATCACAATTATATTCAGACCCCTATTTACTGTTAGCTTGCACAAAAATGTGTGCCAAACTGTGTCCTCCAGAAAGAGATTTTGATTTGTGCCAAGTAATGATGCATTACTATGACTGAGGCATGAGATGGAGAACAGAGATGTGAAAGAAATTCCTTTAGTTTATAAGTGCTATTAATTGTCTTTTAATTATAGGGTCCCCTTTCCTTCCACAAGTACTTTTTCTGCACCCAGGAAGACAATCTTTTTCATTGGTATTCTACATTCCAGAATACAGTAAAATGTCCATTATTATTATTGAAGCCCCAGGTTGTTCTATGTACAATTTATTTATAGTTTTGTTGATGGTTATGATTGTTATAATTTATGATTGGGGAATGGACTGGGAACACAGAGCAGCCAATGCCTGAAATATGTTTAATATCTCTGAGATATTGTGGCAGCATAAAGCTCTCAAAACTCTGTAACAGATTGCTTCATTAGGATATTTATTTGACTATTTGCCTGCGTTGCTTGAATTCACCCGAGCTGCTTCATTTCAGTGCCCTTCATTACAGTAAAAAAAAATTCCCACATCAAAGTGCTGTGATAAATTTCTATTGAAATACCTGAAGAGTTGTCTCTATTCTACCACATCTAGAAGCTCTCACTCGTGGAACAACCCTATAAACTAGGAGTGCCCATACTTTACTAATGAGGGGTATACTTTTTGTGATGTTTTCCCATTAGGATCTACATCCATAAAAGCATTGTTAGCATTCTGTTCTATTGAAAATAGTACTTTAAAATTATATTGCTATATTTTACTAACAACTATTTATTGTGTAACCTTAATAAATAAACCATAATAACTATATGAATGAAAATCATGAAACAGGAGGGTGATTTAGATAAGCTGTTTGTTGACTGTGTCTTGAGCACTAGGTCTACTGGTAGATCCCGATCTACTTTTTGGGCACCCCTGCTATAAAGGTTCCCTTTGGTGCAAGAACTTTAAGCATTTACAAATAGCATTGATGTTCATAGAAGCCTACATGTTGCTATTACGATTATTCATAATTATACAGTCCCCTGCAGCACTCTGAAGAACAAGGGATTACTAATAAAAAGATAAACCCAACTAAAGATATTACTACTGTTACAAGTATTAATAAACAATAATTGTAAAGATCTTGTTCACAAGAAATCACGACACACTTTTGTATTGTTGATCTGTTTTGCAACAAGATTATACTTCTACATGTTTCCTATGAGACTCCTAATATCTCAGTTGTACTAAAGACAAGGCTTTACTGAATGACCATTTGGATCCAAGTGGAGTTTTTAAACGCATCACCAAGAAACCTTTTATTTGGGTGGAATAAAGGGCAAATGAGCAACAGGTCTTGATGCTTGACAGGTCCAGTTGCTCTGGAAAGAGAGAACCACTAGTTTAACTTTTCATCTATTAAAACTATTCTTTCTGTCATAAACTCTAAAGCTGACCTATTTCTAATATAAGAGTGGCAGTTAATACTCTCGGATCCCATTCAAGCACAGCAGCAGGATATTACTTCTGCTATGTACCTCTGTGAGAGTCCATCCATTGCCCCCTGCTATGAGGAGGCACAATGAGTTTAGCTAGCCGTACATCTATCTCAATATGTCAAGCTCTTTCCTTGATAAAACAATTTTTCCTTCAATAAAAAATAATACATGGTGTTATAAGAAATACATCTATCTCTTTTCTTATAAGTGAAATCAGTAATTGTGTTTCCAGACGCAGAGGTTCTGCAAGACCTTTTCTTTTTTGTCCCCTTGTCACACTCTAAGATCAGCACATTCTTTATGTCTGGATTCTAAAAGTTTTCTAGCTAGAGGTATATAGATTTGTCTACACTTCAGCCTCATTTTATTGCATAGGTTCTTATTTAGCAGTTCTCCAGTTATTTAGCATAAGTAGTATGCTAACACCTTCGGTATGTAGGGATGTAATAAGAGTGCGCTGGGCCCCTCTACCAGAAAAATTTTAGAGGTCACGGAGCCTAACTGATGGTATGGCCCAATAAGAAAACTGCTGATAAAAAAGAGAATTTAGGGGCATATTTATCAATAATAAAATTTGTGAATTGTGGGAGGGTTTTTCTACTTTGGATAAACTGGAATTTTGAATGTTTGGGTATTTATAAAAACATCCAAATGTCAAAAACTCAAAAGAAAAACAACGTGGAAAAAATTTAGTCCAGGTATCGAAAAAACTCAAATGGCTCGAATACATCGGGTTTGTTTCCAGAAAACTAAAATTAATTGAGTTTTCAGATAAAAACCCTCAAATCTACCAAAAACTTGAGCTTTGCCTAGGACAGCTCCCATTGACTTCTATATGACCTTGCCAGCTTTTAGATGGCAAATTTTTACATTCAGATGTTTTCATTTTTTTTTGCTTAATAAATACCAGACGTTTGAGTTTTCGAAAATATAACTTGAATGTGTGCGTTTGGGTTAATAAAAATTTGAATTGTAGAAAACAAGTTTAGATTTTTGTTAAATCTGCCCCTAAGAGTATGCTTTTGGGACAACATTACTCAATATTTATGCTTTTAGGCACTATGCTTTGAACACCCATCACTACTGCTTTATGGCATTTCTGCACAGTTTGTAAAAGCCATTGAGAAATGTTTTGTTGTTGCTTTGCTTGTTTTTACACAGAACAGGGTGACTTTGACTTTGACAGATTAACAGCTGTTATTTGTAAGACAATAAGAAGTAGGAAAAGTACAAGGTTTATCAGTGATTTGTTTGAGATGACCTTTCTTACTTCAAGCATTGTAGCTTGAAGTAAGATCAAACCTGGTCATTGGGGATCTTTACTGGACCACAATAGTTGAAGTTTAGTCCAAAATATTTCCTAGGGATGAGCAAATGTTTTTGTTGTGTTTTGCCACGGAAATGACGCCCATAGACTTCACTGGGAGAAAAAAATGCTGCACGTCAAAAAACATTTATCACCCATACACTTTAATGCATTTCAGCGAATTTTCGCCAGCGGCAATTTTTTTTCCAAGCTAAACTGATAAAATACACCCATCCCTACCCCTGTGCTACAGCCGAACAGCAATAATCCCTTTGTTATAAATTGAGTTGGCATTTTCTAAGATTAATGGTCAGATTTTCAAAATAATGCACACTCCAAGTACTGTACATTGCAAAATCACTAGATTGTACTATGTATTCTGAGCAATTATCCTAATTTATATCATGTAAATAGCCTTCAGTATAGTTCAGTATAGTTCATTGCTCTATAAAACAATATGAAAGATGAAATATAAAGCACTGAGTGCAATGTGCCTGGGCCTTATGTGCACATAGTCCAGTATATATGGATATCTGGAGCCTACTGGACACAAAACAATGCAGACTAAACTGATGTAGACTGAGTTTTGTATTTTTCTTTTTTTTAATTTAAATTAATTATGTAACAATGTAGCTGAGTATCAGGAATACATATGTACCAAAGCTTTTAGCAGTGTTTCTAGGCAACTTGAAACATTGTCCAGTGGCTCATTTACATTGTTCAATAATTCGACTGCAATTATGTAACTTTCTAAACAAGCACACTGTACCCTAAAATCCAAATGTATAAACAAGCAATTAACCCAATTAATCATGTAGTAGCAGAAAAATTTATTTTCAAACCAGGTACAGTGAGAAATATAGTGTAATAAGGGTGTCACGCATAGAAGATGACACACAAGCATGTTTGGGGGTGCCTCTGCCATTCCCCCACTTTCTCCTACTTCAGTGAGTGCTACAGATGCCTAGGTTGAGCTTCCCTGTGTGGCACCTCTCCTTTCAGAAAAGCACAGACAAAAGAGTAAAACACAGCAACATTTGAATATGTATTTTACTGCAAAAAAGGCCCTCACATCAGTTTAACCCAGCATATTTTATATAATCCATTCATACTTCCTGAGCGATATTTAAAACTTTTTTTTTACAATTCCTACCATTTCTACTGGATTATGGCAAAATACCAAAATAAGAAAAAATCCTGTACAACTATTTGTTTCTATCCTATTTAGTGTATCATTATTGCACCTATCCTTAAAGGAAAATTTATACCCCTAAACAATGTAGGTCTCTATAAAAATATATTGAATAAAACAGCTCATATGTAAACCCCTGCTTCATGTAAATAAACCATTTTATTAATAATAATAATAATAATAATATACTTTTTTTAGTAGTATGTACCATTGAGTAATCATCAATAGAAAATTGCCATTTTAAAGTCCTGTCTCTTACTCCCACACTTCTTCCTGTTACAGTTAGGGGCAGATTTATCAAGGGTCGAAGTGAAAATTCGAATTTCGATATTTGAATTTTCAAGGTTTTTTTTGTGGAATTCGACTAGGGAATAGTTAAAATTCGATTTGAGTTTTTAAAAAAATTTCTATTTTTGAAATTTATCATGTACTGACCCTTTAAGAATTTGAATTCAACTATTCGCCACCTTTAACCAGCTGAATTGCTGTTTTAGCCTATGAGGGACGTCCTGGGATGAATTTGGAGTTGTTTGCAGCCGTCCTGAAAATCAAGTTTTTTTTTGGAGAAAAAATTCGAATCAAATTCAATTCAAATTCAATTCGAGTTTGTGGGTGGATCCCAATCACCTGATTTTGGTTAAAATTTTGGTTATTTTTTTATTTGAATTTCGAGTTCATGGTTTTTATAAACTCCCATGAACTCTAACTTCGACCCTGGATAAATCTACCCCTTAGGGCTCTTACACACAGCCGTTTACTCCTGAACTCCCCTGCGTTGCGCTTTCTTCCGTTCAGCCGCAGGGGAGTGCAAGAGTAGATGCACTCATTTATTGTGTAGGGGGCTGTACTCACACAGATGCATGTAAGCGGCAAATGCAGGTGGTATGCAGCATGTTGCATTTCACCTGGATTCAGAGCATACATGCATAGTATTTCTGATCAGGTGATCTCTGAGGCAGCACAGAGATTATCATAAAACGGGGGCTCAAGGTAAAAGATGTTTTAAAGGAAAACTATACCCCCCAAACAATGTAGGTCTCTATTAAAAGATACTGAGTAAAACAGCTCATGTGTAAAACCCTGCTTCATGTAAATGAACCATTATCATAATAATATGCTTTTTTAGTAGTATGTGCCATTGGGTAATCATAAATAGAAAATTGCCATTTTAAAAAATAAGGGCCGCCCCCTGAGATCGTAAGATTCACTGTGCACACATACAAACCACATGTAAGGTCACATGAGCCAATTAACAGACAGATCTGCCTTTTGCTTCCTCACTTCTTCCTGTTACAGTTAGTGTTGTAGTATTTCTGGTCAGGTGATCTCTGAGGCAGCACAGATAGAGTCACAAAATGGTGGTTCAAGGCAAGAGATGTAAAAGGGCAATATTTATGTAAATATATATTCCAGTTTGGTAAGATTCTTTAATATGTCATTCAATTTGATATAAACTATCTGTTGCTTAAGTGTTCCTTTTGGGGGTATAGTTTTCCTTTAAGGGCAATATGTATATTCCAGTTTAGTAGAAGTCTTTAATATGCCACTTAATATGATATAAACTATTTGTTTCTTAAATATTCATTTTGATGGTATAGTTTTCCTTTAAAGTAGATGCACTGTGTGTGGTTAATGCCTTCACATTTAATGGGGTCACAATTTTATTACATTACGTCTACATGTTATTATTTGTGTTAAATTTAAGACAACGCTTTCTTTCTTCTTTCCTTAATGAGCTTTACACATATATAAAAGCCATGATACTGTTCTTAATAAACATTTTTAAATGTAGGTGCCTTTTTCTACAATATGTTTTACAAAGTGTCTAACTTCTAGCACAGTTTTTAATCTTTATCTAGATTTGTTTCTATATTTTGTAATAAAATGCGTATTTTCATTACAGACTATTTTGAGTCTCTTACTTAGAGATCCCCTTACTCCTGTTTGCTCTGAACTTTTATTCTGGTTCTTTAATTACTTTATGAACATGCTTTTTCCTTTCAACTGCCTAATTATAATGTAATATCCTCCTTCTCATTCCTCTATATTGCTACAGTTTATCTTAATCCTATCAAATTGGCTGTAAGGAATATTATCAAGCTATTTTTATAATAACCACTAGAAAATGTAAATGTAAAATGTACTCATTGCAGTCTGGTTTCTGGAGATACTATTTTCCAGCATATGTTTCATGATTTTCACAAGATGGATTACTTGAAAATAGAGAGATGTGGTTTCCTGCATAGAAATTTACATCAGTAAAATAAATGAAGCAAAACAGCATCTCCGGTTACTTAAAAAGGATTTAATATCGGTTCCCACAAATAACCTGAATAACAATAAACTGTTATTGATGTGCATAATTTTATCAGAAAATGGTTAGTTGTTCTCAAGTCAATTTCAGGTCATATAGAATTTGTATAAATTGAGTACTTTATTTTTTCAGAATTTCCTGCCTGCAGTTTGGGTCTTCAAGCTTCTTAATGGCATTGTAATGATTGTTGTGGTTAAACCTGTCCATGTTGTTGCTGGCCTTCTTCCTCTTTTCACTTAATCTCTTGCAAAAATTTCAGTATGTTGATTTATACTTCAAGTGGAAGGTCAGGTTTGATTTGGTCAAGGATCCACTCAGTTGTGTCATGTGCCATCCACACCCAGGTACGTATATCAGAAGACTTCAGGTCTTCATTTTCCATGCAGAGTGTAGTATTGAAAATTGTATCTAACACTAGTCTAAGGGGCTGATTCACTCGAGGGTTAATTAAGGAATTGAAATCCTTCGAATATCGAAGTCGAAGGATTTAGCGCAGATAGTACGATCGAACGATCGAAGGATTATTCCTTCGATCGAACGATAAAATCCTTCGAATCGAACGATTCGAAGGATTTAAATCCAACGATCGAAGGAATATCCTTCGATCAAAAAAAGTTAAGCAAGCCTATGGGGACCTTCCCCATAGGCTAACATTGACTTCGGTAGCTTTTAGCTGCCGAACTAGGGGGTTGAAGTTTTTTTTAAAGAGACAGTACTTCGACTATCGAATGGTCGAATATTTGAATGATTTTTAGTTCGAATCCTTCGATTCCTAGTCGTAGTCGAAGGTCGAAGTAGCCCATTCGATGGTCGAAGTAGCCCAAAAAATACTTCGAAATTCTAAGTTTTTTTACTTCGAATCCTTCACTCGAATTTAGTGAACGGCCCTCAAATTTTTGATTATCTTCAGGTCTTGATATATTTCGTATATATTCACTTAGTATTTGTGAATATCGGAGCAATCACACTGGGTGTGCTCTCTGACATAATTGTCACTATATTATATTCCTCGGCAAATTGATTTATTTCTGCAACCATGCTTTAGTAAATTATCCTCATACTTTAAGCATACAATAGACACCGTCGAGTACCCAAAGGATCACAACAATATTATATGCAGATGTCATTTCCTACATAATGGGACTTGATATGATCAGTGTTAAAACCAGGATGCCTCCATACTACATAACACATGGAGGTTTAAATTTCAAGTATATAATTTATTTTGGTTTAAAGGAAAACTACTATTTATAGTAGTAGTGGGATCACAATCATTAGAAGAGTCTCCCTCAGTTGTATTAGTTATTGGAAACCCTTATTCACTGGTCAAATATTAGTGTAAGGACTCACCCTGGTGGTCTAGTGAGTGGCGGGGTCCCCTGCCGCGGGTTCAGGCGGGGACGTCGCCACATGCGTCCTTTCCCTTGCTGTGCTGACATCCCTATGGCGCGCGCCATGTGCACTTCTGGGTTTTATGCGCCGGTGTGATGACGTCATCGTGCAAGGGTGCAAGATTCAAAGTGTTTAAAGGGGCCTTGTAGTAAAAAACACTGCCTGTTGTTAGGTTCTATTTGGAAAGTTCCTAAGTGCCTGTTTCTATCTGTTCTGGTTTTGATCCTTGCCTGCCTTTTTGACTATTCTGATCCTCTCCAATCCTGACCTTTGCCTGCCTGATTACTCCGACCTCTCCAATCCTAATCCTGCCTGCTTGTGACTACTCTGACCTCCCCAATCCGACCTTTGCCTGTCCACTGACTTTTCTAAGTTCTCCTATCCTGATTCCGGCCTGTCTGACGATTCTCTGCTTGTGGTGGTCCAGCTGTTCCTGGTGGTGTTCTTCCTTCCAGTATCCTGGTGAGACGATCGTGCCCCTTTGCTTGTCCAGAACCGTTAGCTTTGCTCCTTTGCTAGGGTGCCGAACGTGACAATTAGTCTCGTAATGTGTATATTGATTTACCAAAATAGATGCAAATTTGTGTCCATACTGGTGCATGGCACGCGAGCTGTCAATTTATTGTGCACCAGATTTGAAGATGTAATTCTTGGAAAATACTGATTTTTTGTGGCTGAAACATGACAATTTTCAACTCAGCTAGTTGCATTATGCCTCTCATCAGCTTGCTTTAAAATATACCTACAATCCTCCAATGGATATAAATAATAACCAAACTTTATTCAGTTTATTTTCTTACTGTACATAAGGACAAAGTTCAGCATTATTACAGCTAAACAATGACATAAATATGTCACATAATGTCAAGTACTATAAAAATATTTTATGTCCTCCTCTACATTTTAGATATATTAGTTTAATATTTCAACATGTATATTTGCACTGTATATAATATGGATATTATTTTCTGATTACTACCCCTGCCAATGACTAATCCTAGCATATTTAAATACACAAGTATCTTTAATATGGTGTTTGGCAAAATTATTATTTTAATATCTTGTTTATGTGCAGCCTAATCCAAATTTGATAAAACCTTTTCAATCTATACTAAACCCCACTATACTTAACCTAAGTAGACGTATAGGTTTCTGCAATAATCGATTATAGGGAAGCAATACATGTAATGCTTTTTTTGACTATAAAAATAATTGGATTATATTAATGATGCATTAAATTGAAATTAAGTATCTGATACATCACTGACATCACTGTCAATCTGGCTGTAATTGAACAATTGATTTTTATGCCCATTTGATTTTTTTTCAATTGTTATTTACTGATAATTTATGGTTTTAAATATAAGCCTATGAGTAAGTCTGAAAAGTTAATGAATTTAAATACAGTCAGTAAATGACTGGAAATAATTAGCACATTTTATTTAAACGAGTATATAAGAGCAGATGGTAGGAACCATTTCAGATGGCCCTGAAGATTAGGATCAGATTATTCTAAACATGTTGGCTTTAATTTATTACACAAATGGGTCTTTTAGCCAATTTTGCAATAAAATAGATATTAACATTTATGTTTGATAGTCCAGACAGAAGACATGCGTCAGAGGAAAGTTCAGCCTAGGAAAGGTATTAAACAGTATGGCAGCCACTGTCCAACAAAACTACTGTATTTTTATACGTCTGTAGTAAGGTCAGGCCCATTAATGCTTAGTTGGATGAAATTGTCAAAAACTGGAAATTTCAACTACTGACATGTAATGGTTTTCTGATGTTTGTTTTCCCTTCTTGATATGGAAACTCTTCCATTATAGGGTGATACAAGAAGCACAGAGTCAGGATGATTGTTTATATATTATAGACAATGGTGCAAAGCAGAAAGTATTTCTATCCAAAAACTGTCCATTTGTAGTGAAGCAGCTCCTTCAGGTTTCTTACCGTTTTTCTCTGGTGCAAAAAAACAAGGAATTTAGTGCCTTGAGGGCTGCCCTTCAGAGCATAGATTGAGGCATTGTGTTTTCATCTAAAAACACAGAATGTTTGTCATTTAAAATTATATTAAATTGTTACTGTTCTCAATTTATTCCCTTAAGGAGTAAATGTAGAAGCACTAAGAATCTCCCTATAAGGCTTAATATAGATGTAAAAAAGTTAATAAGAAAGAACAAAAAGGCTTTTAAAAACTACAATTCTTTTGGGACAGAAGCTGCATTTAATGAAAATAAACACTATAATAAATGTTGTAAAACAGCAATCCGGAAGGCAAAGTTAGCAAATGAAAAGCATATTGCAGCTGAGGCTAAGGCTAACCCAAAAAAAGTATATTAATAGAAAAAAGATACTTGTTGAGAGTATCGCTCCTTTAAATAATGCTACCAGTATGGCTGTAACAGATACAAAAAAGCAAATGTGCTAAATGTGGTAAATCAGTTCTTTTCTTCAGTGTATACAATAGTCAGTGTCAGAGTTCCCAGGCCACTTCATATCTGCACTGTTGTCTCAGCTCAATCTAATCAGTGACTGACTCAGGAATATACAGATGCAGCCACTTTGGTTTGTGTGTTTG
Organism: Xenopus laevis; assembly: GCF_017654675.1. NCBI lineage: Eukaryota > Metazoa > Chordata > Amphibia > Anura > Pipidae > Xenopus > Xenopus laevis. The sequence continues at coordinate 99,837,780 of NC_054380.1, read as the reverse complement.
ACACAGAATAACTAAACACAGATATCCCACTTTTCCCATTTAACACAGAAAATTGCATCACAGCATTCCATCTAATTAAAGCATTCACCATTGTGAACAATGTTGCTTTGGTATGCTAATGAAAAGGTTAAATGCATTAAATGAGTTAAGATGACTTTAGATAACACATTAATTCTTCAATTTATCCTGAGTCATGAGGCATCATCTGTAATATTCATAAAGCTTTAATAAAAATTAATGTAAACAAGAAGCCAGGGCCAGGTGGCATACACCCCCGGGTTCTAAGAGAGCTAATTTTATTTTTATACCGGCCCCTATTTCTGATTTTCTCAGATTCGCTTCCATCTGGTATGGTACCTATGGATTGGAGAAAAGATGATGTCATTCCAATATGTAAAAAGGGATTACGATCTCAGCCTGGCAATTATAGGCCAGTAAATTTGACATCAGTGGTGGGCAAATTATTTGAAGGCTTGTTAAAGGAACAGTAACGTCAAAAAATAAAAGTGTTTTAAAGTAATGAAAATATAATTTGGTGTTGTCCTGTACTGGTAAAACAGCTGTGTTTGCTTAAGAAACACAACTGCTGTGTAGCAATGGGGGCAGCCATCCAAAGGAGAAAAAGCTCAAGTTACACAGCAGATAGCAGATAAGCTCTGTCTGTCTAATAGTGTTATCTGTTATCCATTTGTTAACCTGTGCCATATAGCCGTTTTTCAATTTCTGCCATTGCTCCACAGCAGCTTGTTTATATAAACTATAGTAGTGTTTCTGAAGCAAGCACATCAGTTTTACCAGTGCAGGGCAACACTACATGATATTTTCATTTCTTTAAAACACATACATTTTTTGGTGTTACTGTTCCTTTAAGAGATCACATTCAAAATTTGTCCTAGTGAATGGCATTATGAGCAGCAATCAGCATGGCTTTATGAAGGATAGGTCATGTCAGACAAATCTGATTGCTTTTTATGATGAGGTAATTAAGATGCTGGACAGTAAGGGAGCAGTAGATGTGATCTATGTGGATTTTGCCAAAGCGTTTGATACTGTGCCCCACAAATGACTGCTTTCTAAACTAAGGTCTGTTGGGCTTAATGAAGTCGTTTGCACATGGATAGGAAACTGGCTACAGGATTGTGTACACAGGGTGGTTGTTATTGGTACATTCTCTACTCTACCCTTAATGGGACTGCACTAGGCAAATCCATTATGGAAAAGGACCTTGTAGATAATAAACTTGGTTGTAGCAAGCAATACCAGTCAGCAGCATCAAGGGCAAATAAGGTCTTGAGCTGTATTAAAAGGGGCATAGATTCACAGGAGGAGGGGGGTCATTCTTCCAGTTTATAGAGCACTTGTAAGGCCTCATCTAGAATATGCTGTATCATTTTGGTCTCCAGTGCAGAGAAGGGCAACTAAGCTGGTAAAAGGTATGGAAAATCTTAGCCATGAGGAAAAACTGGCCAAATTGGGGTTGTTCACATTGGAGAAGAGGCACTTCAGGGTTGATATAACTATGTATAAATATATAAGGGATCAAACAATAATCTCTCTATTTACCCCCTTTAAGAAGGGGTTGGATAGCTTTTTAGCAAGTGAGGGAATACAGGGTTATGAAAGATAGCACATAGTACAAGTTGATCCAGAAAAAAAAACCCCATCTGAAGCCTCTCCAATTCCTCAGAAGAGGAAAAAATTCTTTCCTGACTCCAAAATGGCAATCAGACTAGTCCCTGGATCAACTTGTACTATGAGCTATCTCCCATAACCCTGTATTCCCTCACTTGCCAAAAAGCCATCCAACCCCTTCTTAAAGCTATCTAATGTATCAGCCTGTACAACTGATTCAGGGAGAGAATTCCACATCTTCACAGCTCTCATTATAAAAAAAACCTTTATAAAAAACCCGAATATTTAGGTGGAACCTCTTTTCTTCTAGATGTAATGGGTGACGGAAAGACCTACTGGTAAATTCAGAACCAGGATGTGGAATACTGTATTTCCTACCAAAATAATTCACATATTCATACCACTTTCAGTTGTCATGCAGTTTTAAATTGACTCCATTTTGGAATACATCTCAAGGATATCACTTTATTACCAATACCTATACATTAAAAATTGCTTTTTGACTTTCTGATGTCCTTTCTGTTCTTCACCTTGTTGCCTTGGCTACCTGAGCTTCCGAGGTGCTCCATTTTTCACCAGTGTTTAAAGAATCTCCTGATTACCCACATAGGCAGCAAATGATGTAACATATTCTCCTGAAATATAAATACAAAGTATTTTTTAGAAACACAATCAAGTACCGGTCAATGGTGGAAAAAAAATATTTACTTTGCAGGGACACATGACCAAGAGCCATAAATATCCTTTAAATATAAAATCCTTATAAATGGTGCTTAGTGATGTCACCAATTATTATCATTGCTTAGTGGTGGTATTTCTGTCACATAACTCACCGAAATTTGTGTATTCTAATAGATAAACCACCTATATATATATTTTTTTTTTTTTAAAGTGGTATTCCTTTTGCTGAGGTTAGAAAGTAAATACTTTCTTTCTGTGTGATGGAAGCTTTCTTTGTATTAGAGAACTATTCCTGTACAGTTGTCATTGTTTCAGAAATTTTTAGAGCTGTTATTTCCACTGACATGCCTTTAACTTACTATTATTACTGTCTCTTTCTACACTGCAAAATTGCTTAGTTACTTGTAATTCTCCTTTCTCAAACTTAACATGAACAATAGCAAACTATAGCGCCTCTATACTTACACAAACAATAGCCTCCATGGGGAACCTATACTTAGATTCTAGACCTGGGTAATCGTTTATTATATTACCCATTACACTTGTACGAAGAGTTGTGCCTGTCATTATAGAACTGATTTCCAAATAGAGTACTTTTCAATAGAAAGAAAGAATGGCTTTAAACAAAATAAGGTCTTGCTCATATATGTAGTTATTGATTATAAAATCACATATACATTTAAGTCTAGAAATAGACACAAGACTAAATAAAAAGTAATTGTGGTTTCAATTATATCTGAATCAATAAGATAAAGAATCGTACTGCATGGCTTTGTAGGAATTGTACCTTTGTGTGGGATCACAAACAAAATATAGTTCACTAGTAATTAGAGAAATTTAATGGAATTGTAGCGCTACTAGCGCAGCATTCATTCCTTTTATTCTCTTTTATCTCTAAGGCACTGAGGATTTGTTGGTTTTAAAGCAAAGTTAGCTCTCCTTACAAGACAGTTAAACGTAGTAACTAGACCACAGTCCTCAGTGTTCTGCCTTTCTCCCACGTGTGGTGTCCCAGGGCTTAGAACAACGCATCTAGTTTCTTCGGGACATCTCCAACTCTATACTATTTTCTAATTTCTAACTTTTGCTCATGAATTGCTGACGCTTTATTTTTAATTGTTTGATACCATGAACTCACTTTAAAATTATAACTACAGCACTAGCACCTTATTTAATCCATATAAGAACCATGAACGTTTAGATTATTCATCAATTGTGTGTAGATACATTTTATTGAAAGTCACAGCACCTAATTTATAGCACTTAAAAAAGGAACAGGAACACCAAATGAAAATATAATGTAGTGCTGTACCGCACTGGTAAAACTGGTGTGTTTGCTTCCGAAACCCTACAATGGTTTATATAAAAGCCATGGTGGCAGCCATTCAAAGCTAAAAAAGGAGAAAAGGCACATGATACACAGCAGATAACAGATAACTTTCTTCAGAACGGATCTGTTATCTACTGCGTATATTGTGCTTAAATGGCTGCCCCCCATGGCTACACAACAGCTTGTTTATAGAACTATAGCTTTGTTTCTAAAGCATACACACAGTTTTTACCAGTGCAGGGCACTAGTACATTATATTGTCATTCCTTTAAAACACTTTAATTTTTGGTGTTACTGTTCCTTTAAGCACTTTAATCATTTTAATTATTTGCATATAACACAATCGATTGAAATACCATTGTATGTTGAGAACTAAGCATATGATTATAATAGCACTAAGCACTTATATGATTAGATCTCAATTAATTTTAGTAAGGTAGTGTGGTGTTTTACTGCTTTTTCTTGTTTTTAGTATACCTTTGTGTGGGATGTGTGACGGTGTACCAGGGTGCATGGGAACTACGTAGTGTTTTATTTACCTGTTTATCTTCGTCCCAATAGACAAGCTCCTGGTCATGGCAGGAATCCTGGGTCACTTGTATGTATATCGGGCAACTAATAGAGAAGAGGTCTGCATGGTAGGCAACTGGGGATTATATTGAATAATATTTTAAAGGGATACTGTCATGGGAAAAAAAAAATCAAAATGAATCAGTTAATATTGAGTGCTGCTCCAGCAGAATTCTGCACTGAAATCCATTTCTCAAAAGAGCATACAGATTTTTTTATATTCAATTTTGGAATATGACATGGGGCTAGACATATTGTCAATTTCCCAGCTGCCCCAAGTCATGTGACTTGTGCTCTGATAAACTTCAATCACTCTTTACTGCTGTACTGCAAGTTGGAGTGATATCACCCCCTCCCTTTTTCCCCCCAGCAGCCAAACAAAAGAACAATGGGAAGGTAACCAGATAGCAGCTCCCTAACACAAGATAACAGCTGCCTGGTAGATCTAAGAACGACACTCAATAGTAAAAACACATGTCCCACTGAGACACATTAATTTACATTGAGAAGGAAAAACAGCAGCCTGCCAGAAAGCATTTCTCTCCTAAAGTGCAGGCACAACTCACATGACCAGGGGCAGCTGGGAAATTGACAAAATGTCTAGCCCCATGTCAGATTTCAAAATTGAATATAGAAAAATCTGTTTGCTATTTTGAGAAATGGATTTCAGTGCAGAATTCTGCTGGAGCAGCACTATTAACTGATTCATTTTGAGAAAAATCGTTTTTACTTCAATCGTTCGATGGCCAAATTCGGTAAAAAATAGTTTGACTTCCATATTCGAAGTTGAATTATTTCAATTCGATGGTCGAATCTCAAAGTATTTTACAATTCGAAATTCAACCCTTGATAAATCTGCCCCTGAGTGTCAAAGATAAAGTTGCAAATAGTAACTGTAACAACATCCAATATCTAAATGTAATGTGGGAAAAAAATTAGAGTGCCAAGTATTGGGGTTTGCACTGCTTTCACAACTAGCACATGCATTAAGGGGTCTGCTGGGACTGTCTACATATGTGTTAGCAATTACTTACCTTATGCTTGTTGCCTTGGGCTTCTACATCCTATCTCTTCCTATTCAAATTCAGAGAATATTTAATGTCATTTACAATTCATTTTGCCCTTAGAGGGTTGATTCCAAACAACATCTCAACAAGGTTCATTTAAGGATGGGCATTGTATATGCAGATCACACTCTCTTATTGGAAAAATATATATTCTCTGTGCTGTAGGATCAAAATCCCAATATGCATACCTTAGCTAGGTGGATCAAAATTCTCTCCAATTAGACGTTACAAAACTTTGATATTTTTTTTTGCAGCTTTGAAAAAGAGGTTTTCTTTTCTGCAAATGAAAATATTATACTGTAAAATACCACTGGTACAGTAACCAAGGGGAGAGTTGTGCTAAAAACAATATAAATTACTATAGTTTAGCAAGATGGGGGTGGTGTGAATGCAAAAGGGACGTGTTATTTTGCCCCCTGACTTATATGGCTCATGGTAAGTTACTTCTCCTCTTCACTTGTTTAGAAAGGGTGTGTGAATGTCATGACTGGTTAAGTCTATGCTGTAGTCATTTTAATATGATCCATTCAAATTGCAAGATTTTCTATGCTTAAACTGCTGTAAGTTACCTCCTTATTGGACACTAGAGGAATCACTGGCCAAAGGTTGGGGCTGGGGACTACTACAAAGAGAATTTATTTTTACAATTGAATTTTGGTTGTGTACCTGTCAGATCAGCTCTGCCAATAAGTGGCACATCTTTTTGTTATAAATTCTTTTTTGAATTTCAGATGCAAACAGGTCATTTGCAGTAAGACTGCAGTATTCCATAAATGAGTGATTATTAAGCGTGTTTTATTTTTTTCGAATACTATCTCATGTTCCCCAAGCTTTCAGACTTCACATTACACACTTCTCAGTTTGGCATCCCAGTCTTCAAATTATTATGTCACATAATTGTCTTCACGTCTCATAAAATGTACCTTAGCTTTGTTTCACCTGCACTATACATTAACTCCAGTAATCCATAATGCTGTGTCTTTAGTACATTCTCTCATCCTGGGCTCATTCAAATTATTAACCCTAATAATAATAAACTCTAAATTCATCCATAGACAAGCCCTGTCTCCCAACCTTCTTACTAGTGCAGATATACTGGTGCCATTTAACATCACCTTCAGCACTCTTCCATCACATAATGCACAGTAACTGGGAAAAGGTTATGGAGGAGTCCGTATAAGGTCTGAAAGTACTCCTGGTTTCTTGTGCAGTTATCACCATTCTCCCTTCTTGAATGTTATTTCTCATCATTTGGACAGGTTTTTTACATATTAGGGATGCACCAAATCCATAACTTTTGCTTTGATATTTGCATATGCTTTGAACTAAAATCTAAATTCTGCTAAAAGTAATGGGATTCCGCAGATTTCTTAACAGAATCCTGAATTCTATGGATCCCAATTATATATCTCAATCAAATTAGCATATTTTGTGTAAGGGAATCGAACCATGACATAAAAAATCATTTCTGCTACTTGAAACCTTTCTTTGGCAACCTAGCCATGCTCTATATTTCGTTTCCCCATGCAAAAATCATCCTTAGACATGTCAAGTCATTGTCCCTTCTCTAAGTATCTCCCCCTTTGTAACATAGTAGATTGCAGTTTTGAAACTCTTTAACTAGATTAATAACAGGAGTATATATAAAGTTTTTGTGCTTAAAACAATAGTCAAAAAGTATTTTAAGCACAAGCCTTATTCAATGAACTCCTGATTGAGGGTATACTGCTACTTTAAGAGGTAGATAATTAAATTCTTCCATTCTTCAATATTGTTGAGTATGGAAGATTTAGTAAAAATGTTCTCTACATTAAATATGAATATTACACAAACTTAGTATAAATGCAAGATGAGTGGAAATACTGCCAAGTTCAGGGTGGTGGTAGCACCAGGGTTCCCCAGTGTCAACAGCTGTGTGATTCAGCAGAAAAGTCAGGAAAGACACAAAAGTGACAGGAGGGTGTTGCAAGTACCTTTACTGAATGGAGTCAGTTAGTGCAACATTTCCAGTCTCTCAGCTGCCTTCTTAAATGACCCCTTATATATTATAATTCTTAGTTATTTTAGAAGTATTGAATAAAGCAAAAGGTTGTTTGGAAAACAGATTTCTGCTCATTTCCAACTGTGCATCTTGGTCTAATAGGCTTGGAATTCTGCCATAATTACACCTGATCATGCAGTACATAAATTAAAGCTCCTAAATGAGTCAAATCAGTGAAATTAGGAGTTATCATCTGCCTCCCAAGAACACATCTGATCTATTATACATGTAAGAGTTGTCATGGAGGTATTGTGTTACTTTCATTCTCTTCCATTTTCAGTGCAGCATTATATCTTTATTATCTGTAAAATCATTCTACTGTCTTACATTGCTCTTTGCTTAATTTGGTTGATACCCCACTCTGTATATACATATTTTTCCTTCCTTCCCATTGTTCGTCTTGCTACAAGATACTAGTATAGTAGTCCAGTACTGGTTCATATCAGCTTTAGTATAGTCTCTTTTCACTTAATGTAAAAGGTTGATTACATTAATTTCATGATCTAAACTAGACCATAAACTAGACTAGACCATTCTAGAATATTCTTACATATCACAAGCAACTTTTTTAGCATCAGCGCAGATATTATCCGAATCATTACCCTTTACTACTTTAATGTGACTGTTTACCATACACAGATGAACAATTTTTAAGACGCGTGTAAAGTGACTGCTGTATTTGGTCCAAACATATTACCAAGTATTTGTGTTTGGAGGCTTTGACATTCAAATTTGAAAATAAAGTGATAATACAGTGATTCATCTTCATTGTAACCAGAGGCTGCTCTTTTTTCAGTCTGTTTAAGTGGCTATAAGAATATCAACAATCCATGTCTGACATTTAATGAAAGTCAGATTTAAAGACGTCGACGTGACATGCCTTGGCTAACCAGCTCCAGCTTAGATTTGTTCTTTTCCTGGGCATATTAAGATATATTTGCTTTGTACTAATAGCCATTAAAATTAATTTGCTGATATTTTTTCACATTTGCCACCAAAATAACACTCTGCCCCATTTCACCCTTACTTCTCACATATGTGCAACACTATAGGGTGTTTTGAAGTTGGGCCTTACTGTTCATCTATTTATACTAATACAGGTATGGGACCTGTTATCCAGAATGCTCGGGACCTGGGGTTTTCCGGATAACGGATCTTTCCGTAATTTGGATCTTCATGCCTTAAGTCTACTAGAAATTCATTTAAACATTAAATAAACCCAATAGATTGTTTTGCTTCCAATAGGGATTAAATGTATCTTAGTTGGGATCAAGTACAAGCTACTGTTTTATTAAAAAGAGAAAAAGGAAATCATTTTTAAAAATTTGGATTATTTGTAGCTTTCTGGATATCGGGTTTCCGGATAAGGGATCCTATACCTGTATAATTAAAATAATTACCTCTACTAATATCCAGAAAATATCTAGAAGGATATTTGTGTAGGTAATATAAAACATGAATTTGCACATTTATGTTAATGAACATGAGGTGCATTCTACAATATTTTCTACCCCAGTTCTGTTTTCTTCTTCCATCTTAATTGATATGTTTCAGTCTAAAAGACCAGAAAATACACCCATATAACTAAAACATTCCACTCCAATAAAATGGGATCTCTGAAAACTTTGTACTGTTGCAAATAAGTCCAGCTTTGTCTTTGGAATTTTTGTAATTCTCTAAAGGTGGCCAGAAGAACTCAATCGACAGCTTTTATCTGCCCATGGGGTCCTCTGATGCCTGACTGATATACTGGGCAGAATTGGGCAGATAATGATTGGGCAGCTTTAAAAGTCCCATTGGGGCAAGGACTACATCCTCCATCTTCCTCTGTCTTCTTCACCCATAACCTGATTAGTTTTAAGGTACATCTGTACATTTGTACCTACAATATCCATAGGGCAGGGGCTACAATTGTGCTTCTAGACTTGGGGAAGGACCTTGCAATTTTTACTAGGTGCTGTAGAATAACCACAGACATCTGTATATGAGAGGAAAGTAATATATCATGTATAAGACAGCACAATTACCAGTCAAAATCTGTATATTTCTCACACTCTGACATCAGAGTTAGCTTACTGCGGGCGTACACTGAAGAAGCCGCCAGCAGGTGTGAGGGCTGTATAGACGTCCCAGGAGTGACAGGCAAGACCGAGCTGCAGCAAGATGATTCGTCATGGTCCTTACCGTGGTCACACACTCAAGACAAGAGAGGGAAGATCATCATGGAGCTTCAGAAACATAAGTCACATTAAACAGATGAAAACACTAGCATTTAATAGAGCTATTCCGTGTTTAATTTATTTCAAAGTAGGCCGACACATACACACTGCACTTCTGTTTGTTGTATTCTGTTGTTGTAACAGTTAAAATTAAAAAAAGGTTAAAACTTTTAAAAGTTTATCAGCTGTGTAATGTTTTGCGGCTCCAGACTATTTTTCTTCAGTGGAAGAGGGGCAAAATGGCTAATTTGATTGTAAAGGTTGGTGACCCTTGATATACAATATAATAGTATTCTTAATCTTGAAGACATTTGCACCACTAACCTATATGCTTTGTATGTTTAACTGTTGGGAAACATTTTTAGGATTACTCAGCCATCCCCTTGACAAAGGCCACTGTGCCGAATCGTTGGGGTCATTCTCATTTGTGGCAAGTATATCCGCTCCTTGTTGCCTTTTTTCTGCCTTGTACAACCCTTTGGGTGATATGTATATTATTGCTATGTATGCTGAATTTTTTTTGCAAACACTGTTGTAATTGTCTTTGAGTGTGCAAACCTACTATATGGTATAGTGAGTATCTTGTTACTCTATGTAGGGGTAACTTTAGGTATTTTTGCACTGTTTACTTCAAATAATTCACTCTACAACATAAAATTGCATTAGGGAGCTGCTATCTGGTTACCTTCCCATTGTTCTGTTGTTAGGTTGCTGGAGGGGAAAGGGAGGGGTGATATAACTCCAATTTGCAGTACAACAATAAAGAAAGACTGAAGATTATCAAAGCACAAGTCACATGACTGGGGGCAGCTGGGAAACTGACAGTATGTCTAGCCCCATGCCAGATTTCAAAATGAAATATAAAAATACATTTTTGCACTTTTGAGAAATTGATTTCAGGGCAGAATTCTGCTAGAGCTGCCCTATTAACAACTTATAAAGATAATTGCTTAAGTGCTTGAAGGAATCCAGCACTGTTAAAGGAAAAGTAACACCAACAAATTAAAGTGTTTTAAAGGGATGACAAAATAATGTACTGTCCACTAGTAAAATCAGTTTATATAAACAAGCTGCTGTGTAGCCATGGGGGCAGCCATTCCAGCACAGGATACACAGTAGATAACAGTTATGAAAAATCTCATTGAACTACAGAGCTTATCTGTATCTGCAGATCCATCTAATTTTTTAACAGGTGGTGAAAAGAGTTTTATTTCCTAATTCAAGCAGAATTCCTACTTATTATCATTATCATAATTCCACTTAAATAAATAATTGATTGCAGTTTTTTTCCTCTAGTTTTTTTTCCATAAGGTTTAACACTCAGAGCAAAGAAGCGGAAATGACGCAGTCTTAGCAAGTAACAGATACTGTCCCAGAGGAAACTATATCCATGGATCCTTCTCCATCATGCTGCAGTGTTATACAATGGCAGCCACAGTCCTAGAACTATGAAGATCGAGACGGAGGGTCTAAGGGAGGAAGTTCTGCGAATGGATGTCACAGTCATATGCACATGGTGAAGAGTGGCCACATGAAGTCATGTCAGAAAGGTAGGAAAGGAGAATTAAATGAGACGGTAAGAAAGAGAGGGGAGGGGGATTAAGCAGCTTTCTGTACACTGTCTGCTCAGGGAGCAAATGAAAGACAATCTAGAGTTACAGCACAGGATTAAGTGTCTTTTACAAATGTGTCTGGGGAGTTTTACACTTATTAGTGATAACGAGTAGAAATAGTGTATTAGTGTATTGTATAAAAAGCACTTCATTAAATTATCCTTAAACTTTGGCTTCTTGTTTATGAAGATACTTTTCTTATATGAGCTGAATTAAACAAATAAATTAACATCGTCGTTTCCCCAGGACAAGTGCCATTTACAGGACTTGCAATGAAGCATTTTATTACACCGACGACTCTGTTCTGTGCGGCAGGACTTTATGCCCTGTATTATTCCTTAATAGCTCTGAATGCAAACCCGAATGCTCAGACCCATTGTTATCAGTTTGAGTTATGCACTTCTATTTTATCTCATTGAGAATGCCATTGAAATAATATAGTATTAAGCATGCACAATAAAAACTGCATAGCGCACAGTTCCTTATGCGGCATGTTCCGCACATTCGTTTCAGAATGATTGAAACCTGGGCCAAATTATATTTTTTATATTACTGAATCTGTTTGCAATGTACAAGGAGTAAAATGTTAATGCAAGGCCTAATCTTTTCCTGTTACTGAAAGGGGACGTGAGTGTTATTTGTAATAATGGCTTAATGTGCCTTTATTTTCTTTGCCTTTACTTTGCATCTGCAAATGGATCCACATAACTAACATATTGCTTCGTTCTGTGAAGGAACGTGTCCTATCTATTGCAACATCATGCCCAGATGTAAGGATGTGGTGGTGTATTATTGTCTTAGTCATATGTATAAAGTAAATATATGTCCCATGCACTTAATCAGTAATGTCCTTCTGTTTAACTATCATTAAAAAGAAAACACGCTTTAGAAAATGACTTTATTGTTATAATAAGCATATTTTATTTGTATTGTGCTGCCACTATTTACATTGCACTTTACAGAGAGGATTCATTATTCGTATCAGCCCCAGTGGGACTTGCAATCTACATTGCATTCTCTCACTGCTTCAGGTCCCCTTCTCTGCTGAGCATGCAGATTAAGCTACGTCTGGATCGTATTCACCAGGGCATGCTCCAGAAGAGAAGAAGACCTGAAGATGTGTGAGATGGAGACATCAACCCCCCTGTGCTTCTCTATTTTCAGAAAAAGTTGCAGCAAATGGCTACATTTTTGGGGACGGATCAGATAGAGAGTGAGAGGGCTCTGAAGGAGTGCCCAGTTGTTACTCAGACTTTAGGTCTCTTTTAATTAGAATTTCTCACTTTAGTATCTATGTTATATGTTATCAGTTACAGCCTGCCCAGCGTTCAAATTGTTAAGGGACCTTCATTTGGATGGAGTCAATGTACCCTCTAAGGGTCAGGGCACACAGGCAGATTGAGGGAGATTAGTCTTCGAGGCGACTAATCTTCCGGCCGGCTAAAATGTAAATCACTGATGGGATGGCATTCCGAAGTCGCCTGAAGTTGCCTCATGAGGAAACTTCAGGCGACTTCGCAAAATGAAGTGCCATCCCGCTGGCGATTTACATTTTAGCCGATGGGAATGCAGGGGACGCAGTTTGGTGAGATAAGTCACCCAAAAAAGAGAAGATTTGTCGCCTTGACCCTAAGGCAGCGGTTCCCAAACAGTGGGGCAGGCCCTTATGGAAGGTGACAGAATCTCATTTGGAGATGCCTACCCTATGGGGCCTATATATATCGTGCTGTTTAAAACAGTGGAGAAAAACATCATCTATGATGTTGCCCATAGCAACCAATCAGATCTTTGCTTTTGTTTTCTAGCATGTAGGTGACTGTTGAAATCTTATTGCTGATTGGTTGTGTCACGGTCGGCACCCAACACCAGAACAAATGCCAAGCACCTTGGTCTCGACTCATGTTTCACCTATAGTGTGACTGCCTTTGGCCTCGGGAGGAGCCCTCAGCTACTTGGATGCCACCAGGACTTAAACAAGAGGTGCAAGGCTAGAGGTTCTGGATAAGCAGAGGGGCACGACTGTTAGCAAAGTCTTTGGGCAGAAGGTCGTGGTACAAGGTGTAGACAGAATCCTAATCGGAACTGGCCGGGTCAAGGTAGGCAGAAAGTGAGCGTAACCAAATCAGGCTGGGTCTGGGCAGGCAGAGTTCAAAGTGAGGTCAGGCAGGCAAGGGTCAAAACCGGGAGATCAAATCAGAAGGATATAGCAGAAGAGATGGTCGAAGTTCAGGCAATGGATCAGGATACAGAGGTCAGAATCGTCAGGAACAGTTCAGAATCAGAATAGCAAAAGCTAAAGGCACCAGGAACAAACCTATAACGGGCAGTGAAAAACGATACAATACCCCTTTAAATATTTGAATTTTGCGCCCTTGCGCGCTGGCGCCTATAAATACAGCAGAGGCGCGCCGAGGGGGTGGCAGGCGTCCCTGCCGTCCCCCCACTAGACCACCAGGGTAAGCTGTTACATGTTGCTACGGGAAACATCACAGGTGATGGTTTTTCTCCAATGTTTTACACAGCATGATAAATAAGCCCCACATTTGTAAATTAGCATGTGATATGCTAGCTCTACCAGGTACACCTAGAAGGCCATCTCAAAGAGCAATCAGATTGAAATTTCTTTCTTGTCTTAGGTATTCCTGGAAATATGGCTGAATGGCTGACACATCAATGTTGTACAATGCTAGAAAATTGTTGGACTTTAGACTAAAATTAGACTATAATTTAGACTAAATTGTTGGACTTAAGACTTAAACAAAAAAGTCACATTCACACAAGCTGACACCAGCGCACAGAAAATCTTGTATGTATACATGTAATTGTGTACATACACAGAGCCATCTAATACCCTGCACATGGAAAGGGCATTGAGAAAGGCTCATTTACCAATGTAGTGCAAATTCCACTAAATAAATCACCATGGTTTACCCATATGCAGTGTTTATTTCCCAGCATTCTAACAGCAGATTCCCACTAAGCATCTACCACAGCTTGCACTCAATGATCCAATATGGGAACTACCGTATATACTTGAGTATAAGCCGAGTTTTTCAGCATCCAAAATGTGCTGAAAAAGTCTACCTCGGCTTATACTCGAGTCAGTGGGCAGTAGCTGAGATTGCAGTCACTTTTAATCATTCCTATACCAACAGTTCGCTTGGGGAGAGACTGCAATATCACACAGCGCCCTCTGTTGGTTATATGAAAGAATAACAGTGTGCCCTCTGTTGGTTATATGAAAGAATAACAGTGACTGCAATATCACACATCGCTCTCTGTTGGTTATATGAAAGAATAACAGTGACTGCAATATCACACAGCGCCCTCTGTTGGTTATATGAAGGATTAACAGTGATGGCAATATCACACAGCGCCCTCTGTTGGTTATACGAAAGATTAACAGTGATGACAATATCGGCTTATACTCGAGTATATACGGTAATAGGGCTTATTTGCTAAAACAGGGAAAACTTCCTCTACTGCAGATATTCAATGTAACCAGTCAACAATTACCTGATGATATTGCTGCAGATAGTATTCTGAAAGCAAAACTCTGATTGCACTAAGGTGAATAAGTCGTTTTTGGCTTGAAGAATCCTCAAAGACCTGTGGGCTGACTCCTGCTTATGGGTGCTTTTTTCAAGCTACCAGTATTAATATGGGAAAGACCATTTTGAAGACATGTTATTCCAATGTCATCAGTTGGAATTGTAGCCTATCTCTGCAAGCATTAAAATAAGGCAGTAGTAGTTTAATTCACTAGTGGGATGTCTAATGTATGCCTAACATATTAACAGTCATACTTTGTGCTCTGGACTTTCCAAATTATAGAAAATTAGCAATGTGTTGTCAGTGTACTTGTCACAGTATGCATTTAGCACTTTTACTGAATTATTATTATTAAAATTATCATTAACGCTTACATATAAACCACCAACATATTCTGCATCAGTGTATACACTGAACATACAGTAACTCACTGATACAGTTTAAAGGGGCCCTATTTCAGAGAGAAATCCAAAAAGGGGCCCCTTTATTTATTTGTATTTTTTTGGGTGCAGTGGGTGTATGTACAATAATCACTGTAATAATGGGCTAGCTAAACTGACATCATCATTGATACATGTACTGTAAGTGCATGCAAAGCCCCAATGTAAATGTATAATGTTAAAGTAAAATAATATCTTTTTATAGCACAGATAAAACATTCCATGTCCTATTCTGGAAGAGATATATGCAATGAAAGCGGAAATCCCTTGGAAATTAAGCTTTCCATGCTTTGTTTATCCATCTTATCTCTTTTTTAGTTCCTCAGGTGTGAATAGCAGCAGTAATAGCTTTTCTAAATCCTACTCATCGCACTGCTCAGACTTCACTGATACCAACAATTCTGTTCCAGTTTTGTCAAGAAATAGAGGGCTACTGCAACAGAGTCGTGATTCTGGCATATCATCACCTGTAAGTACTTATTCATTTATTACATATTACAGGGGTTTTAGTTTCAGCATCAGTAACAGCCTCCATTGTATTAAAACGTTGATGAAAAAGCTTAAGTCAAAATTAAAATGGTTAAAACACTGAAAGTTATTGCTAACACCTGATTACTCACCAGGGTTCTGCTGCACAAAATGGCATGTGACCAGCTACTTTTCATGGAAAAAGTCTATTAGCCTTTAACCTAAACAGTTTTAGAAGGACCAAGGTTCCTTTGCACTGATATGCATCCTTTAGGCTTGGTCTTGAGGCCTTATTTTTTAAACTGACGAGGACCTCAGCACCATCTTGCTGCCATTAGTAAGCCACCATGCCTTATCAAATCCCTGTGATTTGGGTTAAAAACCACCTACTACTAGTTACTTAAAGATGTAATGACCTATTCCACTTTGGACTGTACATTTGACAGATACATTAGATAGCTTCAAGAAGAGAGTGGATGGCTTTTTAGCAAGGGATGAGATACAGAGTTATGGAAGTACAAGTTGATCCAGAAACTGATCCGGAAGGAGTCAGGAAGGAATTTTTCCTTCTGCAGCAAATTAAAGAGGCTTCAGAAGAGCTTCCTCTGGATCAACTAACAGGTAGATATTATATAGACTGAAAGACTGAACATGATGAATCGTGGGTTTTTTTTCCAACTTATTACAGTATGTTACTATGTGATCTGTTACAATAAATATGTGGTGCCCATATTATACAGAACTGGACTACGTTTGAAAACCATATGATACTCCCATTTTGTGAAGCGTTAGTCCACAGCCATATCTATTTGACACCCCTCCATATCTGTTCTGCACACATATATTAGTATTAAGCATATGATATAATCACCAGAAGGCCTTCGCTGCAGTCATAGGATCTAGTGTAGTCCCAGACTGCTGATAAACTATGCTGAATGGACCTCATGGAGCTACTAGAGTAGGTGGAGTAAAAAAAGTAGTGCAGGCTACTGTACAAAAAGGAAAGGTTCTGCTGAAAGGCATGTGATAAAGAGGTAATTTTATTTTAATTGATTATGTTCAAATATTATTATATTCATATGTGTGTGTGTGTATGCATATAGAATAATATATATTTTTTTTCACTGAGGAAGATTAAAATGATCTAGAAGAAGTTTTTATTGTGGCTATATTTTGCCCTTAAGTTCCAGGCAATTATTTTTTGCTACTCATTTGCAGTTTTGCTGTTATACTGTATTCATCCTGCAAATTGCTACAAGCCATGCTAATGAATGCCAAACTACCCAGAACCCTAACATATTGCAAATGCTGATTGATTTTGTGCCAGAGCTTTATATTATCCCAGCGATCAGACAAAACAAAGCATGGAAAATGATGGCTGTACCATGTCAAACAATCATTTGAGGAGATCTGCAAATGTATTGTTAGATTGATATCTTAATTCATCAAATGCTAACAGAGCCTAATAAAGAAGCTATTTTGCCTTTCAACACAGATATGCACTAACTGCTTTTCTCAGCGTGTCCCCAATCGGCACTGAAGCTAGAACTGCTTCTTAGATACTTATGCTCCTTATTTGCTTTCTTTTAATATACCACGAAGCAACATCTTCATTTTCCATCGGCATCTTTATAAAAATGATTCATTAAATTATGCTATTACCCTGCTTAATGAAAATGAGAAATTCCCTATCCTCACAGGCATGAAGATATTTGGCAGATTGAGAATAATTTACATTGTAATAGGAATTCTTTGGTGTTCAATTACTGATGCTTGTTTAGGCCTACAGAGTGATGGAATCTGTTTCTCATACTGGAAACAATTCCAATAGTGGTGTAAAGTGATATAAATGCTGTAGCCAAAGTCTACAGTAAATTGTTCCTATATGTATGTAACACTACAAGCAAACCACCTGACCACAACACAGATGCTAATCTTTTGCATATACCAGCCCATGGTGTGAGGAGAGAATTGGACCCAGCAATTTTTAGTGTTTAAACCATTGCAGAGTAATTGGATTCCCTTAGAGGAGAACTAAACTCTAAAAACTAATTTGAATAAAAAATGCCATATTTTACATACTGATAACTGATAAGCTCTGTAGTATACAATGAGATTCTTCAGAACTTATCTGTTATCTACTGTGTGTCCTGTGCTTGAATGGCTGCCCCCATGGCTACACAACAGCTTATTTATATAAACCGATTTTGCCAGTGGACAGTACATTATATTTTGATTCCTTTAAAACACTTTAATTTTTGATGTTACTGTTCCTTTAACAGTGTTGGATTTCTTCAAGCACTTAAATAATTATCTTTATAAGTTGTTACAATTGTATAGCACATCCTTATCATGGTACAAATTAAATAAGGGTAATTGTACCTCGGAAAACTGCATTGCTTTCTTTAATTAAATTAGCTATTAAGGTTTCACTGACAGAAACGAAACACTTAACGTAGTCCTGGGTTTAAAGGAGAACTAAACCCTAAAAATGAACATGGTTAAAAATGTCATATTTTATATAGTGAACTTATTGCAGCAGGCTAAAGTTTCAGCTTCCCAATAGCAGCAATGATCCAGGACTTCAGACTTGTCACAGGGGGTCACCATCTTGGAAAGAGTCTGTGACACTCACATGCTCAGTGGGCTCTGAGCAGCTGTTGAGAAGCTAAGCTTAGGGGTCATCACTAATAATCAAGCAGAAAATAAGGTTGGTCTGTAATATAATAAACTGATGTTACAGGGCTGATTATTAATTTCTCATGCTAGTTGCACTGGTTTCTGTGCTGCCATGTAGTAATTATCTGTATTAATTACTAATCAGCCTTATATTGTGACATTTCTATTCTATGTGTACTGTATATTGTGAGTTGGTCCCTAAGCTCAGTAAGTGACAGCAGCACAGAGCATGTGCAGTGAATCAATAGAAAAGAAGATGGGGAGCTACTGGGGCATCCAGGCCAACTGGGATTTTAGGGCTCTTACACATGAGCGTTTTTACCTGCGCTCCCCTGCATTCAGTTTTTCGGCGTTCAGCCGCAGGGGAGCGCAGGAATAGACGCATTTCATTATTTCAAATGGGGCTGTACTCACACAGGCGCATGTAGGCGCCGAACGCAGGTTGAGACGCAACGTGCTGCATTTTTCCTGCGTTCGGCGCCTACACGCGCCTGTGTGAGTACAGCCCCATTTGAAATAATGAAATGCGTCTATTCCTGCGCTCCCCTGCAGCTGAACGCCGAAAAACGGAACGCAGGGGAGCGCAGGTAAAAACGCTCGTGTGTAAGAGCCCTTAGTGTATTTGTTGCCTCACCTGATGCAGTTAATCTCAATTGCTGTTACGATATAAATGGTGATGTTTTCAGATTTTATATCTGGTAAAGCTACTTGCCTTTCTATTTTGTCTCTCTACAGCCTTTAATTCAATATACTTTCTGGTTGCCGGAGTCTTGTTTGATGTGCTTTAATTCAATGAATGTGTTGTTAACATATTAAATGACTATTATGTCTTAATTTGCCTTTGTAATTGTCTAATGGGAACATTAGAGGCTTAATGGATAATTATTTTCCCTATGCTTAGTTTTTCAGATGAAGATTTAGTTTTACCCGTGCTGCTCTTGTCCGATAGTCAATAGTCCTCTGGATCAACTAGCAGTTAGGCAGGTTATATATGTACTTAAAAGGTTGAACTTGATGGACGTGTGTCTTTTTTTTCAACCTAATTTACTATGTTACTATTTGGCAAATTTACTAAAGGGCGAAGTGACTAACGCTGGTGAAAATTCGCCAGCATGACGTCATTTTGGAATTTCGCCGATTTACTAGCGGTCGCCGGCCTAACTTCGCTAGTAAAGGAGATAGACTCTAGCGTTAATTCGCTCCCTTAAGCCCGGCAAAGTTGCGCTCTGGCAAAGGGACTTAACTACGCAAATTCACTAAGATGCAGATTTTACTGAACGTTACCTCTTGCGCCAGACTTGCCTTTGCCACCTCAGACCAGGCGAAGTGCAATAGAGTAGATAGGAGTTCCTCCAAAATAGTTTAATTAATAATTTTCTAAGTCCCAAAAAAAGCTGCCATCTTTTCCTTTTTGTCAGGGTGATAGGCTGCAAAAGAGCGTACATTTTTTTGGGGGTAACCGACTTCCCCCTATATTTCCTAACATATGGCACATAAACTATACACTGGGCTCATGTGTAGGGCAATATAACAATTTTATTTTATTAAGGTTTCCCGGGCTTGTGTAGTGTAATGTATTTGCTGCAACATATACGTCCATTGAACTTTAACTTCCTGCTGTATGCAAATTGAGCAACGATATCGCAACTTTGCTTCGCTTGGCACAGTAACACTAGCGCAACTTCGCCAGTGTTTGACGCCCTGGACGCAACTTCGGATTTTAGTGAATTATCGTTGGCCTGGCAAAGTGCTGCGCTGTGAGCAAAGCCGTCGCTGCCGAATTTTCGGAGGTTAGTGAATTTGCCCCCAAGTCTCAGGCTAACTCTCCACAGCCTTTTTTATTGCCTTCTGGTGTTAAAATCCCCACCAGGGGGTTGTGGTGGGGTAGACTATAGGGGCATGCTGTAATACCATTGTAGGGTATGGCTTGTTGAGCTGGTAATAGAGTGCCCCAAACATTGCTATACCAAGAATAACCTCCTATGTGTAATAGCCCTTACAGGGAAATACCACATAAATACCACAATTGCCTAATACAGTTTACATTGCAGGATGTGCCTTAAGGCTTCTGTGCATGGATGTCCGCAGAAGGGGGCAAGAGGGGGCAGTTGCCCCACCCTGACTTCTCCAGCTAGTTCCAAGTAATTGTTTGTAATTTAATTTCCAACAATACAAAACATTCTCCCACCCCAAAGAAAGCCTTAATTAGGTTATTTTCTGCATTGTCATGAATAGGCTCATCTTCAGTGGGATGCTACCCTATGTGATATTAGTTTACTTGCCCCCCCCCCTGAAAAATTTTCTGAGGAGACCCATGCTTCTGTGCAGGTATTGTGTGTTTACCATGTGTCCATGTGCCTATCTATATAACCTTTTTCCCTGACAAAAACACCATATACACCCCACAAAGTAACAATAAATTAATAGCAACAGATTATGATAGAAATAATATAAGTAGTCTCCATTGAATTTGCTCTCCTAAAGGCACACACAAACCTCCAAAGAGGTTTTTATGCCGTGAAAAAAACAGCGCGATAATGCACCAGACATCACCAGACTTCTCCGTGTAAAAAACAGCATTGAAAAATGGCGTAAATGTTTGTGCGTTTATCCACTAGAAACAATGTAAAATAACGGCATCAAATCTGACGTTTGCATGGTGTAGAATTACACCACATTGAAAATTTTGCAAAACGGCACCAGCGTCTTGTTTTTGACGCCAGCGTCCGTGTTTTGACGCCGACGCCCGTTTTTGACGCTGATGCACGGTTTTTAACGCCTGTTCCTTTTTTTGGATGCCGGCGACAATTTCTTTTGATGCCGGTGAACTTTCACCAGCGAATTTTCGTGGCCGTTTCGCGAATTTATTCGCCGGCGGCGAATTGCGCGAATTTGCGCCTGCCGAATAAATTCGCCCATCACTAGTGGTTAACGTAGTGGGTCATTGTTAAGAAAGAGTATCTGTAAGATGTCAGAATTGTGGAATCTGTGGAACATTAACTAATGTTTTCAGACATTTGATCCTGGGCAAAGTACACTATGAATAACTCCCCCCCCCCTTTTTTTCTATGGAATTTCATCCTATTATTTCACCATTATTTCTTACTGGACTAATCAAAATATACTGTAAATTAGCAAGAAGTAGCCTCCTTCAATTCTTATTTCTGGACTCCCCCAATTATCTCAAGTGAAGGATCTCCCACATGCCAAATTAAGCCCCAGAAGCTCTGCATTCACATTGCGCCATCTTCTCTGTACGTTTTTATATTAAAATGTTAACCCTGTACAGACAAGAAGCTCAAGATATGGAGATAGATTTAGGATTAAAATAAGTCATCACATGAAGCTGGTAAATGGTTGTACATACAGCATTCATCCTTGGTCAGTGGTTCTTCACTCCTGGGCTTATGAAAAACAAAGTCAAACCAAATGAGAAATAATCAGTACATTTTAGTAATGGCTTCAAAGTGTGTGTGAGATAGAGCCGGATATACAGCCAACAAACAAATATTGTTTGTACTTTTGCAGCTGCTGAGGGCACATTAGATAAATATTAAAGAGTAAGAAATGACTGTAATGTAAGTACGTCTAGAAGAAAAATGTTACATTTATGTTACAATTCAAATTTTCTTACCGAAACTCTTAATAAAAGTCAAAACCTTGTCTAAAATAAATGTTGCATTTTGCTCGATATCACACTATTTGTGCTGTATCTGTCTATTTGTCTATCAGAGTTAGGGACAAGGTGTAAATCACCATGCTTTTTCTTTCCATAATGTACCTTGCTACCTATTTACAGCACCTAGAGATATCATCTACAAAGAGTTGCCTGATGGGGAGTTGCAAGTGTATACCATGCAGCGACCCAAGTCCATTCACAGGCATATATTTAACAAGCATACCTTCCTTATGTCATTAATACATGATGCTTGAAGGGACAGTTTTGTATAACCCCATCCCATAGATCCAAACTGTCGAATTGAGCACTGTGAAAGAATGTTTCTAGCAGCCAACACAGTATCCCATCTCACAATGTTTTCAGCAAACTATCATTTCACAAAATCATATCTCCAGGACATGAATTCAGTATTCCCTGGACTTCATTTAAATGTTAATTCCTTCAAAATATGTTCATATGATCATGTAAAGTTTAAATGAAAGACTAGAAGTCCTGTAAGGGCCAGATTCATACCCAGTGGCTTATCAGCAATTACTTTGCAAAGAATACATTTTGCACAAATATTCTAGACATCTATCCCAGCTGAATTTCTATATCCCAGTCCTCACATGGCTAGAGCATATTACTTTTTTTTTGTCTTGTAATGGGAATAAATGTCTTGCTCAGATATGTGCTTCAGGCATAATGGAATTCATTCCTAAATGGAGCCAAGCCCTAGTCATGGTAGATCAGAAGTCTTGCTAACACAATTCTACATCTCAAAATAAATCTTTTTTGTCACCCTTTTACAGTATTTAAAGGGGCAATACACTTTTGCTTTTAAAATCATTTTTACTATTTACCATACTTTCTTCCTAAACAATTGCTTTGTACGAGACTTTCCTAAAGCTAGTGTGTAGGGGCGGTAGCTGCTAATCAATGGATACATATAATTGATACAAACTGATATGAATTTTAACAGTTTAGAAATATTGAGGGGGGGACCAAATTAATTTTTAAAACATACATTTTAGTAAAATGGTTAAAAATAATTGAGAATAGAAATCAATGAGAAAAAGGCATTTGATTTTGTGAAAGTGACTAGTCCCCAAATACAGCTAAAGGATTTATACAGCTATGGGTTTCCATCTAAGGAGGTCTTTTGTAACTTTAAGCACCATGCCTTAATGCTTTTATAAACCAATAGGACTGATGTGCCACCTATTTACTAACAGACGTAGAGGACAATTAGCTAGCAAGAAAAAAAAACGTCGCTAGCACAGTTTCGTGCCCTGATCGAATTTTCGCTCAAGTGAATGATCGTTACTCCACAAATTCACTAAAGTGCGAATTTTACAGAATGTTACCTCTTTCACCAAAGTTTCGTATGCCAGCTTAGACCTGGTGAACTGATAAGATGAAGCTACATCCTCCTCTAATGTCAGTGACATCATATCCTGTATGTGGAAAAGTCATAAACATTTTAAAAAATGCTGCAATTTTTTTTCATATTTTAAAGTGGGATTGTCTTTTCCATTTTTGTTTTATAATTCAAATTGACCTAAGAGCAAGTGTGCTAACAAAGTTTCACTAGGCAGAAAGAACGTTGGCTAAAGTTCACTATTAAATGTTCACGCTGAACATTTGCCATTGTTCGACTGCAGAGACACAACTTTGCTTTTTCGTGAATTAACGTAGTGGTATTGAATTTGTTCCTGACAAGGTGGTGTGGAATATGGTAAAGCCTTCAAAATTCGCCATTTAGTGAATTTGCCCCCAAGTTTCCTATAATGCTCATACTGGAATCCAGCTTAAAAGTTCAGCACTATGAGGCAGCTGTTCCAACCAAAGTGCCACCATTATGCCCTAAGTATACCGGTGGAAAAAATAAAGAACATATCATTATCTTGTTGCTTCCAGGTACAGGGATATGTAGGACTTACTGGACATGTGTGGGTAGGCTGACAGATGATCTCCCAAAGGATAATTACAACTTTCCTGGGAAGGTTAAATATGAGATACTATGTTCAGTCTATCACACATGTGGCCAGTTGGAAAGGCTGCTTTACAATATGTTCTACTTTGAACTTTCAAACCATACCAGGGAACCACCAAACCTGAGAGGAACCAGGAGCAACCATTAGTAGGCAGATTATAATGAGGACAATTAGGGAACTGAGCAGAGGGGAAATCAAGAGTTGAGCATGGAAATGTGGAAACCTGAATAAATGTATTTTACTAATAACAAAAGTAACTAAATGTCAAGTATCTGCATTTCATAGTGATTTGTGGAATAATGTACCAATATAGCTTTGTTCTTTATATTGTCTCAGTGATGTTCTCTTCATTATGTTTTAGCCCGGGGGGGCAAGGGGTATGTTTGACAAAACGAAAAATAATAATAAAAGTAAATTTAAAAAAAACAATATGTTTTACTTATCTGTAAATTAAGTGTATCCCTCCCATATGTTATGTATAAATTGAAGAAAACAAAATGTACTGTATATCACACATCCTAAGCCATTTCCCTTAAAAATACTGAGTACATAATTCCTGCTAAAAATGTTTATAGTGATAAAGCTGTAGACTGGAAATGCGAGCGATTGCAGGCTGTCCATGCTGATACTTAGAGCATTTCCCATTTGGGAAATTAAAGTTAAATGATACCATTAAGGATCAAAGCAAAACCGGTTTAAGAAAACTTACAGTTACCAGCAGGTGCTGCACTGATTTTCGGCATCTAATATAAATACCGGTTATTTTAAATGGCAAATATACTCTATTTGAGTATGGTTTGTTCTCCATGTCTCTTCTCCTAAAGTCTTTTTCTGTTCAATGATCTTTCCTTGCATTTATACATGTCACTCACCATCCCATATCCCTTCTCACTAATCTTTATAGACCAACAAAACCAAATACTCAATTACTTTGTATGAGGAGATACGCAGATGATATGGAAGCTGCCAATTGTGGCTAAATGGAGATGCTCATAATGTAAATGGGAAGTGTCTGTCCAAACAATTCACAATACTAAACTCATATTTTGCTGAATACATAATGGAAAATAAAAGGACTAAAGGACTAATTAAAAATCTGGCATATGCTGCTTTTTAGAAGGGAAGCTAAAGAATTAATCATATTTCATTGCTTTTACAAAATCGGAATAATATGTAAGTTTAATGGTTCAATTGGCTTCTAGAGACAACTGTACAAATTTGTAAAATGTTTAACAGATGCCGAGGGCAAAGCAAATCACTTGGATGCTATATCGGCTCAGTAGCTCGTTGTGTGATCTCGTCTGGAATAAAAATGCCTGGGAAGTATTAGATTACTAAGGGATAATGCTAATATTTGTATTTAAACAGATGTTTCCTTATGTTATTTTACAGCTAATTAGCGCAAAGCAATAAAAAAAAACTTATAATTTTGCTTAAAAAAAATTGTTCAGTGATAAAGTAATTTTTCCTACATAGTATTTTCCCCCTTCAGTCTATCGGGACTGGAGTTCATTTATGTTTGGAGTTCAAAGGTATAATTACGGTAGTATCCATCCCTTTCAGCTCAGTGGTAAATAAGTCAGATGGAAGCAGAGGATTCTTGCTGTGTGGTTTATTCTGATTTACTGAATTATACACGTATATATATATACTGTATATATATATATATATATATATATATATATATATATATATATATATATATATATATATATAATATCAAAACAGGGGGGTTGTGGGAGCACTCTAAAGGCTTTAAAGTATATATAAGTATAATAAATGCTATTGCATATGTACCCAAAACAGGGGTTATTTTGTTACAAAGTTATGATCATAAAATTGATAAGCCACCATACCACGTCAAGGTAAACCCCGAATGGCGGTCCCTAACTTGTTTTATATTTTATGTGCATTTTAGCATTACCTGTAATCAATGTCCGTTGAACGCTGTTTTTTCACTAAGGGCTGTTTTGATAATATATATATATATGTATATATATATATAGTTCTGAAACCTTTTACCCATGTTTATTTCAGACATAACAGAAGTATGAGAGCTAATGAACTATTGAATCAACTAATAAAGGGAAAAGCATGATAGCCTAGTGGGTAGCAATTCTGTCTGCAAAGAGTTTGTATGTTCCCCTAGTGTCTGCATAAGTTTTATCCAGTTATTCTAGTTTCCTCCCACACCATTAAGGGAGGAACTCCACAGATGATTTTGGAGGGATCCGACACCTTGTGCAAAACCGCAGGCGTCAAATGAGGCGGAAATAAGGTAAGTGAATGCATTGTAAAAAAATGCAGCGTCGATTCAACGCGACACGACTGTCGGATGCTGACACTGCACGCTGAGTCTGCATCTGACAGTCGAGTCGCATCTGATCGACACCATCCGACAATGCATTCACTTACCTTATTTCCGTTGCCTCCGATTTGACGCCTGTGTTTTTGCACAGCACGTCGGATCGCTCCAAAATCCTCCATGGAGTTCCTCCCTAAAACATTCAGGCAGGTTCAATGGCTCCTTATAAGGGTTGGGGCAGATGGGCAGATTCGGGGAGATTTAGTCGCCTGGCAAGAGGATTATTTCCTTTAAGCATTGCACGTTCTTAATGATATCACCCCTTTAATTTATATATTAATAAAAACGATTTGATCTTAAAAAAAATCCTTGTAGGACTTTTGTTTGTTTTAATATGTTGGGTTTTTGTATGAAAATCATTTTCAAGTGTTCCATGAAACAGCATGAGAATTCTTCAAAGAATAATTAGCTTTCTTTCTTCTCTGTATTTCAAGCTTCCATGCGATCCGTTCAAATATCTAACTTGGCACAAGTTAAAAGAACACGATGTTCAAGGGACTCAAATTCGCTGCCCCAGAGTAAGGGAAGGTAAAGTAATAGCATTCTTATTGTTGAAATGCATTTCCTTATGCTGTACTAAATAGCCCTGTTTCCCCACCAGTGCCAACGACTACTGTGACTTTAACTCATTACAGTTTCCTCATTTTTACTTAGCGTTCAGTATAATTGAAATGTGATCCTTTTTGTTTCCGACGTGCTCACATTCTTCATTGGAACAAAGGGCCATCGTTTGAGGAACTTGTAACCAGAGGAGAGCTGCATCTTTTCCAGGAAGAAATACACATCCCAGATAAGGAGATATGGAGAAAGCGACTCCAAGAAAACTGGGAGCAGTGTGTGGTAAGGCCGAGAGACATAATGTACAAGCCATGGCATTATTTTGTGTTTTCAAAAACTGCCAACGCTGCTTTAAATTCCCAATTTTTCACAGTTGATATTTACAATAGAGTTGGCTTCAATTTAACCAGAAAAAAATAACGGATGTGTCAAAATACATGAGAATTTTTTTTCTTTCTTTCATTAGTAAATAATAGACCGCTTCTGTCCCATACCCCTGAAGATTTTATCATTTGGCAAAGTCAACAAACACCAATATGGGCACCTATGTGCTGGGCCATATCAGGCCACCAATGCAAGCCTTTAGTAGAGGACCGAATCAAACCATTGATGCAGTCTTTACCCCAATGGCATTTTCAAACCTGTTGATAGATATCAGGTGGGACGGAAGTCAAAGAGGGACCATACGGGACAGATAAGCTGCCATCTTGATCGGAAGAGGAAAATCAGCAGCTTCAATCTGTGCATATATGGTCAGTAGTGATGGGCGAATTTATTTGCCAGACGCAAATTCACAGCGAATTTGTGCGATTCGCCGCCAGCGAATAAATTCACGAAACGCCCATGAAAATTTGCCCAAAAAAATTCGCCGGCGACAAAGAAAAATTCTCCCGCGTCGAAAAAACAGCCGCAGGCGTCAAAAAACGGGCCCCGGCGTCAAAAACAGGCGCCGGTGTCAAAAACGAGACACTGGCGTCATTTCGCGAATTTTTCACCGTTTCACGAATTTCACAGGAAATTCACTAATTTTCCGGCTAAGCAACACAGCGCAAATTCGACCATCACTAATGGTCAGCTTAGGTTATACTGTCAATATACACAAACAACTCCGTCAACACAGGCGCAGCAATAGAACTTGTGTTGGAAATACATTCTGCCTATAGGTATAATTCAGTAGTATCGTTTGATTTGTTGTATTACAGTGCAAACACTATTGTTAAAAAAAATGTTAAAGGAGAATGCAGTTAATCAAATTATTATCCAGTAAACACACTGTATAATTTACTCAATGTATAATTAACCATTATCTATAAGCACAGGACACAGGTAACAATGAAGGGAAAGCTGAGCCTCATAATAAAGAGCTTGTTATTTCTCTTTAAAGTGAAGTATATTACATGGGGTGTTTTGATACTCACAGTGAATTA
Organism: Xenopus laevis; assembly: GCF_017654675.1. Taxonomy (NCBI): domain Eukaryota; kingdom Metazoa; phylum Chordata; class Amphibia; order Anura; family Pipidae; genus Xenopus; species Xenopus laevis. Next base: position 99,809,483 of record NC_054380.1, on the reverse strand, counting down.
TTTGGCTCATTTTGACAGAGGTGAAATTTGCCCCTTTAAAAAAGATGAAAACGTCCAATTGTTGGGGGCTGCCAAATGTTAGGGCATCCCCCAAGGATTGTAATAACTTGCCTGATAGATGGGACAGGTGATTCTGTTAGCAAAAAACTGCTCCGCCCAGGGTACATGTGAGCAATCATCTTCCTGTTTGTGTGCTGCTTGTGAATAGCCAAAAAAAAATAAGGGAGGAAGAGGATTGCTCATACACAAGTATACTGGCCTGGTGCGGTTTTCTGCTAACAGGAGCATCAGCTTGGGTATCAGGTAAACAATTACAATCCTTGGGGGTGCCCTAAAATTTGTCACCTCCCAATGATTGGACATTTCCTTCTCCTTTGACAACCCGTGCAAAACTAGACTCCACAGTGAATAAGGATTACATTGAACAACTACACTATATGCAATATGAATGCATGAGCCACCATTTATATTTTTGAAAGTTTTGCTTCAACATCTGGATGGTTTGGTTGTTGAATTAGGGAGTTGGGAATTGTTGGTCAGGAACACCTGAATGCTTTAGGTTGCCCAGTTTTGAATAAAAAGAGAACTTCATAGATCCCTTTTAGCAGGGAATTCATTTTAGTTGTTTCATTCATTCATCTGCAGGCTTCTTAGTAACTGAGGTGTACAGCAGGTTGTCCTGTCCGTTCACAAGTTAATATTTCAATGTTATTTTAAGGCCAGCGACTGTTGGTCTCCTGATTTGCTGCCTGGCTGCTAGGCTAAATTAATTCAAGCAACCAATGTAGCAGAAATTCAAAGCCTAAGTTGAGTAGGTTGCTTATTCAGCATTACAGATAATCCATCATTCACATCAGTCCCTGCCCCAGTGGAGCTTACAGTATAAGGTCTCTATCACATCCAAATACTATGGTCACTATGGTCATGAATAACTCTGGGTGGTGGCTGGTGGATATGTTGTAAGAATACCTAGAACATAACATCATATGGATCAAAGTGGTCTGTCTAGTGTAGCACCTTTATCTAGCTTCTTATGCTGAAGAATCAAGGTGGATGGTGGGGTATAACACCTATGGAGCTGTACCATTACTATTCCTTCAAAAAAGGTTTTTTTGTGAGATTCACCATGTATATGAGGATGCCCAGGTGCTTTGCCCTGAGCCTTCAGCTTGAGGGAGCAGATATCACAGTATTACAGCCTTACTCGTTTTGTGTTCTCACAACACTTAATTATAGTCTATGCTTAAGTGGTGTGAGAACATGAAACACCTGGAAGATTGCTCTTTGAGTGCCTGCTCTACAAACAATATGGCCATTGCACTGACAGTTATTTTAGGATACAGATTTGTGCAGTAAGAATTCATTAAGTGGCACATTACCTTTTTTTCCTGAGTGAAAGTGTTACCATGCCTACCAACACATTATTATTATTTTTATTATCTTATTTGAATTAGAAACACTTTTGTACTTTGTGCATTTGTTTTCTGTCTTAGGCTTGTAATTCAGCTGCTAGCGAGTGCCCCTCTACTTGTTATCGCTATAATAAACTCCATCAGTCATCACTGGGGATGAATTTATACCAATTTTGTCACACTGAAGTAAATGAGCTCTTCTTTCAAACTTTCACTTAATGAAAATGTCTGCAGCCAGAGATTTAATTGACAAAAAGGTTCAGACAAACATTTCTCTCTGGATCCCTGTACTTCAGTACTAACAAGTGATGCTTTATTCTGTATATAATTATTATTAACATGTATTTATATAGCGCCAACATATTGCGTAGCACTGTATATTCATTAGTAACTGGTGGATATAGAGAGATTTCAGCTGTTGGTATGACTCTGGGTAATTTAGGCTGAAGGAGTCTGTGGAGACTGGGACCCACTAGTGTTTTTCTTGGTACCCCATTGTTATCTGCTTACAGAGACATTAGGGGGGTTATTTATCAATATCCGAAACGTTCTCACTATTTTCTGAAAGTCACTCTGACCAAATCTACACAGACTTTTTCCTCCTATTTATCAATACATTTTCACAAACTTTTCTTATGCAGGAAAAGAATCAATAAAATCGTGCAAATATCCGAATCATCTGATTTTTTGCGGATTAGTTGCAGAAAACAGACTTTTTTCGTATATTTGACGCCCCAAACCATGAAATGTTCTGATTATTGAATGAAACCAGGATCAGGATATCAACGGGACATCTGCCATTGACTTCTAAATGAACTCGGCAGGAGTACTTTATTTATGAAGCCTCGATTTTTTTCTGGTTTAGTTTTTTAGGGAGAAAAACTTGAATTTGGAATTTTTCGAGATGTATTATGCTTCAAAGCTGCTTGAAATCCAAAAATACCGCAGCAAAAACCTGTTGAAATCATGCAACTGTTAGATGTCCTCACCAATCCAAAGAAGTTTTTTGAAGATCAGAAATATGGATAACTTTGTGCACATGGAGCACAGGGGACCATGGCTTATGTTGTGTTTGTACGCTTGATACTATTCATGTGGAATGATTCAGTAAGAAGAACAATTATAAGTGATCTGAATTGCAGATAACATCCCTAATACATTAGTTTATTCACAGATATGAACACACTACGCATGCCGTGCAATAAATTGTAAGGTTTTTCAAGCACAACCTGCGTTAACTGCGAGAATTACAGCATGTCCCTCCTTATAACATTTATTTCAAAGTTCATGTAACACACAAATCTCCATTGACTGATCTGTATTGTGAGAGAGGTTTCAGGTGACTGCTTCCATTGAAACAAACAATCAGGCATTAATGGCAGCGCATCCAGCTTTCCAACATCCCAGTCTGTTTCATTTTTTTGTTCAGCTTGCAGTTTATGTGACATCTTGTCATGGTTTCAATAGACATAGAGTAACTCACTTGCTGTTGACCTAAATATAATATATAAAAGATGACCATGTGGGACATTGCTAAGGCATACAAAGGCAATACAAAAAGGACAGTCTAGCCTAAAGAGACGTTCCTTTCAATTTTGTAGAAGAAGAGCAGTTGTACTTTTGCCTGCATAGGCAGAGGCTGCCCTAGGGAAATAAGAGGACTCCTCCAGCAAGGCTGATTGCTGCGGATGAATACATAACAAACAGAACACATGGCTGACTTACAACCCAAGCATAAAATGCTGCCTGGCACTGTGGGCTGTCAGGGGAGTCACCCAGGGATTACTTATACATGAAAATAACACTTACATTTTATGTCCTTCATTGTGGAACTGTCCTTCTGCTTTTGCAAACAACAGATATCCAAGACTTTTCATATAAATTCAAAGACTAATTGAGTTTTTCAGAACAAAATCCAGGATGTCCTGTTTAGTGTTCCATGAATGTTCTTTAGTTAAGCTGCTAGTAATGTTCCAGAATTCGTGCTGCCTAGTTGATTGGTTGCAAATCGAAGAAGGTGATGATGCATATATTTTACATATATTATTCATGTTCTTGATTTACAAAAATTGCCATGAACAATGAAAGGAAGAGGGAATTAAATAAATACTGTATATCCAGGTAACATTATACACTGATGGGCATGAGGAACATGGATGAGCTCTGCTCCCGTCAGTCTGGAGTCATGCCGTATAATGAAAGGTGTTGGAGCTGCCTTCATCAGTCAGACCTGCCATTTTACTGCTCAGAATCCTTTACTACAAGTGATAACAATACATCTGTAGTGATGCAAAAATTGCCTTTTCTAAAAATTGCTCCCCTTTGTCAGTCTGAAGCAGATGAATTATTTGCACACCCTAAAACTTGCTTGTTGTCCCAATATGTGTCTGGCATTTGTATATGTACAGGTCTGGGATCCATTATTCGGAAAACCATTATCCAGAAAGATAATATACAAATAATCCATAATAATACAAATTATACAAATAATCCAAATGTTCCAAAATGATTTCCTTTTTCTCTATAATAATAAAACAGTACCTTGTACTTGATCCAAACTAAGATATAATTAATCCCAATTGGAGGCCAAGCCAGCCTATTGGGTTTATTTAATGTTTACATGATTTTCGAGTGGACTTAAGGTAGAAACATCCAAATTACAGAAAAATCTGTTATCCGGAAAACCCCAGGTCCCGAGCATTCTGGTTAACAGGTCCCATATCTATACTGCTGTTTGTGCATGTCACACTGGCATAGATCTGGCCCTTTCCATTGGATGACGCATTATATGGTGCCCTTTCTGTTACCATAAGTAATGGTGATCTACTGTACATTCCACATTTGGTACAACCGTAAAAGAGGCAGCTGGTGCTCTGACAGTTGCCGATTTGGAACCTCATGCTGTTATATCATGTTCCCCTGCTAATTCTTAGTTGCCACTGACTGTTTGAAATAGCTTGCTCTAATGATTTATGTACTACAGTCTACAACACAGATGTTTTGGGGCCTATGTATTAAGCCTCAAATTTTTCTGGTCGAGTTTTTCAGGGAAAACTTTTAGAGGGGGGAAAAAACGAGAATTTTTTGAGATTTATTATACTCCAAGCTCCAAAAATCCTCCAGCTAAAACCTGTCATAGTCATGTAATAGGCAATGGTATATGTCCCTATTACAATTGGAAGATGTTTTTGCCTTCATGATCTTCGACGGTTTCGGGCTGTTTGACGATGGTTTTCAAAATGTTTTTCGGGCGACAATTAAAAAAAGTCCCATGATTTTGTCGAAACTTTTCTCGCACATGCTTTTTCGATTCATGTTTTTTAGCAAATTAAGAGTATTCGTGGTTGGGAGTTTGTTCGATTTTTTTTTAATAATAAAAATGAGAAAAAGCTTTTTAAAAATACCCCCACCATGTTTTCTTTTGACCAAGCCCTATTATACCCAAAATGCCATCAGACACAGTGCACAATTTGTTTTTATTTTGTCTTTTTTTTAGGAGGTAATGAAACATCCATAGGATGAAGGGCTGGCATTTCTGGTGGGTGACCACAAGGGGGATGTGTTGGGCTAACTCCATGCTTCTCTAGTTAGGTTAGACTAAATGCCCAGGGGCTTAATCCTAAACATAGAAATATTCAGGGATAGCTAAGCAGTTTAGAGTGTTTACTTCCATCACTTGTGTTCACTCATTTTGTCAGCATCCCAATACTCACAATTTTTTTTCGTAAACTACCTTTTTGCCGGAAGGATTAGGGATTAGTTGTTTTAATGAGAACAATAAAAATAACTTATTCCATCACATTTTGACCATAAATGGAATTAACTGCTATTAATACAATCTAAATTTTATTTCTAGAATGTAAATCTCTCATACCAGAGCCTTGGAGATCCTTATCAACAAAATAATTTTCACAGGATTCTTCGAAGGCTCATACGAGTAGAAAGACTCTGGCTGGTTGACAATTCTTTGAAAGACTTGAGTGCCATAAGATTGCCAAGGTTTGTATATTTCCCCTAACATTTATAGCAGATCCAGCTTTGGTCTTGCATGGTAAACTAGAGAAAGCAGCCATAGAGACCTTAAAATAGAGGTTTAATTTTATTCCAGGGTGTATTTTAGTACAAAGAATTGCTACATCCCATTGTAATCACTTGTGCTGCAATTAGATATAACCAACCAGACACAGATGTAAATGCTGGATGCCATACAGGCATGAATTTCTTATCCAGAAAACCCAATATCCAGCAAGTTCCAAATTACATGAAGGTCATTCCCTATAGAGTCCATTTTAAGCAATTAATTCTCATTTTTTAAAATGATTTCCTTTTTCTCTGTAATGAGGAAATAGTGCCTTGTACTTTATCCAAACTCAGTTGCAAGAATCCATATTGATGACAAAACAAACACATTGTGTTTGTTTAACCTTTATATATTATTTAGTATGGTGTGTTTCATTTTTTTTTTGTCTTTTTTTTCCCAAGTTGTGCACCTGCTGATAATGATATTTAGGATTTATTAGGGACTATTTCTATGACTCCCCCCCTCAGAAAAACGTGCATTAAAATATGAAATATACAAATCAAACTATAGTTAATGATCTACAGTAAACTGAATTGCAATACCATGTAGCACTCTTCTATAAATGATCAAGACATCTAGACATGATTGGAGATTATTTCCCTGGAAAGCACACAAACCTCTTGGGACACTTGACAATAATGGTAAATGATCCTTCACATTTCTGAGCATTTTGATCACTACATAGTATTTTCCAGATATAGAAATGAAACCACTGCAATTATTGTTAATATAGTTGTTCTTGGTTGGAAAAGCACAGCAAATGGAGCATTGATGGGGAAGCTAAACTTTTACTATGGTAGTAGGGGTTAATAGTGTTAACAGAACTAAGCTTTTAGCTGTGATTCTTATAAAAAATAGTTTGAGAGACAAGGCATTTAAATGGTTCCTTGAATTTTGCAATCAAATTGGAGCAGAAAGCTTGGGGAGCGTTTTATTATCCTGGATGGAGTTCTGAGTGTTTGTCAGTGTTGCTTTTGACACAAGGGGGCACATTTACTAAAGGGCAAATTGTGTGTGGGGGGGGGGTTTGGTGAAAATTCGCCAAAATAACAATTTGCAGCCAAATTTACTAAAAGTCAAAAAAAGACAATTCACTAGCAAAAAAGCTCAGCACTAAAGAACCTTTGCTCCATTTTGCCAGGTGAAGTTTCACTCAGGCGAACGATCGTTAATCCACAAATGTATCAAATTGTAAACTTTCCAGTATGTTACCCTTTTCTCCAAAATCTACTTCACTTGGTTCTACCTGCTGAATTGTTAAGATGAAGCTTCATCCTCAACATTACTATGTCAGGGACATCAGATCTTGGATTCAAAAAATTAACAAAAAAAGAAAAATGCTGGCGTTTTTTCACATTTTAATGTGGGATTATGTTGCCACATTTGTTTTAGGGTATGCTTATGTCTAGGACAAAAAGGATCTCTTTTGTCTTTATTTTGCTTCCTTGGACATTTTTAATAATAAGTGGCCATTTCCAGCAATTTTACCAAAATCACTAATAAATACATACATATGACCTATGCCCTTCATATAAAAATATATAAATTGACGTAAGTATGTTAACAAAGTTTCACTAGGAAGAAAGTAACGCTAGAGAATTTACTAAGAAAATACACCAGTGTTTATCTGCCGAGCCGAATTGTGGCATTTTGATGGATACATTTACAGTAGACATAGCGAGAAACGTGGGACATAGTTGCGCGAAGTATGGCGAAGATTTTGAAGCGAAAATTTGGACCTAAGTAAATTTACCCCAATGGGTCTGAACTGTTGTGCATGCTAGGTATTGCCTGGATAATTATGTTATCACTAGCCGGTGGCTCATGGGAAAATATCTGCACATGACTAGGGTTAGAGAGGTTTAAATCTGGCGACTCATGTATAGGTTACAGGCTGATGATTATATCCTAAGGACAGTGCACTTGCCCTAGGGATCGACACATGTTCTAGACAATGATTTATGAATAAGATCTAAGATCTGCAGTTGAATCTGTAGTTGCAGGTGAGTTCTACACATGGCTTTGGTGAGATATATGCACATGTGCTAGGTGGTGTCTCATGGCTACAGTCAGGGTAGTGCAGATTTGGGGAGAACTATAACTTTCTTATGAGCTGGTAACACTTGGGGGGTTATTTATCAAAGTCCGATTTTATCTCAACATTTTCTGCTACAAACTCCATCAAATCTGCTCGAGTTTTTTTTACGCTTATTTATTATTACATTTTCCCTAATATTGCTTTGCAGGATTGGATTTTTTTTGCCCAAAAACTCAGAGTATTGCACAAAACCCAGCCCACATCAAAAATCATTGGCACTTCTCCCATTGACTTATATGCAACCTTGACAGGTCTGAGATGCCGGATTTTCTAATTCAGACTTTTCCATCCTTGGTGTTTAATCAATTCAGAAAAATTTGTGATATTATCAAAACAAAATCACCCATTTTTCATGATTTTTGCATTCGGAGTTTAGTAAATAACCCCCTTGGTATCAGGAATGTGCACTTCCCTGTCTATAGAAATGACTAAGCAACTAGAACATGTGCTAACTGGTGACTTGAGACTTGGGTCAAGGATCTGGACCTGTGCAAAATGGTGGAGGAATGTGCGGAGGTATCAGTGGATTAAAAACATGACAGGTCTTGAAACTCATTAGCAAATCTTACCCTTTCTTACTTTGTTCATGTATAATTATTTTATACAAAACAACATATTATTCTTGTGTGTTTATAGAAAATACATTTGAACATAATTGACTTTGTGCATAATCTTTTTCTGTCCCCAGGTGCACCGAATTAAATTTAAGCAGAAATTACTTTACATCTTTTAAAAAATTGCCAAAACTGCCTGCAATTCAGCACCTGTCGCTATCTGAGAATAACATTGAAACACTGAGTGGCCTTTCAAACTTGAAGCATTCTCCACTGGAGTCCCTTGTACTGAAGTCCAATCCATGTGAGTTTTTCGAAGACTACCGGCTACAGTAAGTCTTACCACTGAAATAGTTCAACTGAGCACTGTAAAAAAAAAAGTATGCATTCCATTTTGTATCAAGATAGAGAAATAAAGACGCAGTATTGCACTTAGATTTTAGAGGCATTTCTACAATATTTCTATATTTAGTCCACAAGATGTAGCAGTACGTTCAACACTGTGTTCTCTCAATCTTACTGATGTGTGTTTCATCGCAGCAGCAAATTACACATGTCTTTTTGCAGCACTTAGGTGTCAGATAGTCATTGACAGTTAGATCCAATATATCTTATAGGCAGTAACGTAACTAACTGCTTCTGGGCCCAGGTGCAGGATGTGCACTCGCCCCTCCCTCTAGACACTCGGTTTCCTTACCGCCACATGATCTCCGGCGGGCCCGAGGGGAAGCGGTCACTGGTGCAATTGCACCCCCTGCTCCCCCTGGTAGTTACACCACTACTTATAGGGAGGGCTTCCTTTCCTAGCAGATGAATTACTAAATAACTGCCTTTTGCACAAATCCTGCATGTAGAGAGACATGATGTCTGGTGATTTTAATAGAGTGAGCTCTAATACATCTTCTAGGCAAAAGGAGCCCCCTATAAGATATATTGGATCTAACTGTCAATGGCTATCTGACACCGAACTCCTGCATGAAGACAGAATGAAGAGAAACAGATGCTGAGAGAGGAACAGTGAAGATGAACTTCATTATTTCAGAAACATTAAATCATTTTTAATTGATTGTATTTAGAACGGTTCTTATCTCATTATGATGAAACTTATATTAAATTTTCATTTTTGTGATAGTTCCCCTTTAAATTAACTTTTAGTATGACATACAATTTGCAATGGTTTTCATATTTAGTTTTTGTTGAGGTTTTTCAGATATTTAGATTTTTGTTCAGATGCTCTCCAGTTTGTTGCTAGCATCTTATTTACCTTACTAACCAGGCAGTGGTTTAAATGACTGGAACATGAATAGGAGAGGAACTGAATAGCAAGACAAGGAATTCAAAGTACCAATAATAGTAAAATGTAAGTGCACAAGCTTTCAGGGTCAGTGACTCCCATTTGAAAGCTGGAGAGATGAAGAAGAGGAAGGCAAATAATACAAAACAAATTAGGGCCAATTGCAAAGTTGCTAGAAAAAGGACATTCTATAACATGGGTCCCCAACCTTTTTACCCAAAAACCACACTGAAATTTAAAAAGAATTAGGAAGCAACACACGCATGCAAAAAGTTCCAGAGGAGCCATATGTGGGTTCTCATTGGCTATCGGCAGCACTTTAGGGGGCTGGAAGCCTACAGGAAGCTCTGCTTGGCACTACACGTGATTTTTTATTCAGTTAAAGCTTGCCTTTAATCTTGGGGGCACATTTACTAAAGGGCAAATTGGGTTTTTTTTTGGTCAAAATTCACAAGGAATTTGCCAATTTACTAAAAGGTGAAGAAGACAATTCACTAGTGAAAAGCTCAGTGCTAGAGAATTTTCGCTCAGGTGAATGATTTATTCATTTATTAAAGTATAAACTTTTCAATATGTTACCCTTTTTGTCAAAATCGTCTTCACCTGGTTCTACCTAGCGAATTATTAAGACGAAGCGACATCTTTAACATTACATTGTCAGTGACAAATCCTGTATTCAAAAAAAGTCATAGAAAAAGACAAAATGCTGGCGTTTTTCCATATTTTAATGTAGGATTATGTTTAAAAATTGTAACTGTTGAATATATATTATTGACACTTTTTTAACCATGAAGCTCATGCCACATTTGTTTTAGGGTAGGCTTGTTTTTAGGGCAATCGAGGAGAAGAGAAGATCTCTTTTGTTTTTATTTTGCTTCCTTGGACACTTCCAGCAATTTCTCCAACATCACTAATATAAATACATACATATGACCTGTATGTACCCGCCATATTTATATTGACGAAACCTAAGTATTTTAATGAAGCTTCGCTAGGAAGAAATTTTCGCTAGCGAAAGTATACCAGCGTTCATTTGACAAGACGAATTTTCACATTTTGATGAATACGCTTAGTCGTAGCAAATTAACACCTGGGGCAGATTTATCAAGGGTCGAATTTTGAAGTAGAAAAAGCTTCGAAATTCGACCATTGAATTGGAATATTTCGACTTCGAATATCAAAGTCGAAGTTTTTTTACATTGAATTTGGCCATTTGCGGTCAAAGTAAAATTGTTCGATGAAATCCTTCGAATCGAACGATTCGAAGGATTTCATCCATCGATCAAACGATTTTTCTTCGACTTCAAAAAATTTGGAATGAAGGGATGCAGCTGCTCTTAGTGAAGGTAATTTTGTTGCTGTTCTCCTGGAAAGAATAGGGCAATTAAGGCACCACTCGTGTATGTATATGTTTATTCATAGAAACCTACTTGTTCATTGCAACAATACATTACCCCCAGAGCAATACAATAAAAGAATACAAATATATACAAATACAGTATTGATTAAGTGCTACTGCTAATTGTTACGACACAAAAAATAAAGCCCCTGCCCCATAGAGCATACAATCCAAGTGCTTGTGCTAATAGAGACAATGTTTATTTTTGGATCTTTCTATATTTTAGAGTGTTCTCCATTTTGCCAAACCTGAAAACATTAGATGGAATTCCAAAGCTCCCAGAGGATTGGTCAACAGCAGAAGAAAGTAATTTTTGGTTTAGCAAGTGTACAATACTTTAGCGGTGTCTGTATAAGTGCCTGATCCTGCGCTTCAAGAGAAGTCGACTGTAAATATTATTTGTAACAATAAAATATTACAATGACTATTCTGTATTTTGGTTGCATCACATTCTTTCCTATTGATTTTACTTGAGAAGAGAAAAATTCTGCAGTGCTGTGTTACATCTCTGCCGACAGATCTACAGTACAGGTCTGGGATCGGCTATCTGGAAAACCGTTATCCAGAAAGTTCTGAATTACAGGAAAGTCATCTCCCATATATTCTATTTTAATCAAATTATTACAATTTTTAAAAATGGTTTCTTGTTTCTCTCTCTTTTGTTATTGGAGGCAAAACAATCTTATTGGGATTGTTTAACACTTTGGGGGTCGTTACTAAAACTTGACTTTTTCTCACTATAATAAAAAAAAATGTGACCAAACTCCCAAAACTCCAATGACCGTAATTTACCAATAAATCTGATTGAAAACGTTGCTGTGGGAAAATGTGCGTCAAAATCATGCATCAAGTGGAATTGCAACTTTTTTTATTTGATGCTCGAATCTGGCAACTTTTTTCAGTTGTCGCCCGGAAAACCTGACTTTTTCGGATTATCGAATGAAAACCAGCCCAAAACCCTTGAAGATCATGAAGACAAGAAACATCTTCAAATTGTTAAAGGGACATCTGCCATTGACTTTAACATGATTTTGACGGGTTCTAGCTGGAGTATTTTCAGATTTTTAGCAGTTTTGAAGCATAATAAATCTCAAAGAGTTTGAGTTTTTTTTCCCCTCTAAATAAAATCCCATAGAAATGAATGGGATGAATCACTCTTTGATAAATATACCGCAAATTTTGTCCCCTTTAAAAAACTAGACCAGAAACATTTGAGGTTTGATAAACAGACCCCTTAAATAATGTTTTAGTAGACGTAAGTTATGGAGATCCAAATTATGGAAATACTCGAAAACTCAGGTCCTGAGCATTCAGGTCCCATACTTGTACTTCTTTTTCTCCTTAGGGTTGTGACACACGGGCAGATTCGGGGAGATCTAGTCTCCTGGCAACTAATAGCCTCTTCTTCTGGGTGACAATCTCCCCGAACTGCCTTTGCATGTCTTCCTGTCCGCTATAATGAAAAGTCGCCTGCGCTAAAGCACACATGGCACTTCATTTTCCGAAGTCGCCCGAAGTCTCCACGTGAGGCAACTTCGGAAAACGTAGCGCTGCGTGTGCTTAAGCGCAGGCAACTTTTCATTATAGCGGATGGGGAGATTGTCGTCCAGAAGAAGAGGCGATTAGTCGCCAGGCGACTAAATCTCCCCAAATCTGCCCGTGTGTCACAACCCTAAAACTAGAAGTGAGTCTCGTACAGTTGCATTATATCTCACCAGAAACTAGGGATAGTACAAGAACTGTTTGGATACTTATTGTAACTACTCAGATTTTTTTTTTTAACTCAAACTAGATCCATGTGTGGTGTACTGTAGGTTTATTTTACCTTTATGATATCCCATTCAATTCCAACAAATATTAGAATATAAATATTTATTACAATAAAGAATTAACACAAAGCCAGTGTAATTGGTTAATATATGAGAGATCACTGAACTGTCTGAGCATTGGTAAAGGCTGGTCTTACCTAAACATGGGGGTAGTTTCATAGTAAAAATGGTGAATAAATGATAGGGTGGAAAATGCTTTTCCAACCTCCTTGAAATCAGGTATATTGGAATGTATAGTATACATTTAAATCAGGTATATTGGAATGTATAGTATACTTTTGATAGCACATGTATTCATTAATAGGAGAACAGTTATTCTTATTTGCAAAACAATGGATTCTAAAGTGCATCATGAAAGAAAACATTTAAATATTTTAATTTCAAATGTAAAACCACATTTGCATCCACTGTCATATCCCAGCTGTTATTTAGATTGAACACATTGCACATACACACACTTTAACTCCAATTGATAGCAGCCTTATAAAAAGGGATGAAGGGCAAAAATGGGTGGATATGTCATTTCATGCAGAATCGATATCCATCCCTAAATAAACCAGCTCCCAGTCCTCCGCTTGCTCTGTGCCACTGAATGAGACTCCTGTTGATTAATTCCCTGTAGAACTGCAGTCTCGTTTTGGAATTCAGCTCCAGTCTGCAAATGAGTTACAAGAGCATCCAAACACTGAATGCACTGCAGTAATGTAGCCTTGAGGAGATGAATGTATGTGCCACAGCAAACAGCTCATATGTTGTCAGGGTACCCCTGCCAAAGAACTTGGACATGATAAAATCCATTCTTAAGCGATATCATCACTGTGAACTTTAGTCTGTCTCTTGATTAAAAAAATGATATAAAAAATATATATTTCTATATACAAAAAGAACAATTTGCATTTCATTTATTAATGTTCCAGTTTTGCTTCTTTTCCTTCATTTCACGGCATTGCGTCTGAAGAATCATTCATGTTGACGATCCATGAGATATTTTTTCTGGTGATATCCCAATAAATGTAGGGTTGGACGGGGTTAACTGCTGCTTTAGATTTTTCAGCACCATTTTCATTTAATATTTCTTCAACCCTACAGAGACAAAAATGACATTTTAATGAGAACTAATTATGAAGTGTTAAGGGAGCATTTTTGATTTACAATAGGATATATACACAAAAATATTTTTTTGCCTAATGAAAATGGAATACAGGTATGAGAACTGTGTTCGAGAATGCCTGGGACCTGGGGTTTTCTGGATAAGAGATCTTTCCATAATTTGGATCACCATGCCTTAATTCTACTAGATAATGATTTAAAAATGAAACCCAATAGGATTATTTTTCCAATAAGGATTAATAATATTTTAGTTCAGATCAAAAAAAATGTATTTTTTTATTACTACAGAGAAATTATTTTGAAAATTTGGATTATTTCATTAAAATTGACTCTATAGGAGATGACCTTCCTGGATAATGGGTCCCCTATATAACAGACATAAACTTGATTCCTATTGTACAATTAAGATTGTGTATTGGGTCCTGCCTTTGTTGCTTCCCTCAAGAAGTAACGCTTGCTCATCTCAATCACAGATGCAGAAAGCATTGGGCAGTCAAGTAAATTATGTCGTAGCAATGTCGTCCCTAACACACTGCACTCAGATGTTATCTTTCATTTTTCAAACTTTGCTAGATCTGTCCCATTTTGCTTTGCCGAAAAATTTGTGGAATCGAGAAAAATTCACAAAACTTGCTTGCTTGCTTGTCACGCAAAAAAATTTGTTAAGAATTTCACAGAAAAATTTTGTTTAGAATATCACAGAACTAGATGGTTTACAAACTCAAGTGCAGTGAGCAAAGTATCATTTTAAATTCAAATTGGCATGGTTTAACGCACAGTCCCACAAAGTTGTGGCCAAAGCGATTCTGGCCAATGCAGCAATATGCACAATATTGTGTTTATTTTGCTGCAAGTTAGATGCAATTGCAAACCCAATGCCACCATTTCTGCTGTATGTCGTTATAATTCTTAAGACACGAGACACTGGCTGACCTACCACCAGCTTGATGGTACTGGAGTTCGACATGGTCAGTAGGACCATGAGAATTGAGAATTGGAGATGGAGGCACTAGTGATGAGCACAGCCACATGGAAGTGCAAGCATTTGTTTGGCTATAAGTAGCTTTAAGGTTTTTAGGGGTTGTTTACCTTCCAAACACTTTTTCAGTTCCGTTGTTGTTCACCATAAACAAATATAATATATATATATGGTCATACTATTAACCGGCACTCACCGCCAATCCATCAAGTCCCGAGTGCTCCTCATCAAGAGCATACAATAGGTGAAGTCAAGAGCACTCACGGGTATCGTGATAAAGAAGTTTTATTGAAGTTTTACAAACTACCCCACATCAACATGTTTTGGTACTTCTTTATCACGATACCCATGAGTGCTCTTGACTTCACCTATGATATATATATATATATATATATATATATATATATATATATATATATATATATATATATATATATATATATATATATATATATATATATATATATATATAATACACAAAAGCCATGAATATCCTGTAAATTATATCCTTATAAACGGTGAGTAGTGATGTCATCAGTTATAAACGGTGAGTAGTGATGTCATTTCTGTCACATGACTCACTAAAATTTGTGTATTATAATAAATAAAGTACCCCCAGTTGTAAAATATGAGGATATTAGAAGTTACCTCGGAGTTCCATGACCTGTATAAAAACACTCGGCCTTCGGCCTCGTGTTTTTATATAGTCATGAAACTCCTCGGTAACTAATAATATCCTTATATTTTACAAGAGGGGGTACTTTATTCACTATATATATATATATATATATATATATATATATATATATATATATATATATATATATATATATATATCAAATGCTTTCTGTCTTTTATATTTTACTGTTTTTCCAAAAATATTAATGTTCCTGTCTCTGGTGTTTTAATCTGGCAGCTCAGTGATCCAGGAGCAGATTCTGAACTGTTACAATTTGCTACATTTAGTTGATACAATTAGGGGCAAATTCATCATGGGTCGAATATCGAGGGTTAATTAACCCTCTATATTCGACTGGGAATTAAAATCCTTTGACTTCGAATATTCGAATAATCCTTCGTTTGAACGATTAAATCCTTCGATCGAACGATTAAATCCTTTGAATTGAACGATTCTAAGGATTTTAATCCAACGATCGAAGGATTATCCTTCGACCAAAAAAACGTAGGAAAGCCAATGGGGAAGGTCCCCATAGGCTAACATTGAGTTCGGTAGGTTTTAGATGGCGAACTAGGGGGTCGAAGTTTTTTCTTAAAGAGACAGTACTTCGACTATCGAATAGTCAAACGATTTTTAGTTTGAATCCTTCAATTCGAAGTCGAAGGTTGAAGTAGCCCATTCGATGGTCGAAGTAGTCCAAAAAACACTTCGAAATTCGAAGTTTTTTTACTTCGAATCCTTCACTCGAGCTTGGTGAATTGGCCCCTTAGTTTGATACATTTCTCAGCAGCATCTGTGGAATATTAGCAACTATTGTATCAATTTTAACAGCTGCCTTTAATGAAGCTCAGGGATTCTATTCAGAAGGGCCAAAGATAAATGTATCAACTAAGGGGCAGATTTATCAAAGATCGAAGTGAAAATTAAATTTAGAAAAAAATCGAATTTAAAGCTAATTATTGTGTACCTCAACAAGAGAATAGTCCAAATTCAATTTGAGTTTGAAAAAAAAATTCGAAAATTTGAATTTCGAAATGTATCATGTACTGTCTCTTGAAAAATTTGACTTTGACCATTCGCCATCTAAAACCTGCCGAATTGCTGTTTTAGCCTATGGGGGACCTCTTAGAACCCATTTGGAGTCAATTTGTGGACTTTGAAAAATCAAAGGTTTTTTTGGGGAAAACTTTGATTCGTACGATTCGAATTTGATCGAAAATTGACCTATTTGATCGACAAAGACCAAACTTTGATATAATTTCAGTTGGTCTTTTTGAATTCGAATCTCGAAGTTTTTCAGATTCGAAAATCGACCCATGATAAATCTGCCCCAAAATGTATCAATTTAGAACAGTTAAGGGTGGTGGCAAACAGGGAGATTAGTCGCCCAGCGACTAATCTCTCCTACTGCAGACGACTAATCTCCCCAAACTGCCTAATCTCACCAAACTGCCTTCCTGCTGGCAAGAATACAAATCTTAGATGGGATAGCTTATTATTTCCGATATCTTATTAGTGCCTCACGGGTAATTGGAAAAAGTCTTTGTTTCTGGTGAACAATCTGGAAACCAACTGAACTGAAAAAAGTGTTTGAAGGTGAACAATCCCTTTAATGAGTGGTTTAAATTCACTGCAACTGCAGACTTTTTGTGAGAGCACAAATGGTCATAAATGAGTTTTAGTTCAGTATATTAGAAACTAGCTATTTTAATTTCTGTACACTATAGGAACATGATTGACCCAGTTCTACCCATGAGCTGTCAAATTTGCCATTAGGCATTAGGTGCACTAATTTGCACTGGATTGCTAATAAAACATGGTAACAATGTGGGTAACAAAACATGGCAATCTACACCAAATATTTGTACTTTGCCCATCTTAGTTAACAAGGCTTTATTGGGGGAATGTAATAAATGTTGCAAAGAGCAAAACAAATTGCACAAATAAAAATGTGCATTTCGCAATGTAATATTCTTCCTTAAACTGTTATTGCATTGCAAATTTTCATTGTACATTGCCCACTTTTTAAGTTCTTGAAGGTGTCGTAATCTTTTGGAGCAAACATAACAACTTTTTCAGTAAGAAGTTTTATTACATTCACTGCGCACTGGCGCAAACTATAAAATTCGCAAACCTTCTTCCACTGTCGAAAGTGGTCGCTAAACAGTTTCCAGGTTCGAAAAGCTAAATTAAATTCACACAAAGCTAAATTTGTTTGCACAGAGGCATAACTTTTTGCATTGCAAATATATATTCCGTTACCGACTTTTATTACATTCTCCCACATTGTCCTTATCATTTTGTAATTTATGGTTGTCCGTTTCCATTTTCATAGACCATAAACATGAATTGCTGAGAGCAAGAGTAGACCGTACATCTTACTATGTGGGTGAATACACTTTAATTTGATGGATAACCTCACTGTTGCTGTTTTACTGGAAAATCCCCTGAAGCTGTATTCATAAAAAGATCTGTTCTTGTAACGTGACCCAATATCCTCCTGAGACCCTAGAGTTAAATTATAAATCACAGACTTAACTCTAAAGTAGCGATGCATTTCATTCACAATGTGATTGTTTTATGCACGGCCAGTTTAACATTTTGTACATTATATGATGTGCCTCTCACCTGAGCTGAAGCCAATAATAATAATAAACACCAAGCAGAACCAGGGGAAAAGATTTTCCACTGCAAGATTTAAAAAGAACGTTTTTCAAGCAAATTCATTGTTACATGTGTAAAGAGAGTTGAAAAAAAAACCATATCTGGTTCTAGAAATGTGTTTCTACAGAAGTGCCAGTTTGACAAGCAGAATTTTGACTGGGATTTTTGGGGCAGATTTACTAAAGGGCCAAATGGCCATCACTAGAGAAAATTCACCAAAACAGCAATTCACAGGGACATCTCCAATTTACTAACAGGAGTAGAGGACAATTCGCTAGCAAATTTCCACTACGTTACCCTTTCGTCTGCTGGCAAATTGATAAGATGAAGCTACATCCTCCTCAATCTTATGTCAGTGACATCATATCCTGTATGCCGAAAAGTCATAAAAAAAGACAAAACACTGGCATTTTTTCATATTTAATGTGGCATTATGTTTAAGGGGCACATTTACTTAGGGTCGAATATCGAGGGTTAATTAACCCTAGATATTCGACTGCCGAATTAAAATCCTTCGACTTCAAATATCGAAGTCGAAGGATTTTGCGCAATTCGTTCGATCGAACGATTCGAAGGATTTTAATCCATCGATCGAAGGATTATCTTTCGATCAGAAAATTGTTAGCAAGACTATTGGGACCTTCCCATAGGCTAACATTGGCCTCGGTAGGTTTTAGGTGGCGAACTAGGGGGTCGAAGAAATTTTTAAAGAGACAGTACTTCGATTATCGAATGGTCGAATATTCGAACGATTTTTTAGTTCGAATCGTTCGATTCGAAGTCGAAGGTCGTAGTCGAAGGTCGAATTAGCCAATTTGATGGTCAAAGTAGCCAAAAAAAATTCGAAAATCTAATTTTTTTCCTCTATTTTCCTCTATTCCTTCACTCAAGCTTAGTGAATGGGCCCCTAAATGTTAAATATATTTTTTTGTAATTTTTCTTTAACCATTGAAGCTCATTTCACATTTGTTTTAGGGCAGGCTCATGTCTAGGACAAGAGATGATTTGTATTTATTATGCTTCCTTGGACATTTTTAATAATAAGCGGCCACTTCCAGCAATTTCATTACTAATTGCATTACTAATAAAGACATATATACTGTATGACCTATATGTACCCACCATATTTAAATTGATGTAAGTGTGTTAACGAAGTTTCGCTAGGAAGAAAGTAACGCTAGCAAAAGTTTGCTTAGAAATGCCAGCGCTGACGTAACTTTGCATTTTGATAATTAAAAACTCCTATTGGCCATTTTGATAAATAAGCGTATGCGCTGCAAAATAACATCTGTGTGGTGGAGCCTTCCAAGGCAAAAATTTGCCCTTTAGTTAATTTGCCCCTATGTGTTAAGCCATACACAGGCCCATCGAGTGCATTTTCAAACCAATCAACCCATGGACCAAAGAGCACAATCAGAAAAACAGGAAATGAAGAGGAGCTGCAGCATCAGCTAATCCAATATTCTGGTCAGTGCATCGACAGATGAAATTTTTTTTGAGGCATTACAGGTATGGGATCCTTTATCCAGAAAGCTCTGAAAGGGTGTCTTACATAGACTCCATTTTAACCAACTAATCCAAATATTTTCTCTGTAGTAATAAAACAGTACCTTGTACTTGATCCCAACTAAGGTATAATTAATCCTTATTGAAAGCAAACCCAGCCCATTGGGTTTATTTAATGTTTACATGATTTTCTAGCAGACTTAAGGCATGAAGATCCAAATTACAGAAAGATCCAATATCTGGGACACTTCAGGTCCTGAGCATTCTGGATAAGAGGTCCCATACCTGTACGGAAAGGAATTATATATTATATCCATTGTAAATGTGTTGAATACAAGTTGCCAGTTTAGTATATAAAATATATTACTCTGGATTGTAATGGAATGTATTGTAGCTACTGCCAGCCAATTAGCTCTTTATTAGAGTTAATAATTCTTACTGTAGTAATAGACAAAAGAGCTGAATTTCCATTTCGTTGATGTGAGAAAGCAGAGACAGAAGGTGTAATCCTGTACATATGGGAGCAGATAAACATTGCTCATTTTTGCCTGAGAAGCAATGCTCTCTGATTAGCAGAATAAAACATGTTTCTTTTATGTGCAAAGCTGGTGTGGCACTGAATGCTGCTGAAGACAAAATCCTTTATATGCTGGAATGATTCTGTTTCTGTGAGAACTTCATTTACAGGAACAGCAACTTGTTTTCCTAAAGGTGGCCATAGACGTGCAGATTTACCTTCCCATCGGATGATCGATCGTTCATGCCATCTCCCGACCTGCCACTAACCATTCAGATCAAATAAAGTAGTAAAACAACAGGTCAGACGATGTTCTGCCCCTGACAGCAATCGTACGAAAGATAGGTCAGACAAAAGCTGGTGACAGTCTCCCACTGATATCGTCAGATTGACAATACATGCAGAGATATTATCAGTAGCCGACAGAAATGATCTAACCTGACCGATCAACTGAACGGCCGATTGTCATGGCACGAAAAATGTCGGGACACTCCACACACGCCTGAAAACCGTATGAATTTTTGATTCATACCATCAAATCTTTGCATTTATGGCCATCTTAACAAACAATATCAGAGCTGATTTCTTTGCAATGGGTTATATTCAGCTTTATTACCGGAATACCACAAATATACTCTACACCCACTGTTGCCTTAAGGATATAATCATATATTTTAACATATTAAACGAAAAGCAATTAATAGATGTATATACTGTATATGTTATGTTTGCTATTTTCCACTATTCATTGTTATTATGAATTTCATGGCATCAAAAAAGCAAATTGGAAGAAAATTAAAACACGGATAATATTTAAAAAAAATTTTTTGGAATGTGACAATATTGACCAGTTAATACAAACACAGTTTAAACACAACTCATATACATAAAAAGATTGGCATATTTGTCTTTGAATTGATTTGTTTTATGATGTATAAAAACAGTAGCAGGTTACTGTACATTAGCAAAGGAAATGGTCCTCTAGTAGATGCATTCCCAATATGTATTCTTGGGCCTAGCTTAATGAGCAGTGGAATCTAAAAAAAAAAAAAAGATAATTATAAGACTTGGGCAGATATAGTGACTATTGCTATGTACTGGATGACTTCAGTTCTGAAATTAATGAAAATAAATGTGATCAAATTGATTTTATTCAGAAGCATGGCTCCATCCAATTAATACTGGCAGTCCCCAGGTTACGTACGTTTGTTCTTAAATTGAATTTGTATGTAAGTTGGAAAAGGTTCATTTACCTATTAAATTCAATTTAGACAGATGTTTGTCTTAATACATTATTTATTATTAGCGTTCTGCACTGCACAATAGACAATACACTCCAGAGGGGGTTGGGGCGAGTTGTTAAATGCTAATAAAGGCCAAGCAAACCACATTACATTACTATAAAAGTCTCCATATATAAATGCAAGCTGTATATAAGTCAGAAGTTTGTAACCCGGAGACTCTCTGTATACAGTAGATATTGGTCTTATACACAGGTAAAAGACAACTGTTCTTAGTTTCATGCATCTGAGATATTTATCTCCCATAGACTCAATTTTAAGCAAATAAATGATTCCCTTTTTCTCTGTAATAATAAAACAATACCTTGTACTTAATCAAAACTAAGCTGCATGAATCCATATTGGTGGCAACACAATCCTATTGGGTTAAATGATTTTGTAGCAGACTTAAAGGGACCCGTCACCCCAAAAATATATTCAAAATCCTATATTATCCCATTAATCAAACAAAATGAACTTTAATTACACTATATAAATTATTTCCTTCAGTCTGGGAATACATAATTATAGCAAGCAGGCAGAAGCCATTTTGTGGACACTGTTATTAAGACAAGCCTTCCATCATCTCAGAATCCTGTTTGTGCACCAGAATGGGGGACCTGATGTCCATCCTCATGCGCTGGCTACACAATTACATGGTGAAGAGAATGGGGGAATGTGAGGAGAGCTCTAGGAAGTGCTGAATGGAAAGTGAAAGTAATTGTCTGCCCAGCCTCTATACCTAAGGCATAGAGGAGGGGCAGGCAATATTTGATTGACAGCTGAGACTTTTAAACAAGCTTACAACAGCTATGAACGCTTTAATAAAAAATAGAAATTGGATTTCATGTTTAATTTGAAAAGGACTTTTTTTATACAGCTTTTTGTGTCTGGGTGGCAGGTCCACTTTAGAGTCCCCTTATCCGGAAAACCCAGGTTCCCAAGTATTCTGGATAATAGATCCTATACCTGTATAACAATTTTAATTAGACTGGCCCACAGAGTTCCCAGTCCAACTTGTGGCTGTCCCCTTGATTTTATTGGCCTTTTGTTGTGTTATGAATAATCATAATAATAATCATTATTAAAATGTATACCTCGCTGATGAATATTATAAATGCTCCAAAAATGTAATTAGCACTCCCGCCAGTCTAAAGTTTTCCTTTTGTCTGATATATATCCTTAAGAACAAAATAACATTGTGATTTGTATCTCAGAATATCAATATGAACATGATCATTGAGTTATATATTAGCCTAAGTTAAAAAAAATTCAAAGTTTTGAAAAATCCCAAAATAGATCACAATGCTTGTTATCCTTCTGTATTCCTCAGTTCTCTCCATCATAAATCTGAGGCCTGTCACTCTAACAAATTAATTCCAAATACTTTTGTCTAAGGTTTGTTTAGCAAAATTAACTTTACTTAAACAATATAAATAATTTAAATGCTGTTCCCTTCAGTCTTGGACATCACAATCACAGTAAGCAGGCATGCGCCAATGTGTGGACACTGTTATTAAAAACTGGTTAGAGGGATGGAAGACTTAAATTATGAGGGTAGACTGTCAAGGTTGGGGTTATTTTCTCTGGAGAAAAGACCCTTGCGAGGGGACATGATTACACTTTACAAGTACATTAGAGGACATTATAGACAAATAGCAGAGGATCTTTTTACCCATAAAGTGGATCACCGTACCAGAGGCCACCCCTTTAGACTAGAAGAAAAGAACTTTCATTTGAAGCAACGTAGGGGGTTCTTCACAGTCAGGACAGTGAGGTTGTGGAATGCACTGCCGGGTGATGTTGTGATGGCTGATTCAGTTAATGCCTTTAAGAATGGCTTGGATGATTTTTTGGACAGACATAATATCAAAGGCTATTGTGATACTAAGCTCTATAGTTAGTATAGGTATGGGTATATAGAATTTAATTAAAAGTAGAGAGGGGTGTGTGTATGGATGCTGGGTTTTCATTTGGAGGGGTTGAACTTGATTGACTTTGTTTTTTTTTTCAACCCAATTTAACTATGTAACTATGTAACTTTGTAATAGATTCCTCTGACATGCCCTGACCTTAATTCATTTCTATTTACTGCTGGTGCACCTGTTCTTATAAATACCTGTATATGATCTCTGAATATGGTAGAGGAAAGGAAACATAGAAAAATACATTTAAAACATGCACTTTGAGTTCTCTCACTTTATACTGTGCTGGTTTATGTGCGTATATAAAATATTTATTTTATTTATAAACAGATTTTTGTTGTTTTATATTGCAGTCCTCCAAAACAATAAAATGACCCTCTACTTTTCCTTAAATTGTAAAATAGGTTAATAATATAAATATATGAGAGCTTATGTTTAATTCAGCTGATTATTATGACAATATATTTTAGAGCAAAAATAAATGACAGTTTTTCCTAATTGTCCAAACAAAATATTTATGAGGAGCATTAATATTTACTCAGTCCAGTGCCCTTTGCAGGTCTAGAATTCTAAAATAAAAAAGAAATGTGCAAATGAAGGGAAAAGAATTACTTAGAAGCTTTTGCTTTTTCATGAAGACATTTATTTCTGAACTGCACAAACAGAAGAAAGGCGAGCAGCCAGAGTAAATGGTATTGCTGGATATGAATACATGCTCTTTTTTTGTGAGCACTGATTCACATAACTTAGTATAAAAAGGTTTAGTATTTAAAGTATAGGTGGAAATGTCATTATCTCACAGTGTTGATTGTAGATTTATTTTATAGAGGAACCACCTTGGTCCTTAGTTTGTTACCCATCTGCGGTGACATCATCAATAGACAATGCAATTGAGAACAAATACAGAAAATAGAGGCAGTAAGTTTCCTATTTACCTTGGAGTTGATACTGGATGTAATAATATAATAATAATAATATAATGTAAAATAAGCACAGATCTTTGGGTATTCCACGTGTCAGTATCAGTTAGGTCATACATGCTCTATGCTCTCTTTATAAGGTAGTAGAACATCTGTGGGTTTTCAGAATACTCTTGGTGAATACACTTGTGTTTTCTAGTTTATTAGTTAATTAAAAAAATGTTTTCAAAATGAATCAGTTAATAGTGCTGCTCCAGCAGAATTCTGCACTGAAATCAATTTCTCAAAAGAGCAAACAGATTTTTTTAAATTCAAATATGAAATCTGACATGGGGCTAGACATTTTGTCAATTTCCCAGCTGCCCTGGTCATGTGACTTGTGCCTGCACTTTAGGAGAGAAATGCTTTCTGGCAGGCTGTAACTGAATGTGTCTCAGTGGGACATGGGTTTTTACTATTGAGTGCTGTTCTTAGATCTGCCAGGGAGCTGTTATCTTGTGTTAGGGAGCTGTTATCTGGTTACCTTCCCATTGTTCTTTTGTTTGGCTGCTGGGGGGGGGAGGAAGGGGGTGATATCACTCCACCTTGCAGTACAGCAGTAAAGAGTTATTGAAGTTTATCAGAGCACAAGTCACATGACTTGGGGCAGCTGGGAAATTGACAATATGTCTAGCCCCATGTCAGATTTCAAAATTGAATATAAAAAAATCTGTTTGCTCTTTTGAGAAATGGATTTCAGTGCAGAATTCTGCTGGAGCAGCACTATTAACTAATTCATTTTGAAAAAAAATGTTTTTTCCCATGACAGTATCCCTTTAAGTTAAAATTTCACCTCTTGATTGCTGCCTTTTCCAACTTTGTATTTTTCTAAAAGCTTTTTCTTCGTCTTCTCAAATCCATTTGGACTTGCCAGTTTGACCTATATAAAATAACTGACACATGCATACCTAAATGCATGTAAGTGTTAGACAATACAGAATGCCATGGATAAGGAAGACCCAAGCATGGCAAGACAAGTTGTTCTTTTTCTGATGGACTGTTTATAATGCAATACTTTGGATTTCTGCCTAAAATAGTATCCAGAGAGTATACCCAATTTAATTCTGTTTATGGACCATACATCTATATGGTTGCTTCAGCTTTGTTTTCCTGGGATCCTGCCACCTTTTGCAAATATTTCTTATGAGGCAGGGGTCACTTTCCATTCATATGTTTAGTAGGCATCTTAATTATGTATTTTATTATTCAGCCACCTGAAGGATGAACTAGTTTTTTGTAATCCTATATTATTTATTTGTGCAATCTACCAGCGACTCTGGATTTTCCGTTTTTTGCCCCTCTGCAAAATGAGAACGTGTAAAGCTTTGCTGCTGTGGGCTGAGCAGGCAATAAACTGATATTTCTACACTTATTTGTAGTGTAAGATTAAATACTAGTTTTTTCTTAACCTTTTTCACAGAGGACCCAAAATATTATTAGTTGAGAATTATTATAATTAAAATGATTTAATTATTCACTGTTAAAGAAAATATTTCATTAGACAAATGGCAGTCAAGGGCACCCACCATAAACGGCATGGAACCCAATTTTGGGTCACAACCCATATGTTAAGAATCACTGTTCCATATTACAGTATATACCTAGTTGCACATGTCTGATATTGCTGATTTGGTATTGATCATTTTCTATATCCAGCGATAGTAAATGTAGCCTACGATTTTATGTTTCAGTGACACAGGACAAATAGCCAGTAGCAGAAGACAATAGGTACTCTTTATTTAAAATATATACTACCAAAAGTCCAATGCTAGATAGTAGTATAGGCTCCAGATACACACCTGTATTTGGGCTAACATTTTATTGAATATCTTAAAAATAAAATATTTTTTATAATTAGGACACAATGAATCAGTCCAGTAAATGGAACCCAGTGCATCTGCTACAGGTATGGGACTTGATATCCGGAATGCTTTGCACCTGGGGTCTTCTGGATACCGGATCTATCAATAATTTGGATCTTCATATTTTAGTACTAGAAAGTCATATAAGTCATGTAAGCATTAAATAAACCCAATCGGCCGGTTTTGCTTCTAGTAAGGATTAATTATATTTTAGTTTGGATCAAGTACAAGCTACTGTTTTATTATTACAGTGAAAAAGCAAATTATTTAAAAAAAATATGGATTATGGCAGGTGGCTTTTCCATAATTTGGAGCTTTTTGGATAATGGATCCCATACAAGAATGATTAGTTACCAAGCGATGAAAAAAGCTGTTTAGAGATTTCTTGCTTATATGAAAGCTTAGATAGGTAAGAGTATTTTTATGGGGGGTGATTATATAAATAATATGGAAAAAATATGGCACAAATAAAGTCTGCAAAAAAGTGCAAAATGTATGCCTTGCTTATGGAGAGATTGTGTTTATTTTATACAATGCTGTATTTTTCCCATTTTCTATTTCACAAATGCAGCAGCAGCATTGATTGAATCACACACAACTTTACCCCTTTTCCACTGAAAACTATTGTGTGTCATAAGCACTAAATGTTACAAATCCATCAGAAAATTTGCTCAATAGGCACCCAAGTGCAATAATAGAAGAAATGTTCTTCAAAGTCCATGTTTTTCTCTAGAAGCTCACTAATAATATCAGCCAAAAAATTGCTCAGGCAACTAACACAATTCTACCTGCCAGTCACATTTATTCTGATACTGAATATAAAATGAAAGTTGAATCCATGTGGTGCCGGCTGAAGGCAAAGTGTTGTTCTACACTGGGATTAATTCAACCTTATATATTATATTACATTGAGCTGCTAAATACATTAGATGGGAATGATGCTAAAAAATGAAAAACAAAAAAACTTGCCATATTTAATTGATACCCTTAGAAAGAGAAGGTATTTCTTTTACTTTTTTCTAAAAAAAATCTTTTTGACTTCAGCATTCTCCTAAAATTCTTTTGGCTGAGCATGTGGAGGCCCATTGCATTATTTATGGTTTTTGCAAGAAAATGGAATTTCAGAAAGTAACAAAGGAACTGAGCCAATAATGCTAGTTATGATGAATAATTGATAAACATATTCACTAACTTCCTTCATTGGCTGCCAACTTTAATATAGTGAAGCCATCATTATTTTGTAGGTGTTATACACAATGAGAATTTTGTGCAGCACGAGTACTAAGATCATGGCATACATGAGACAGGCTACAGGATCAGGATAGCCACTCTCCAATTATTTCTATGGGATTTTTGAAGGAGTATTTATTAATGGGTAAAAGTGAAAGTTCATCTTTGGATAAATACTCCTTTAAAAATCCCATAGAAATGAATGGAGAGTGGTGGAATTTAACTCTAGCGGACTGTGGCGATCTTTAACGTCACTCTTTGATATATACGGGAAATGGTCTTTCCGTAATTCGAAGCTTTCTGGATAATGGGTTTCTGGATAACAGATCCTATACCTGTAGTAAAAAGAACTTACATTTTTTCGAGTTTTTCGCATTCGGACTGATAAATAACCCCATAAAATACACCGCAAAAATTATTATCACAACAGAAAAGTTGCTTGCATTGCTTTTATACCAGCGACCCACTAGAGTTTATTAGGACTCTATGGTTACTGTAGCTTTCACTAATACATATAATACTTTTTTTTTTGTGTCAGAATATTCAACAGCTGAAGGGTTAATAATACAGTGAAACTTCAATCTTACATTGCCTGATTTTACGTTTTCCTTAATTGTACACCATTTGTTTGTGGTCTCACCTATATAATATGCATAATACATTTCCTGGGTTTTATACCATTTTTTTCTGGTCCCCAGAAAATGGGGGTTCTACTCCTTTGAGGGGAAACAAGAAACGACATGACTGCGAGTACAATGCTTGTAGTAAGGTAACAGACAATCTGCAGATTGTGAAAACTGGTGCACAGTTTAAAAATAAAGATTTTTTTTTCCAATTGTGCTGCAAATTTAGAATCTTGGGCATTCAGTGGGGCTTGGTGATCCACCAGAAGAAGTTTTGTAATTTCTTTATTTCCTGTACATGCAGCAAATGAAAATGGATGTTCTCCTAATGGAATTCCATTAAAGCACCAAAATATTAATATATATAATCAAATAATAAAAATAGTATAAATGCAAGTTTTACACTAAATGGCAGGATGTGTTTTTTGTAGATAACAAGTTATCAATTCCAGGCAGTGTCCTTCTGTGGCCACTATAGAAAATAAAGGGCATAAACTCAAGAGATGAAAACATAATTATGCCTCTTTATAGGTCCCTGGTGAGGCCTCATCTGGAGTATGCTGTGCAGTTTTGGACTCCAGCC
The DNA here is from genome assembly GCF_017654675.1 of Xenopus laevis. Lineage (NCBI taxonomy): Eukaryota > Metazoa > Chordata > Amphibia > Anura > Pipidae > Xenopus > Xenopus laevis. Next base: position 99,780,899 of record NC_054380.1, on the reverse strand, counting down.
CTTATGAGGGATATAAATGAGCTGGAGAGAGTGCAGAGATGTGCAACTAAACTGTTTAGAGGGGTGGAAGACTTGAGGGTAGACTGTCAAGGTTGAGAGGGGACATGATTACATTTTACAAGTACATTCGAGGACATTATAGACAAATAGCAGGGGATCTCTTTACCCATAAAGAGGATCACTGCACCAGAGGCCTCCCCTTTAGACTAGAGGAAAAGAACTTTCATTTGAAGCAACGTAGGTGGTTCTTCACAGTGAGGACAGTGAGGTTGTGGAATGCACTGCCGGGTGATGTTGTGATGGCTGTTAATGCCTTTAAGAGGGGCTTGGGTGATTTCTTGGACAAGCATAAAATCCAAGGCTATTGTGATATTAAAACCTATAATTAGTTTATATATGGGTATACATGTGAGGGTATGGAGGAGCCAGTGTGTGTTTGGATAGTGGGCTTCATTTGGAGGGGTTGAACTTGATGGACTTTGGTCTTTTTTCAACCCAATTTAACTATGTAACTAGATGTGCTTTAAGGGTTGTATTTATGAAACCATGAACAAAAATAATATGCCACACAAATCAAGCTTATTTATAAAATTGCGCATTTATTTGTACAGCAGTATAAAATTACATTGTAAAAAGAGATGCTGGCCTTGTAAGAATGTGATTTTTTTTTACCATTGACTTGGGTTAAACCAGGTCTGAGGCATTAGTTTGGCCTAAACCATACCTTGTATACATAATACCGTACCTTTATAAATAGAACCGATTAGCACTTTAATTGGTATAAGCTCATGCCTACATTTGACTATTATGACTGAGTGACTATTATGACTAAATATGACTAATAGTTGGGAGAGACTTGTTTACTGCAACTGACTCAGAATGTTTAAATCTGTTCTTCAAAATAAACCATAAAAAGAAGCAGCATATCCACTATTAGTTGAATGAATAAGACTGAACATACTTTAGAACTATTATATATTTTTGTTATTTCTTGCACTAAACAGGGCAAGGTTTAATGAGCTTCTCTTTGTCTCAGAGCCTAACACACAGCAACTGAAGAGAGGGGCCTGTTTATTCAGAGTGCTTTTCAGTGGACTGCTGATTTATTTTGATTGTGCTTGTAAAAAGTAAAATGTTATGACTTTCTTGCCCTGTTTAGTGCAAGAAATACATTAACTTAATAAAAAAATTGCTAAAAGTATGCTCAGTATATTAATTGCACTGATGTTGAAAAGGGGGATATATTTCCTTTTATCGCATGATTTCACCATCTGCACCCAAAATCCAGAACCAATACTAGGCTCCCTGGTCTCTGCTCTTGCTTCCACCTTTAACAGCCGCCTTTCACCTTGGGAGGAGCCCTCGGCTAATCGGATGCCGCCAGGTCTTACAAAGGGAGGAGCCAAGGTAAGGGTTCCGGACGAGCAGAGGGGCATGATTCTTAAGCAAAAGTCTTTTGGGCAGAAGGTCACAGACAGAAAGCATAGTCAAAATCAGGCCGGGTCGGTGAAAGGCAGAAAACAAGCGGAGTCAAACAAGCAGGGGTCAAAGCCGGGAGATCAATCAAGAATGGTCATGACAGGCACGGGTCAGAATACAGATATCAGAATAGTCGGTTTACCAGGCAGGGGTCGGGATCACAGAAGTCAGCTTAATCAGGCAGACAGGGGTCAGAAACAGGTATCAGATATCAGGAACAGACGAAATAACACCCAGGAACTTAAGGAGATAAACCTATAACGGGCAATGAAAAAATACCAAAGGCCCCTTTAAATATCTTTGAATTTAGCGCCATTGCATGCTGGCGTCATGAATGCGCCTATAAAACAAGAGGATGCGCGCCGCTAGTCCTAAGGAACCGGCACATAGGAAGACGCGGCATGGCGTGGCGGCGTCGCCGCTGAACCACTAGACCACTAGACCACCAGGGTGAGTTATTCACATGATCAATGCTTATTAGGCACAAAAGCCTAGAGATGGAAGTAAGATTAGTGACATTTTGGGGTTTACTAAAATTTACTAAGGTTCCAATGGTAAATTCAAATTTCAATTTTTGAATTGGTTTTTTCGTCAAAAATTACAATTTTGAATTTAAAACCACCAACTCGAATTGAGATTTATCACACTTCGATCATGAAAACAGTTCTAATTTGGTACAACTGCAGTCAATCAATAATTAGATTTGGTCCTCTGATTGCTGTTTTTCCTGTGATAGTTAATGTGGCATTACAAATTTAAAGTAAAAGTGACTAATTCAGTCTGTCAGTCAGTCAAATTATTGCTCTAAAAACACTCCCACTTATTCTTCCACATTTAAAACAACAGAGATCAGTACAGTATACAGTACATGGCAGATAAAGTGCATGCCCTTAACACCTCAAGCATTTCTTTCCCCCCAGGTAAATGTGGCCCAAAGACTACAGGTATTGTAATGCCATTTGTACATGCGCTGATCATTCATCAGGACGTGCAAGAGCTGCACTAATATGCCTGACCACTATTCTGAAACATTTCTTAAACAAGCTACCATAGTTTTTTTTTTTGCAAGTGAAAGTTTAAAAGTTTAAATTGAAAAATGTGCTTGCATACTTCCACTGTGCCGAATAAGCTCTCATAGCCTAGTAAATAGATTAGTGTTAAACATAGCAATGAGCGGAAAGTGCTAAATGCTTCCACTAATGATACCATTATGAAGCTTGCTGTACAGGCTAATCAGCACTTATTTGGGCAAGTAATATTGCAGCTGATTGCCAAGTACTGGATTGAAGTATATCGCTTAGATCTAAGTATATCTGAATAGCAGAACATTCGCACACTCTAGTTTAAGTGAAGGCAACACAGGAAATAGGCATAAACCCACAAGAAACAGAAGGCACATTTGTATCAATATAAAGAGCAAGAAATACTACTAACAGCAGCATTACTTCAATCAGTTAAATGCACGGATTAGTGTACCACGTTAAAGGGAAAACTATACTCCCCGAACAATGTAGGTCTCTATAAAAATATATTACATAAAACAGCTCATATGTAAAACCCTGCTTCATATAAATAAACCATTTTCACAATATATTTTTTAATAGTATGTGCCGCCCCCAGGTTAAGCTTACCATTCGTCCCCATTTCACTAATGAGAGCCAGCCTGCGATTTCTCCCTTTTGCTGTGAGTGTTCCTGCTGATTTATCTGAGTAGGAAGTTAGGGATTTAACCTATAGAATATTTACCCATATAGGGAATCCCACAGTCAGAAGCACAGGGAGTTAGTTAACCCTTTCCAGTCAGCCATCATAGTGAGTGGAACTAGTGCAGCTGCCTGAGCTATTGCTAGGGAAGTAATCCCTGTAGGATAGATAGGACTTCAGCCCTGTAGTGAGTTGCCAGCGTTTACACCAGATCTGGACTGTGGATCTCCTCAGGAATTCAGGAAGCCTTTCTCTACACCAGCATTCCAAGCTCAGTGTGGATTAAAGCTGCCAGACTGCTTCCCTGTATCTGCTCTGCCTCACAGGATCTTTATTCTTTCATTATCACTGGGAGTTGGTGAGACCTTCACTTTATACACCCCAGGGTGCATCAATCTGGTGTTGCAACACATAATTCTGATCTTACTACTTTGCTATATCCTGCAGACCCCTAGTGTGCACACTCACCATTCTTAAAGTGACAGCAGACATTTCCATACAAAGCGTGATACTTATTATTTTGTCTTATATTCATCGTATTATTGTTATTTCACTGTTCTTATTGCATTGCATATATTGCATTTCTAATATTACATATTACTGCATATCTGCCTATTGTGTGGTTTATTGTCTGCTACAATTGGTACCAAAATCACTGCTATTGCAGTTCCCAGGGAGTTGTATGCCACCAATATCTGGTTTTAGCCCTGGGTGGAGGCACTTAACTTATCCAAACCCCGCAAATCTCCCACTTAGCAGAGACTTGGGATCTATACTGTTAGCGCCACAGTGTGGCCCTGGATATTCCTGCCAAGAAAGGGTTACACGTCTTTATGCCATCCTACTATGAATTCTGGGGGTTTTGTACATGGAAATTTCCTTTGTGCCATCCTGCAGTGAGTTCTGGAGGTATTATACACTGAATTGCCACTACGTTCATTAATATATTCGTGAGGGTGTATTTGTAAAATGGGGAGTGGGGGGTGTCCTACGAAGTGGGCGTGGTCTAAAGCTTTTGCTGCGGCACACTGTGTGCGCCGCTATATTCTACCCTGTCCCCAGATTTCTTTCCACAAATCTGGTCACCTTACGCCCCCTGGGATCCAATAATTCACAGTGCACATAAACAGACAAAGCAAACCATAAATGTTACGTCATGTGAGCCAATTAAAGGAGAAAATGTTGTCTTTTTGCTTCCACACTTCTTCTTGTTACAGTCAGAGCTGCAGTCTTTCTGGTCAGGTGATCTCTGAGGCAGCACAGACAATATCATAAAATTGGGGCTCGAGGGAAAAGATGAAAAGGGCAATATTTACTGAAATATATTTTACAGTTTGGTAAGATTCATTAATATGCCGCTTAATATGATGTGAATTATCTGTTGCTTAAGTATTTATTTTGGAGGTATAGTTTTGCTATAAGATGAAATATTACTCGCTGTCTGTCTATAACATAGTTATGGTAAAGTGATGGACTTATATGCAATGGGATGCAATGGATCCACTATTTTGGGATTCAGCCAAATCCTGAATCCTTCATGAAAGATTTCGGCCCAATACCAAACCGAATACGAACCCTAATTAGAATATGCAAGGAAGGGTCAGGAAGGGTGAAAGAGAACCACGTGGTTAGTTTCCTTGCTTGTGTGAAGAAAAGCTACATGATGTTAAGGTTTTGAATTTGGTTAGTGCTGCATCCTACTTAAAAAGGCCGAATCCTGAAATGGGTGCAACCCTAACAATTGATAAAATAAAATCTCACTCTAGTTGCTTGAGTCCTGCCTAGTGATGAGTGAATCTGTCTTGAAACTACAGGAAAATTAGCAAAAGTGTCAATTTTTTTGTGCGCAAAATACTTTTAAAGTCAATGGGCATTTTTGTTTTACACAAAATAAGTTGGGGTCAGTAGGTGTTTTGCATTGTGCATGAAGCAGAAATGTGAAATTTAACAAATGCATGCCTGGTGAATTATTGCTTATCAATAGCCCTGCCTCAATTTGGATTGTGGGAGGCGTCTGGTTGGGCTTTTAAGTATGGCTGAGTTCCACTGAGTTCCAAAACGTTAATGATAGTGATTTTCTATGGCTGGAAATAAACAGGTTAAACATCTTTTGCATTTTTACACTATGCAACTCCTGTTCTTTTTTTTTTCAGCAAATATAGTATTAGGGCTGAGCATTGAGTCCTATTGATTATTAATCATTATATGTGCATTATATAAATATTAATACCTGTGATTAAATGTCTGATTAGCCTTGTGACAATGATAAAACACTTGACAATGATAAAACAATTTCAATATGAAACAACGAATAACTATAAAAAAAGGGAAGATGGCAAAAAACTAGAAAAGCTGTGATAAAACTTAACCTAGAGACTGATGAGTCTCTCTTAATGCAAAAATGTAACAGATCATAGTGATAAAGCAATTTACAGCCAATCAAATGATAGATATGATAATGATATGATAAAAATAAAGACAAAACCTGTGATGCTCACAATATGCTTGAACTAATGTTGCAAACCCGACGGAGGGGGATATTTATTAAAATCTGAAATTTTCTCACTATTTTCTGAAAACCACTTTGCCCAAATACACACATACCCCCCCCCATTTATCAATAAATTTATTGTGCAGGAAAAGACAATAAAAAAATCTAAATTTTATGAGTCGCCGAAAACTGCTACTTTTACAGAATTGACGCCCAAAACCACAAAATCTTTGTATTAATGAAGGAAACCAAGTGCAGATCAGGATATCTTCAAAATGTCAACGGGAAATCTGCCATTGACTTCTACTTGAACTCGGCAGGTCTGAGTTGGAGTACTTTTTTATTCAGACTTTTAACACCATCAAGATTTTATGGAAAAAAAATTGTGTTGCTCCCCTTTAAAAGTCTGACCAAAATAAGTGTGTTGGGGCACCTTTACTACTAGCAGGGGTAAAGGCCAAAGCAACAGAAAGGCATATAGTGCATATGGACTGTATCATGCATTTACATGACAAGGCAGTCTTTATTGGAAAATTTAATGAAAGGGGGTGTCATTTTGGAATAAAAACAAAGATACTTTTTGAGGTAATCCTCATGGTATCCTCCACTCCATAATCCTGCATGTGGGGTTACATAACATCCCCTGTGTCTATTCCTTATTCATCCTGTTCGTAGCTCATAAAAGAACATTAGATAAAAAAAAATTGGGAAACCACAGAGATTTCCAAAGTGTAGAGGATAAATGCAATTTTATGTTGCATGTAAAGGGAATAGTAAGCAACCCCAGTAAAGAACTGAAGCCAGGGGAGTTGATAGCAATACACATCTTACCAAAGTAGCACAGGCTCTCATTTCCAGGGATAAAGCAGGTTCCGGAGGCTCTGGCATTGATAACATTGGCACCATACTTTCGTAACAGTTTAACAGATTCTATATCTTGTTTCAGTATAGCTTTATGAAGAGCAGTTTCACCTGAAACACAGCCATGATGCGCACCACTATGATTCTGCACTGTACTTACCTCTAAACAGGGACACTGATGAAATATGCATAGTGAAAGCGTATAGGTTGCAGCAAAGGGCAGCTCTATGCATTTTTCATAAGCATCTCCCTTTAAAGGAGATATCTGATAGCACGACTCATTAATTCTATTCCCTCTATTCCTTTTTTAAGGTATAGACTCTTCTGTGAAAGCAAAAGATTATATATATATATATTCAGATTATTATATAATCCGAATAAAAATGGATACAAATGCAAGGTGGCAGCACTCCAAGGATTTTGCAACAAGATAAGGTGTCAAATAAAGCAGGTTTATTAAATCCGACGTTTCAGTTCCGTACTAGAACTTTCTTCAGGGGGAAAAAAAAAAAAAAGAAAAGTTCCTGTACGGAACTGAAATGTCGGATTTAATAAACCTGCTTTGATATTTTATCATGTTGCAAAATCCTTGGAGTGCTGCCACCCTGCATTTGTATATATATGTATATGTGTATATATATGTATATGTGTATATATATATATATATATATATATATATATATATATATATATATATATATATATATATATATATTTGGTTGGGGTATTTTTAAAGGTGCTTATTATATTTTATTTAATTTGGCCATCCATTATTTTTAAGTTTTCATCCCCTTTAACATGTACGCGATGTCCTATGCCTTCTGAATGGCGCATCGGGTCCTTTTACCGTCACTTATCATCCAAACCTTCAGTCGCACCTCCTTCCTCTACCCTCCCTTCTCAGCCGTCAGTCATGTTTACTCCGCCCTCAGCCTTCAGGCCTCGGCCCTCAGCAGCCCTCTGGGCGGAGTTAACATGACTGACGGCTGAGAAGGGAGGGTAGAGGACGGAGGTATGAGTGCAGATTTGGATGATGAGTGACGGTAAAAGGACCTGATGCGCCATTCAGAAGGCATAGGACATTGCAGGAAGGAAGGGTATTTTGCCACAGGATGGCCTAAAATGTGTTCTGTATGTAACAGACGTGGATATCTCAGGAATGGACTCCTGCATGGGGCTCTGACATTACAGCAAATATCCCAGCTCTTCTATTTGCAGCTCCTGCAGTTACGCTGTGGATCAGTGACTTTCAACCCAAAATATGCACAAGCAGCGAAACAAAGTTTAGACCGCTTTTAACACTGTAGGTAATATTGTGATAGCATTGCGGCATTACCGAGACACCAGAGGCGTTTTTTACACAATATTTTGCTTGTGTATGATATGTACAATGTGTGCATTAATACATAAATATATTTATTCACTTATAATATCACTCATTTTAATTACATTAACAATGTGGTGGTGGGGGTGTGGTTTAAAAAATTAGAGCAAATTTTTCTGTACTAGGGAATTGTCTAAATTATATTCGAATTTGAAAAAAATTTGAATCGAAATTTATAGTATACTGTCTCTTTAAAAAGTCGATCATTCACCATCTAAAACCTGCCAAATTGCTGTTTTAGCCTATGGGGGACCTCCTAGAACCTATTTGGAATCAATTGGTGGACTTTTTTTGGGGGGGGGGACTTAAATTCGTAAATTTTGAATGTGCTATTACTTTGATTTGTACTATTCGAATTTGATCGAAAACTGACCTATTCGGCCCAAAAAAACCTCAGATTTAATTTCGGTTGGTCTTTTTGAATTTTCGAAGTTTTTCAAATTCGAAATTCGACCCTTGATATATCTGCCTCAGAGGGACAGATTTATCAAGGGTCGAAGTGAATTCGAGGGACTTTTCGAAGTAAAAAAAAAAATCGAAATTCTAAGTAATTTTTTGGATACTTTGACCATCGAATAGGATACTACGCTTCAAATTTACTTCGACTTTAATTCAAAGTAGAAATAGTTTGAATATTCGATAATCGAAGTACTGTCTCTTTAAAAAAACTTTGACTTCAATACTTCGCCAAACTAAACCTGCCGAAGTGCTATGTTAGCCTATGGGACCTTCTACAATCGTTTTTTTTTTCAGTCTTTACACATCGAAGTAAAATCGTTCAATCTCACAATAAAATTGTTCGATTCGAACTATTTAATTGTTCGATCGACAATTAAATCCAATGGATGTTGATCCCAGTGGCCACAAAGCAGGTGCTTATATTTGAATTCTTGACTTGGAGGCAAGTTTAGTTGCGTAAAAAACAGGTGTAATGCCAAACAGAGCCTCCTGCAGGCTGACAGTTCACATGGGGCTACCAAATAGCCAATCACAGTCCTTATTTGGCGCCCCCAGAGACATTTTTCATGATTGTGTTGTTCCCCAACTCTTTTTCCATTTGAATGTGGATCATGGGTATAAAAAGGTTGGGGACCCCTTAACTATAGCAAAAAAGGGAAATTTGTGCTCAACACTAAAATGTAAACCATTAACGGGTTGGGTGCAGAGCACCATAATAGCAGATGCATCTGGCACTTTAATCTCTAACCACATGGGTGGGCATTAATACTGGAAAAATAGGTGCAAACATACCCACACATTCAAAATTGACTTACCCTGTTGTGGAGCACAGCATATGCAATTTATAACACGTGCGGGTACACACTGTACTGTTTTTATTGGTTTTAGGGCAGTTTTGCCTCCGAAGCCTTAGAGCTCATGTTAGAATGTAGTAAAGGTAACCATACGAGCTGAAAATAAAAAAGAACTGGCTATTTTATATCTAGATATAGGTATAGTTTCTCTGCTTCACCCAGAGGTGGTTTGGCATGACTCGAGTGAAATGACTGTATTTTTAGCAGTTATACTTATAGGTATGGGTCTGCTGAATGATTTTCCCACGTTCTCTCCCTTGAGCACGAACCAAGGTCAAACAACTGCCATCATACTGTTTGATTCTGAAAGTTGATAAAACCTCTGTTATCTTTGGGTTATTTGATTCCAGAAACACATCGTGTTGTCAATAAATATATTCTAGAATGCTGTACACAATTAGCTACTCTTTGGTTGTTAAATAGTAAGAAAAAAATAGAACCTGTATTAGAAAATATAGTCTCACTTCCATTTAGGACTCCTTTATACCCGATATGTTCTGTATATGCAGTGGCACTTGCAGGTTTGATTGCAAATAATGGGGCTCCACATGGTGTATATTGTGCCAATATGGACAGTTTTTAAAGTTATTTTCTATTGGGGCACCTGCATTGTGTAAAGGTATAAAACAGACCCATTATTTAATCATTAAAGAATTCTATTAGTGAAAATTGTTGGAAACTGATGCATCGTTTTTCCTCTTTACACGTTTTACTGAAGCAAACTGCATTTGTAGTACTCACAACCTATGAATGCAACATTGCAGATTAACTTTTTGCTACATGTTATACACAGAACACAATATCCTTAGAGTATCATACTTTCTCTCCTACAGAACAGCTTTGTGTTCTTCAGCTGCACTAGTTTGTGTGTAAAGAATTTCGCTGATGGGTATTGGCTGTTTGGGACACTTGACCTGGACTTGAGTCCACTTCCCTGCATGTGACCTGCCTTCCAGAAAGAAGAGAGGAACAGCTGGCAGTTACAGTATGGGCATCAAGCCAGGGACAGAGTATAATAATGGCACAGGCAGGTATGTTCTAATGATATCAGGTATAATATTATGTGTGGGGTCTCCTTATATATATATTTCAACTGGCAGCTGTTGTTCAGATCTTCAGATCATAGCAACCCCGATACCCTAATCCTCTGTAGTGGCTTAGTTAGATGTTACTGGGCCCCACAGATGGCCAGGGGCCTCCTACACCTCCTGGGCCCCCTTGCAGCTGCAGGGTCTGCTTCCTCTGTAGTTACACCCCTGACTCTAGAGAGCAATGCAAAATGCATCTCTATTTGAAATAAAGTGCATGCATTCAGTTCTTTTTCTTTCCCAGATTTAACGTCTTCCCAGAATTCAGACAGCTGCGTGGGAAACTTAAATCAGGGGTTCTGCTGTAGTGCTAAGGCAACAACGAAGTGCTAAAGTTAATACTATATGTCAAGGCCCATTTCACCCTTCACACACCCTTTACCACTGGCAGATATTTCGAATTTATATGAATAGGAAATGTGATGTCTATGACAAGACAACCACAGGTAGATATCTGCCTGATATCTGCCTGACTGTCCAAAAGTGTTTTAAAACAGTAGATAGCAAAACATCCATGTGCCAAATACTTTTATCATTGGTAATGCAAAACCTGTGCCTATATTCGGGTGGTGATCAATCTGGAAACCTTGGTTTCAGTAACCAAGGTTTATATATACACACTTTGGCACATTTGCCAAAGTGTGTGCCATCTGATTTTCTACTATATGCCAAATACTTTTAGCATCTATACATTTTGCATCTTGGTTCTAGATTATAAAGATAATACATGTAGAATACATAGTTAAATTATTTATACAGTTGCGTTCAGAATAACAGCAGTGTGTTTAAAAAACGTGAATAAAGCACAAAATCTTTATAATAGCTTTTCTTTCCATACATGCAAATGCATTGGGAACACTGCACATTCTATTCCAAATCAAAACGAAGAAGAAATCCTTTACAGAAAGTTTAGAAAAGTCAATATAAGGCTGTTTCAAAAAAATAGCATTCTTCTTTACAGACTCAAACATTCACTATATAAACTGAAAAACGTTTTAAGATTTTGGTTTCGTTTGAATCACTGAACTAATAATTAGTTGTATAAGCAGTGTTTCTGAGAACCACCAACTTCTGGCACCTGTTACATTCCACAATTATTTTGCATTTCTTGGTTTTGCCTCAGAAACTTCATTATTGATGTCACCCCACCAGTTTTCTATTGGATTAAGGTCCAGGGATTGGGCTGGCCACTCCATAATGTCAATCTTGTTGGTCTGGAACCAAGATGTTGCTCGTTTACGGGTGTGTTTGGGGTCATTGTCTTTTGAAACCCCATTTCAAGGGCATTTCCCCTTCAGCATAAGACAACATGACCTCTTCAAGTATTTTTATTGAAACGGATCAATGATCCCTGGTATGTGATAAATAGACTCAACACCATAGTATGAGAAACATCCCCATATCATGATGCTTGTGCCACCATGCTTCACTGTCTTCACACTGTACTGTGACTTGAATTCAGTGTGTGGGGGTCATCTGACAAACTGTTTGCAGCCCCTAGATCCAAAAAGATCTTGCTTCAGTCCACAAAATGTTGAGCCATTTCTCTTTAGGCCAGTCAATGTGTTCTTTGGCAAATTGTAACCTCTTCAGCACTATCTTGCAGATAGCTTGGCTTCACATAGGTATCTTCTAATGTTGCAGTACTCACAGGCTGACTCTGTGCCATTCTGGCTATTCTTCTATCCATTTGAATGGTACTTTTCCACATCTTTCCGGTTTCGGTTGCCAAAAAATATTTGCGATCAATTTGGCTGAGCAGCCTATCATTTTCTGCAATTCTTTATATATTTTTCCTCAATCAACTTTTTAATCAAAGTGCACTGCTATTATTTTGAACAAGCCTGCATGTCATGACTATTGGATCTGTTGGTTTTCTATTACTCTGCTACACCTACTACTATATGCCATGTAGAAAATCTGATTGATCAGGTTAGTGATGCCGGACTGCTATTTTTAAAAACTTGGTTTGTTTTAACAACCTGACCTCTGTACAACCCACACATTACAATTCTTGCCCCTATAAATTATGAAAATTAGGCTGCATTTAGACATGTTTCACTGAAAACCTTTTGCTTAAGCAGTGCACCAAGGCAATAAAGAAGTGGACATTAAAAGCACAGGTTAGGATTAAACCCATGGGTGTTATAAATTGTGTATGTCGTGCTCTACAACAGGATAATCCAATTGATCTAAAGCATATGCTTTCGATTGATTTGCCTAAGTAATACATACCTCCCTCCATCCAGGAAGTGAATTGTTTAAAGGAAAATCCAATTGTTAATGTGTTGGTTTGTTCGCACCTATTTTTCCAGCATTGCCACCCATGTGGTTAGAGACTAGAATCAATTCTGTTACCCTGTGACAGCATAAAAATCCACATCAAATATGCTTAAAATACATGTGGATTCATACCCTAAGGATGTTCTAACTAAGGTTCAGTAGGTATAGTGACAGAATATAGTATCGGAGACATAAGCCTCACACAACCAGCAATTTTTGGGGGGAGAAGGAAAGAGCATATTGATAATATGGGGGGGATAACTGAGGTACAAGAAGGGAAATATGGATAATAAAAAAGGGCTCACAGAAAAGGAGCATTTAGGAAACATTTAAAAGTAGGCACTAGAAGGATGAAAAAAGAGAAAAAAAGGAATTAAAGATATAATGTTAAAGCAACAATAAGAAAAAAAAAACTTCGAAGTACAAAGATGGCAACTTTGGAAGAAGAGAATGAAAAAGCCAAAGAAAGGAGCATACAGCAATATGATTGTCATACAGTATATACAGTAATGTATTAACTTGAAAAGCCTAGAATGTACCCACACATGCACAAACTCCTCACTCAACAACATTAACAATTAATAAATGAAAACTCGTTTTAAAGTTTGTGTCCAAATTTATTGCCAATGTCCCCACATTACAAGGGAACAAAAACCAAAAACATATTTTGACTTCATTAAATAGAAGAACTCTCATTAAAAACACAAACTAAGATATCAAAATAGCTTTTGCATTCAGAAATACCTACAGTATGTACATATTATACATTTTACAAACAAAAAAAACAGCTTTTATTATCCTTTTTTCCCACGATATACGGTAAGCCTAAAATTGGCAGTTTCTGGCCTGTCAGAATTAATAGCAGCCAGAAATGTCCTATTGTCTTCAAACAGCACCTTAGAAAGTACAATAACATTATATGATCCATCATATTCAGAAGTCAGCATTAAAAATGGACATTACGGTTGCACCTATGGTATAAAACTCCATTCAGGGATACAAGAAACAGTCTCACACAAGGGGATCCTAAAGGAAGTAATGGTCCCTTAAAAAATGGGTATTAAACACATTTCCAATGAAAAGACCTTAATTTCACACTTGGTCCCTGCTCAATGTTTCATAGATACGACAAGTAGTGGAAAGGGGACGTTCAATCACATGGAATTGCAGCCTAGGGACTGGCCAAACACATTGTGCTGCAGAACTGTAAAGCGACTCCTGATTAATGCAGCAAATTTGTCTCTTTAGGACATGTGAAAAACGATTAATGGGGAAGTAGTGCCTGGAAACAGGTTTTTCTTATCAAGGGAATCATTTTGCCTTTACTTTCTCTCTCTTGTTAGGATAGCTTGGCATAAAAGAAGATGACAGTTTGATGCGGGTTCACTAGGCAGATTCAAATAAACACTATGTTCACTTTAATTAAGGGACACTATAATACAATAGCCTTTAATAGTCCTATATTATTTATACATAAGCTTAAAGGTGTGGCTCACCTTTTAGGTGACTTTTAGGGGCAAATTTACTTTAGGTCGAATATCGAGGGTTAATTAACCCTCGATATTCAACTGTTGAAGATCGAACGAATAGCGCTAAATCCTTTGACTTCGATATTCGAAGTCGAAGGATTTAGCGCTATTCGTTCGATCGAATGAAAAATCGTTTGATCGAACGATTAAATCCTTCGAAACATTCGACCAAACGATTTTTGTTCGACCAAAAAAAGATAGCTCAGCCTATGGGGACCTTCCCCATAGGCTAACATTGACTTTGGTAGCTTTTAGGTGGCGAACTAGGGGGTTGAAGTTTTTTCTTAAAGAGACAGTACTTTGACTATCGAATGGTCGAACGATTTTTAGTTCGAATCGTTCAATTCGAAGTCGTAGTCGTGGGTCGAAGTAGCCCATTCGATGGTCGAAGTAGCCAAAAAAAACATTCGAAATTAAACGTTTTTTTTCTCTATTCCTTCACTCGAGCTAAGTAAATGGGCCCCTCAGTGTTATAGAATGGCTAATTATAAGCAACCTTTTAGTTGGTCTTACTTTTTTATTGTTTCATTAACTCCATTTAAAGAAAATGCTTTGTAAAGCTACAAATTTATTGAAATTGCTAGTTTTTTTTTACTAATCGCTACTTTTATTTTTATTACTAATTCTTATATTCAGACCCTCTCCTATACTTATTGCAGTTTCTTATTCAAATCAATGCATGGTTGCTAGGGTAATTTGGACCTTAGCAACCAAATGGCTGAAACGGCAAGCTGGAAATCTGATAAAAAAAAAGAGAGAGAAAAACCACAAATAATAAAACAAAAAAAGGAATTGCAAACAGACTTAAATGATGACTCTCTACATCATACTAAAAGTTAATTTAAAGGTGAACAACCCCTTTAAATGGTGCAGCATTATCGGTTTTCAAATTGTAATCGTTTGTTTGCCCTGTCTTTGCCAAGATTTCTTATCTCTTCCAGTCTCATAGCTAAATTAGGCATGTCTGAGAATGGAGCAAAACTATAGCCATTATAGTGAGCAATTTTCTCCTTGTCCCTGTGCAGAGCAGCCGTGCCTAGTAAATGTAAATCCACCCTTCACATAAAGGGAAATAAATCCTATTGTGTTTTTAAGACTACTGTATCCACATATAAGGGGGTTGGCTTTTTGTGTGCGTTTAGAATTCCTGCCATAATTCAAGACAGCTCTGTTTGTTTGACAGAAAGGAAGCAGACAGCAATGATCATCAAGACATATACTTGTCTATAAAAAGCACACAACTATACAAAATATTGCACATTGTTTTCAGTCATAAGTAAGCACTTATTTTTATAATAGCACCCCGATAACTAGTATATTGTTGGCCACGTCTAACCCTCGTCAATACCTGATTTTGGGTAAAGCATATACTCCAGGGCCCCAACCAGAGTTTAGGCCTCTTGGTCACAAATGTAAAAGTCTAAGTTACACAATATTAAATAATGTAATAATTATCTTTATAATTTTAAAGGGGACCCATCACCCCAAAAAATTATTCAGAATCCTATTTTATCACATTAGTCAAGCAAAATGAACTTTAATTACACAATATAAATTATTTGAATCTTGTTTCCTTCCATCTAGTAATTCATAATTACAGCAAGCAGGCAGGAGCCATTTTGTGGACACTGTTATTAAAGGAACAGTAACAACAAAAAATGTGTAACTGTTTTAAAGTAAAGAAAATATCATGTACTGTTGCCCTGCACTGTTAAAGCGGATCTGCTTGCTTCAGAAACACTACTATAGTTCATATTAACAAGCTGCTGTGGAGCAATGGCGGAAATTGAAAAATGGCTATATGGCACAGGTTAACGAATGGATAACACCATTAGACAGACAGAGCTTATCTTCTCTCTGCTGTGTAACATGAGCTTTTTCTCCTTTGAATGGCTGCCCCCATTGCTACACAGCAGCTTATTTATATAAACAATAGTAGTGTTTCTGAAGCAAACACAACAGTTTTACCAGTGCAGGGCAACACTGCATTATATTTTCATTACTTTAAAACACTTATTTTTGATGTTACTGTTCCTTTAAGACAAGCCTTTCATCATCTCTGAATCTTGTTTGTGCACCAGAATGGGGGACCTGATGTCCATCCCCATGCCCTGGCTACATAATTAAATGGTGAAGAGAATGGGGGAATGTGGGGAGAGCAGGGACATCTAGGAAAGGCTGAATGGAAAGTGAAAGTAATTGCCTGCCCCGCCCTATGCCGAAAGCTGGCCATAGATGCAAAGATCCGATCATTGGAATCCTCCCAACTTCCCCATCGCCAGAGCTGCCACTAATCATTCAGATCAAATAAAGTAGTAAAATAACAGATCAGCCGATGTTCTGCCCCTGACAGCAATCGTACGAAAGTTATGTCCGACAAAGCTGAAAATCGTCCGATCGGCAATACATGCAGAGATATTATCGTCAGCCGACAGAAAGCTTTTAACCTATCCGATCGACCAAATGGCCGATCTCCGTGGGACGAAAAATGCAGGGACTCTCCACACATGGTCCAAAGATCGGATCTTTGTGTCTATGGCCAGCTTTAGGCATACAGGAGGGGCAGAAAATATTTGATTGACAGCTGAGATTTTTAAATGAGTTTACAAGAGCTAAAAAATAGAAATTGGATTTCATATTTAATTATATTTTTGTGTCTGGGTGACAGGTCCACTTTAAGTCAGTTCAAACATTGCACCTCCTGCTGCCATTTCCCATTGAGTAGGGTACTACAGCATTTGGGCATTGCACATTCCTGGCTACTTTTAATTCTGATCAATTTGCTTGTCCATGGTGCATTTGGTATAATGGCCAAAACGTAAAGGCATCAAGGAACTTTAAGGCACTACGAATAAGGCATTGTGATAGTACTGATGCTCAGTCACTCACATCACAAAGCCAAAACATATACATCAAGTTTCATGGGGGAGGGCAATTCAGAGTGAGATATGTATAAAGGTAGCACTACGAATGCTGATTATCTTCACACTTGGGTGTCCCTGTTTCAGAACATCAAAAGTATTTCCTTTTGTTTACAGTACAGTTTTCTCATGACTAGTTTTGTAATACCCTAGCTATGAATAGTTTATTAGATACAGCAGAAGCTGTAGCAGGAGCATACAATATACGGTACTGCCCAGAATCCCAGTTCATTATTGCTGCGCTGCTTCTAATGCAGCCTTTTTGTAGGAGCAGATTTATCAAATTGAATGTGATTATTTTCCATGATTCAAAGTTTTTTTGCACTCAAACTCACACATTCGTGTTATATCTTTCGAAAACTTGGATGTCTGTGAGTTCATAAGAAAAAAAAACTTGAATGTAAAAATTCCATTCATTGGAGTTTTCGGGACATGAACTTGAATTTTTCCCCCCGTTGTTTTTCCATCAGAGTTTTTGTAATTCAGATTTTTCCATAAACACACAAAACATTCAAAATTTGAGTTTATGAGAGGTAGAAAACCCCTCACACAAATTCGAGTCTTGATAAATATGCCCCTGTTCGCTCCTAATTCAGTATGTAGTGACAAGCTAGTGACATTAATACGATAGATTATTCACACATCCAATCTTCATTATACTTCATATAAACTCTGTTAAGGAATAGTGTGAAAATAGATTGCAGAGTGTGTCATTACAGAACAAATAGCACTTTTTCTTTTGGCAACTAGGATATATATGCATTCCCTAAAGAATATAAGGCAGCAGTAAAACCTAAAGTAATGACATGGGCATGTGTGGTAGGATGAAAAGCAGTTGAAATATTTATGGAGGTGAGATTTGTTCTATTATTTGAGCAGTTTGCTCAAAATGACTTCAATAAACATATCCACAAACCCACCTTGCTAAAGCAAGCACATAACCACAAATAATTCAATCATAAATAAATAACTTGATTGTATTATGGTTTCATCCAAGGGGATCAGGCAAAGCAATTTGTGCAGGCTTTTGGCTTGTCCTCAAAGGGCTTGACTTTTTATCAAATTTTTCTTTTGAGAATTCATATACATGTAGTGCTAAGATCTCTAAGCTTATCTAGAAGGGTCTGCCATTTCTAGTTATGAACACATTGCTATGGCACCTACGCAATTCTAAACTATGGTATGGTCAGTGCTGGATTGCCCTATAGTTGGAGACTAAAATTAAGATTTCAACTTAAGTTTGAATCTCTGTTTCTCTATGCTGGCTTTATAGCAGCTAACAGGGGTGTTTCTTTATCAAGCCACATTATTTGACTAGTACAGAGCAATATCAAATTCTCAGGCCCTTCTAAAGCAGATAGGTACTTGCACATAATGTTTCTGAGCTGTTAAGCTGGTGATTTAGTGTGGCTGCCACACAAGTGACTATTGTATTTCCTTTTTTTGGTGGCACAGTATGTATAATAATGGTTATTTATGGAGACAATAGCATATCTTGAAGGACAGTACCATGACAGTATCTGTACAAGTGAGCTATTATGTATTAATATGGGATAAAGCAGTCAAGCAATTTTGTATGTATTACTGAGCATGGCATCGGTCATAACTGGGTACCCCTGTCACTTTGCATTCTGTTAGCTTCTTTTCTCCAGAGTGAGCAGAAGAAGAAATCTAATGGGTTAAGATAACTCACCGTATAACAGACTCTTTTTTGTAAAACCATTAGGGGTGAAAGGAGAAAGTTTGCTTACTGGTAATTCCATTATCTACCTCGCAAGTACTAAACATGATATATTCCTTATTTTCCTGTTTAGCTGAACAAATAAAAATGATTTAAACAATAGGCAAAAACTGTGATCTTATATTGAAGAAGGGGGTATACTGCCCCTTAACATTTAATAAAAATTAATGTGGACTTGTTAATTAAGGGAAATCAGTGTAAACATCTGCACAGATTATGTGATACTTGTACTGCGGGCCAATCTATTTCCTACGATTCCTTGTGAATCGGCTGTAGTGAAACCTTGCAAGGGCATCCACATGATAAGAGTAGGAAGAAAAGCAATAATCCCAATTGCCTAGTAAGAGTGAGCTGTCTGGGGCTTCATTTTTGGTTGAAGCTCTGCTGAAGTGTAATCAGTTCCCTCTTATTAAATTATTCCGAGTTTTTCTTAATCATTCAGTCAATTCGCTGCGGAAGTGGAGATTCCTTCCTACAAAAACATGGCAGGTTGGCATTATAAGGAGGTTATTTATCAAAATCTGAATTTATCTCCTTTTTTTTTTTATAAGTATAGTCTGACCAAACTCAAATTTTTTTTTTCAGATTTATTTCCGAAAATCGCGAAATCTTCGGATTTTTGCATGAAACCCAGCACAGATCAGGATAACTTTGGGACTTCTCCCATTGACTTATATACAACCTCGGCAGGTCTTCGATGCCTTAGATACATTTTCCATCCTCGGGGTATAATATTTTTTTTTTACTAAAAACTTTATAGTAAAAAGAAAAAGCTAGAATTTTTCAAGTTTTGGGCTCTCGGACTTTAATAAATAACCCTCTAAGTGTTGTCAGCCTAGTGACGTGTTACCAAAGAAAAGATTATCAATGAGATATTATCACAAGGAAGACAGAAATCATAATCATTAGATTTCAGAGGAGAAAAAAAGGCAAAACAACAGTGTTTGAAAGGATTACAGGGGATGAGGTACTTGAGACTATAACTGCTAAGCATACCTGAAGTACAAAAGGCCATGAGGCTGGGTGTTTTTATTCAAAACTCATAGAACGCCAACAGCTAGAAAAGCCCCTCAAAATTATGACTACCTGAAGCATGTGTATTATAATAAATAATGTACCCCCTGCTTCTTTATTGCTTCCTCTATCTGCAGTTGGAAATGTATAGCTACATATTTTGGCTTAGAATGTAAGGCATTATAAGCCACTTTATTTTGTTATTAGATAAGATCACTGGCACGTTCAACATTTCACTTTATTGCTTGAGACAATTTTGTAGTGTCTTATAATTCAAGAGAACTTTCTGAAAGTCAGCTTTATATTTCATAACTCAGGGAGGGATTTTTAAAGGCTGCTCTTGATCTGGGATGTTCAATAACAGACCCTGAAGCTGCTGCTGAACTGCATAGACAAGCATTCTCCGGCAGCAGATGGAAACGAACATGACCAATTTCAACTTGACCTACTGAGGCATAGCTAAACATTATCATACACACTTTCCATTTGATAAACGGAAAATTCCATATATATATATATATATATATATATATATATATATATATATATATATGCATCTAATTGCCCGAGTGCCGCTTCAAAAACTAGCCGTTAGATGCATCTAATGCAATCTTTAGGTTTTGATATGTCTGCTTTGATAACTATTTTTTTTTTTTTACAACAAAAGCCTATATTATTAAAATAACTGTGATTTAATAAAAATACAATCTTTATATATAACGGTCCAATATATTCTAATATAAAATTACAAAAGGAAAAAGATAAAGGCCAACTTGGCATTTGCATCTCATCTGTTTCTATAGTATTAGCTGTCATTACATTTCAGCTCTTCGCTTATTTTTCACCCCAGCTACCCCGTCTTCTTCCTCCTCCTCTTCTTCCTCATAGTTCTCTTCATTTCTTTCTTTGTTGTCTTCATGCTGTACACCAGGTTCTCTCTCTGCACCAATCTGTCTTTCCTGTCAACAAAGCAAAGGCAAAAGAAGAACAGTCATGACACCTTATGTTCTGAATGTATTTGGCAGTTTAGCAAAATGGCATTTTTTAACAAATTTAAAACGAATGTTTATAGTTTAGTGCAGCAGATGCAATCAAATTCACGACAAGAAGATTAAGTATTGTTAATGTAATACTGAGATGCATATTTACATGCTTTAGCATAGCAGGGCAAAAGTACAATCAATTGATTACACCAGTGATGTCACTAACCAAAACAGACTCGCAAGGCAAGAACTCGTATGATGTTAAGAAATGTCAATTGAATGCATGTCTGCTTGCGTGTGAGCCCAAAGGTTTTTTCAAGATTACATAACCAATGAGTGAAGATTTGGGGATGTAAAGATTATATATTTAATATATAATTTAGGAGACTTGAGTCGACTGTCTGTGCAACTAGGATTGTTTTTTACATGGCCCAAAACTACCTAAAGGCATGGTTCACTTTCAAGGTAACTTTTAGTATGTTATTCATAGCAACTTTTCAATTGGTCTTCGCTATTTATTTTCTATAGTGTTTTTCAACCATTAGCCTTTCTCTTCTACATCATTTTAATTTTAATATGGGGTCATTGACACCGGCAGCAAAAAAACCTGATAAGCTCCAATTATTATAGTTATTTTTTTATTACTTATCTTTCTATCAGTTCCTTTACTATCCATATTCCAGTCTCTCATCCAAACCCCTGCCTGGTTCCTAAGATAAAAAAGACCCTAGCAACCAGATAGCTGCATACATATTCTTATGAAGAACTATTGATCAAGAGCTGAAAAACCACAAAAAAATAAAAACAATGGCAAATTGTCTCAGAATATAAATCTCTATGCTATACATATATATATAAATGTTAATCTAAAGGTGAACAACCCATTTAAAGGGATAGTTCACCTTTGGGTTAACATTTAATATGATGTAGAGAGTTTTTGCAATTGGTTTTCATTTTTTACTATTTGTAGTTTTTGAGTTATTTAGCTTTTTATTCAGCAGCTCTTCAGTTTGCATTTTCAGCAATCTGGTTGCTAGGGTTCCAATTACCCTAGCAACCATGCATTGATTTAAACAAGAACATCCAAAGAAAACTGTAGCACACCGATCAAACTTGTCTTGTGAAAAAAAGTGTTTTTATTGGCTCACGGCAGACATAAAGTTTGGCAACGTTTCGGGCCACGCAGGGCCCTTTATCAAGCCTTTATTATCCACACTTTTTTTCACAAGACAAGTTTGATCGGTGTGCTACAGTTTTCTTTGGATGTTCGAGATGTTTGGACCTTGAGCAGGAAGTCCTGTGGACTGTCTAGCACCCGAGAGGGTAATTACGTTCAGGTGAGCACTCTAACTCTGTGTGGAATTGATTTAAACAAGAGACTGAAATATGAATAGGAGAGGGCCTGAATAGAAAGTTGAATAATAAAAATGAGCAATAACAATCAATGTGTAGCCTTACAGAGCATTTGTTTTTAGATGGGGTCAGTGACCCCCGTTAGCTTGAAAGAGTCAGAAGAAGAAGGCAAATCATTTTAAAAACTATAAAACCTAAATAATAAAGACCAATTGGAAAGTTGATCATTATTGGCCATTCTATAACATACTAAAAGTTAACTTAAAGGTGGGCCACCCCTTTAACTCAGGAACCATACCCATTCTGAAAGGGGAACTCCACAAAAACATAGTAAACATAATTTCAAGCAACTTTGCAATTTACATCAATTAAAAAAATATGCCGACTTTTCATGATTTTTAATGTTTTCTGACAATTCTCTAAGCCTAGCCCTCTGTTCTTCTGGTGATCTCTCTGACTACTTTGCTGAGCTGGCTGACTACTGTTACTTTGTATCAACAGCCATCTGTCCTCAGCCTGCATCAATACAATTCCCTGCACATGTGATTTCAATAAAGAACAGAACATCACAGTGCAATGCATTGTGGGTTATGTAGTTCCTGCATGCTTCTGTAAGTTGTGGAGAAGTTGTTACAATTTGTAACATCAGTGTTTAGTCCCTCCTTCCCTGCCAGGATTTCAAATGATGCAGAAAGAGAAGAACTGTTAAACAGCTGGATTTCAGCATAGAAAATTGCATGTATTCATACTTTTTAAAGAAACAGGTAACTGTGATGGGTATATTAGGGGTTTTTGTGTTATGTGGGCCTCTTAATCAAATTTTGGTTTGGAGTTCTCCTTGAAGAAACTGCTTCCAGCCTACCTTGTACCCTTCACTTGTACTTCTAACTTTATTTTTATAGATACCACCATTTGTATATTAGTCCTACATCAACATGATAACAAGTCTCTTGAATTCATAAACTGTACAGATATGCAGATGCAAAGACCTTACAGTCATACCCCATAGGATCCCTATAAATCAGAATCAGAGTAGACACCATACCAAAAAAAAATAAGAATAATTCATAAACATATATTTCTTGAAAACAGGAGATAGGGTATTTGAAAATGCACGTGCTGTATTTCAGCAAATGATAAACAAATCATCTTAGCTTTTAAATCATCTGTTCTGATCTTGTATTTCCTTTTTGAGTAGTGTTAGTAAAGGAAGACACAGCAGATGGAGACAGAGTAAAATTAGATCTGAAAAGGTTAAGAAAACACTGAATGCTTCAACAGTATAGCCTTTAAGAGAAACTCACATTTAGACACTTCTTTCATTGCAAAATCTGTTAAATGTTTGGCTTCAAAAAACTGCAATAAAGCCCCTAATCCATTTATTGGTGTCAGTTTGAGTTCTTTGAACAGTGAAATGGACACTGAACAGAACAGTGCACGGTTATACCATCAACACATTGTAACTCTCTACAGCATTTGAACCAAAGGACCCTGTACTTTAGTAGTTTTGTCTCCAGCTACAAAGAAGCCAAGATTAGAAGGGAATATTATGCTTCTAGGCCCCAGACTGGCCCACGCATGCTTATAAAATGATTTATGTGATTTGCCCTACTTATTGAAATAATAGCCGTGTGTGATAACTGGAACATATAAAGCCGCTACAGTTTGCCGTCTGCTCTGGTTTAAATCCTGCCAGTGCTCTCCCTGGAGCCCAGAGGTTTAGATAAGCAATGAAATGGATTTCTGTATTACATTACAATATGCTGCTAGTGTCTGTGTTAAACGGATAGCTTTTATTATTTACAGTAGAGAATAGACTGGGTAGATGGTGGATGTGTCAGTCAGCTGATTGTTCATATAAATGCACAAAGGCTGTTGCTAGGAGTGAGGGCAGCCTGAACTTCTACACATCACTGTAATGTAGAGACACATAACGCAGTGTTTCCCTGCATGCAGTATTAGTAGCACACAAATAGTATTTGTATTATTCAAACACAAAGGTTAAGATGCACCGCGAGAAGGCTAAAACTAGTACATTGTTTTCTCGATTAGCCTTACATTTTCCTCATTTTCCCCATACATCTCTTCAGCATTTTGTTCCCTTTTTCTTTCTTCCATTAAATCTTCTTGGACCTTAACAATATACAGGCAGTTTTGTGAGAATTATAATAGTTGTTGTAACTCCCGACACTCCTCTGTATCTAAAAATGGCTGGCCATTTAACTCAGTACAATCACTTTAATATTATAGAATAGGGATACCAAACTGTCTTAGCCCAGCTAAACTGCAAATCCCACCAACCCCTGACAGCCAGAAGTTCTGTAGGTTATGAGCTTGAGAAATGCGGGATGGACAACGCTGCATGACCAAAAAAAAGAGGGCTGAGGGTATTTAGCTGTAAATATGACAAACAGAATTTGTAGTTTAACCTCAAAAAACAGTTATTATGCAGAATGAAAAGTCACTATTTTTATAAACTGAGCTGTACCATTTAAAAGTGATACAAATATGTAAAAGCCAAGCAAATCAGCTTATAAAACACAGACAAAGCTAAGGAAACAGCCCGTGTGGTTTACTATATATTAGGAAAATAATAAAATGTTATTGCCTCAATGTCACTGGTTCACTTGGACAAATGGAATGTGGTGTTTTACTAAGAGGAATATGCAACTGGAAATTCAATCTCATAAGCAATCAATTCACTTGTCCCCAGTAACCTTAAGTAAAAGCATTTGTGGCTCTGCCAGTCGTGAAATTAGTTGCAGTCAACACTTGTACAAATAGTTTTGTCTTCATCCTCATTCGGCTGCCATGAATGGCCAGTGCTTTGCTTAGTCATCCAATGAGAACACAATCTGTCTCCCTGTTTTTTTTTTTAACTCTCAATTGTCAACAATAGAAAAAGAATGAATACCTCTTCCTCTTCTTCTTGGTATTGCTGGTCAATATTGTCTTCTTGCTGATCAGGGTTTCCAGCCATCTGTAACACAAAGAGGCCCAGTATCATGAAAGCAGCTTGGATGAAAAAAACAACTTGTTTCAAAGAATAATCCGTCTGTGCTCTCTCTGCTGGGGACATTAAATGGAGACGCTCACAAACTCAGAGAGTGAAGCAGTACTTTCATTTCACTGCTGTCGGTTCATGTGCTATGTTTGTGATGTCTGTCGTCCACATTTACAGCAGCAGAACACAGCATGACTAGTGCTCACCAAATGCCAGCTATAAACATAAATTATTTTTCACTGTACTATTTTAAGGCAGAACAAACAGGAGAATTTTGTAAAAACTAATTATAGTGTCAGGCAGTAAAAAGGTTGTTAGCCATTTGCATTACAGCTGAAGCAGAACAATTAGTGCTTTATACATGTGTTTCCTGTACTGGTTTAGAAAGCATGATGAAGCTTAGGTGTTTTCATTAACTGCAGTGTGGATTTGAGTCTTGTGGAGTACTTCTGCCTCCAAGTGACTCCTTGTGGCACTATCATGTAGAATAGGGAGAGCTGCTTACCGCTAAATGCTCCTGGACCTCAGCATGGTCTTGCTGTTGCCTCTGTGCCTCATTCTCGTCGGGCAGGTTCTCCTCTCGATCTTGTTCTGCCTCTTCAAATTCATCTTCCCCTTGGTTATTTGGATCGTCGGCTGGATTCACATCTTCTGCAGCAGCCTTCTATACAGACATTGTTTCCTTTGTTAGGCAGCTTGCATGAGATAACGTAAGAATATTTCCCTTTTTTATACAGTAAAATACATGGTGGGGACCCATATCCAGTGCACTTGTGTAAGCAGTCTTAGTGCCTTTCCCAAAAAAAATCTGGCACGAGACACAGAATGCAGCTCACAAAGTCGCATCCATAGGCAACATACGTGTGAGTGGTGGAAAATGAAACCTGGGTTGTCCTATGAAAGCTATTCTGTTATTCTGAATGATATTTGCTGCATCACAATGTGTTTGTATTCATAGAATCCTATTCGCAGTTCCATCTACCACTGCCCTGAACTATTCTCCCAAGTCTTTCCATTTTAACAGATTTGTTTTTTAATGTAGCCACCAATGTGCACGACCAGGGAGTGTGTTAATCACAGGCACTCCCAAACTCCGGTGTACAGTACTAGGGGGATCAGCACCCACCCTCTAGAATCATAATGGAAAGCAGAAACAGCACACAAGCTGAACCACAAGATAAACCTCTAGTGCTTTATTGTGTCAGACTAACTGAACAGCAGGTTTCTGGGGCATGCCCATTGTCAGACACAATAAAGCACTAGGGGTTTACCCTGTGGTTCAGCTATTCTGTTGGCTGGTTCTGCTTTCCTTTGGATACGTTTGGGCAGAGCTAAAGGATGTAACTTGGCTATGCCTAAACAGGATGTAACTATGTATGTGTATGCTTCAAAATGTAAATCTGGCTCTGACTGCAAAGATAGATGAAACTCAAGGAATTTGACAATTTAGGGTATTGTCAAAACTACAAATGTAATCTGACGTACAAATTCTTTACATTGCTGAATAAGAAGATGTAACGGAGATAATGCTATATAACATGGCTTTAAAATGTAAAACTGTATCCCTAGTACCTTTTAAAGGAGAAGGAAAGGTTAAAACTAAATAAGCCTTATCAGAAAGGTCCATCTAATTATACCAGTAAACCCTCAAAGTAGTGCTGCTCTGAGTCCCCTGTCAAAAGAAAACTGTATTTATTTCCTTCTATTGTGTACTCATGGGCTTCTGTATCAGACTTCCTGCCTTCAGCTTGAACCTCATTGCCCTGGGCAAGAGCATGCTCAGTTTGTTCCTCCCCCACTCCCTTCTCTGCTGTAATCTGAGCCCAGAGCAGGGAGAGACTCAGGCAGGAAGTGATGTCACAACATGTTAATACTGCAGCTGCTATCCTAAACAAACAGAGAGTTTCTAGAGCTTTTTACTCAGGTATGGTAAAACATTCTACAGAATAAATATTGCATTCTAGCTTGCACTATTGCAGCTAATCTATTGGCAATAAAATGCCACAGGGGGTTGATATGAGGTGGTATATTGTTAGAGACTGGGCTCTTTTCCAGGTCAGCTTCCAACATTATATGAGTGCATAATTTCCCTAAGGTGAGAACTGCGGCATCCCTATGCTTATGTACTTGAGAATGAAAAGAGAGAATTAAGAATGTTTACAACGTTCGGCTCTGCAAGCAATATCCAGGCTAAGGCTAGTAGAAAAGAACTTCTGATTCATCATTGATCATCAAACATCTGATAGAGAAGCTTATGTAGCCTCAAAAGCCTATGAAAAAGTAGAGTTCTTTATAACATGCCATAAGAGATTATAGGGGTTATGTAATAAAACTGCCAAGTTTGCTACAGGTCTAATCGCAAATAGCAACCAGTCAGCAGGTTTAACTGGTTACCAGTTACTGTACCTGGGCAAACATCATTTCTTTTATTACATATGGAAGTTTAAGGTTCAACATAAAGTAGGGTTCTTTTGTGAAGTTTATTTATTATATACATTCATTGCACAGCTTACGATTATTATAGACTACACAAAATTTGGTATATTTGTATAGTTTTTTTAATGAAATGGCTGTGCAGCTGCCTGGTACTGCACTATTCCACACTGGTTTCTGGTGGTGGGAGTTGTAGTTCACATGGGCAACTTTCAAATGAAGAAATATTACTGAAGAGTAAAAGTTAGACCTTTCACCCTCTGTACTAATAATAGGCACTTTGGACTATTATTATATCTCGTAATTATTCTCTTCTGAGCCTACATTACTAAAGGCAAATTAATAGCAGTTATTTGTAACTGACAGATAATAAACTGCACTTTTTAAACTCCCACTTTTACCCAGCTACAAGCAGCTGCTACAAACCTCCTTACATGATATAAACCATTTTTGGCACTTTATTTCAGCAATTCTTATACCTGTTACCAAGACTATCGCTAGTTATTTTTCCCCATTCTACATTTTTTTGGTCTGTCCTTCCAAATCTAAAGACTTCATGATCAGGGACAAATATGACCAGTTTTAGTCTATAAACGTATGGCACTGCACATTGCCTACTTTCTAAGGTATTAAGAGATCTACTTGGCTTCATACAGAAATAAAAATCATTTTTTTCATGTAGCATACTGTATATACATCCTTTTTTATGAACAACATCTCTAAAACAGATTGTAGAATCCACTCTTACTAAATGGACCCCGCAGCCATACCCACAGCAAAGGCACAATGGCCTATCCCTAGTGAATAGCTATGCACATGCAGAAAACCTAAATAACATCATATGCATTTTAAGAATACAAACGAAAGAAAGATGCGGCTAATGGCGGAGCTCACCCGTGACACGCCGGCTCCTGCTCTGCTCCCTAGTGAATAGCTATGCACATGCAGAAAACCTAAATAACATCATATGCATTTTAAGAATAAACTGTACTTTTTCTTTAGCATTCTTTGACATGGGATACAGTTATCATTAGAATCTTAGCCTGTCAAAGCGCTCGTAAGTCATCCTTATTCTCGCCACAAACATTCTGCTTCAGTGAGCAGACTGAATCAATCTCTTACAGAGCGCTATTTTCCCATGTAACAGTCAGTGAGATATTATGAATCGATGGGAGCTACAAGTCGATGGATATAATTGTGCCAGACAAACGCAACCGTACAGAGGAGCAAACTTTCTGACGTTGATCAATAAATAAAATTAAAATGCTTCATTAGCTGTCTCTACATTGCATGCCAGAGCTTCAATCACGATAACACGATCCTGTACTTCATTAAAGAAGCAATGAAAATAATCTGTATGTTTCCTACTAAGAAACACCTATGCTTTAAAGATTTTCATTAAATTTAATTGGTCGGTGTCAGAAGAAACAGTAGCTATCAATTTATCTCAATGCATCATGTTTACCTCTTGCCCCTCTCTACTTTCAGCTTCTTGATCCAAGGCTTGCTCCTCATTCGCATTATTAGCAGTGTCTATGTCTTCTGCCTCATCTTGGTGATCATCCCTTTCATAAGCTAAAATGAAGCAAACATACAGAGGCATTGGATCTTGAAATAGTTACATTAGATCTTAGAATAGTTACATATATAATATATACATATTACATGACATACTAAAGTAATTGTATTAAGTCCAAGGAGTATTTAAATTCGTATGTATTAGTTTGGAGCAGCACCTGGCCATGGATACCGTACATACATGCACGCTGGTGACACAATCCCCTAGGTTGACCTATACACAGAATTAGTCTATATATCCATCATAACCTGAATGAATGCTTCAGGAACTTATTACTTTTGAATCACTGCGGATGGAGTGATTTAGTTCCATTGTCTCTAACTTCATTCCCCACTGCTTAATGAACTGTTCTTTATTTATCCGACATGAAAATTTAAAAGCAGCACCATGGGGGGGGGGGTAATGAATATTAATGTACAGGTAAGTAAGCAATTGTAATAGAGTTCAATAACCTTGTAAAGGTTAATGAATGAATTATTTTTCAATAAATTCTACTGCAAAGGCATTTTTTTTTAATGCGTTTCCCTTCTGTAATCTCCCGATTTGCTTCTTGGAGTAAGAAAAAGTAGAAATTTAGTAAAAATCAAGTTATTTCTAAAGGAGCAACATTTTTCACAGTGCTGGAACTAGATAAAATACATTCTGCATGAGCCTTTTCAGCAGTTATATGGGAGCTGTATCCCTCCGGATGAGAAGGCTAAAATTTGCATTGGTTGAAGTAGCAGTAATCGAGGTGCAAAGAAAATGGACTTCTAATACACCATGTTGTTCTGTGCAAATGGAGCACAGTTTGCTGATGTGTTGCAATGCTACTGACTCCTGCTATTGAGTGGGGTAAATGATGTGAGGACAGGGCATGCTCCAGTAAACTGTATCTTATGGGTAGAACTTTATATCTATCAAAGTTTGTAGCATCTCAGTCAACAAAGCAAAAAACAGCTATAGAATTTTGTGGGAAAAGAGAAAAATGTAGGGATTGAACCTGCTAATACAATGACTATGGAGAGCAATTTCCAAGCACCTTCTCAGCAGACCAGGCCATTACCAGTGCTCCTATTAAGGGAACAAAGTGGGTTCCAGAAATTATGAAGGACAATGGCACAAAGCACAACTTCAGGATTTTGCAATGTTTTTTTTTTTAATAGCCTGAATTGTTTCAGCACAAACTGTTCAATAGTTAAATGATCACTATGACTGATAAACATTACACATGCACATTACAAAGGGCAGCACACCCCCTTGTTCAACAAGAGTTCAATTAACAGGGCTTATGCTGAACATACTTTGTGCAATGTTATTTTCAAATGCAGAGATGAGAGTGTATGAGAGAAGCTAGACGCAGAGTAGGAAAATGAGCAATCACCAACCAACTCTTGCCCATATGGTGATCACTTTTTTTTTTTTTAAACAAATGTTGTGATACTCAGGGGTGTTTATAAACTAAAGGAAGGCAATAATGCAAGAAAATACCTGCTTCCTCCTGCTGTATAGGTTGTTCTTCTCCTTGTACGATATCATGGTCAGCATTCTCATACTCTGCCTGCTTCCTATGACAGCACAAAAAAATGTGACTGACAGAAAAATTGCCTCCAGTAGAGACAATATGGTATAGGATTACTGAGAAGATGACATTGGAATAAAAGAAATAAACAGAATGCCATGCTCAGCGCCAATGGGAGGAAGAATTAGGGGTAACAAGATTAATTTTGTTTTACAGAAATGCCAAAATATACCTGCAGCAGAAATAGCATAAACAAATAAACCAGAGAACTGCAAAATGCCAGACAAGAAAGGCAGGATATTTAGTGAGATTAGATAAAGCCAAGTACTAAAGAATTTTCAAAGATTCTCTGGCTTTTCATTTCATGGGACAGTTCCAAAGGGTTCATAGCTGAAGCCAAATTCTGTGTACACAGTATCTCAGCTTGGCAGATTGGCCCTGGTTTTCTGTAATGGCATAATAAACAAAAATGGAACCCTGTGGGAAGCGATAAGGCATTTTTGGCCAGCCTGCAATCAGACAATGGCTGTTTAGGCGAGGCTAAAACTGAATGAAGAGCAAGCAGTATATTCACTTAATTTATGGAGAGGAAGAATAGGGAAAATATAAGATTAAGCTATACCGGCCCTTTTCAGCCCATCCTTTAGACCCCTTATAAATGAGATTGTTTAAGGGAACCTTAGCTTCTCAGCAAGTTGTTCCTCTTTATATTTATTTTGCCTCTGCAGTTGACGGTCTTTATCATGTAGTTGCCGCTGGCGGAGAAGATGCTCTTTGAGCCTCTGTTGGTGAATCAGATCCTGTTGCTCTTTGAGGCGTCTCGCTTCCTCCATTTGTCGTGCTGCTAGTTGCTGCTGCTCCAGCTGCTCCTCATAGGCAGATCTGTTCTTGCTCTGAGGCATTCGTGTTGAATCCCTCTATCACAACAAAAAGGAGCAAGAACAGCATGGTTATGTACTACTAACATACCTGCACTGGTACAGGAACATTAACAATGACAGAACATTTCAAACTGTAGAGATGGAACAATTCAGTTTTTGGAGAAAATCCAGCATGTTTTACAAGATTTCGTTTTGCTTTGTATTCAGTCAAGGCAAAACCAAAAATAGAAAATGCAGTTTTGCAGATATTGTTGGTTCAGATTCAGTTCAGCAAATCCATCTGTATTAAAACTCATACCGCTCATGTCTGCTGCTTACTAGAAATAACAGTAGTAAAGCTACTTAAAAAAATAAAATGCACATTCAATTTTATTCTCGGAGGAATCTTGACATTAAATACTAAACAGTATGGTTTACTAAACACATACAGTAATAATGACAAATACAACACGCTCTTACAGAACACTTTAGTACTTACTAAACTACACTACCCTGGAACTGCATTGCATCAGGGGTCCCCAAACTTTTTTACCCATGAGCCACACTCAAGTATAAAATAATGTTGGAGAGCAACACAAGCATGCAAAAAGTTCCCGGGGCTTCCAAATAAGTGCTGTGATTGGGTATTGATAGCCCCTATTTTGACTTGCAGCCACCAGGAGGCTCTGTTTGGCAGTATACATGGTTTTTATGCAAATAAAGCTTGCCTTTAAGCCAGGAATTCAAAAAGAAGCACCTGCTTGGAGGCCACTGAGAGCAACATCCAAGGAGTCGAAGAGCAACATGTTGCTCACCAACTACTGGTTGGAGATCACTGCTCTAGATGGAGCCTTACCAGGCATCCACCTGTGAATCTATATTCCTACAATTTTGTAGGCTTACGTTGCTGTAAACTTTCTGTGTGCTACAGTGCCATAGGTCAATCTATGATGTAGCGATGATTTAGCCCTAAATGGACTGGAGGAATGAAGATGTGTCTGACATGCTTTCATAGCACCAGAGCTCACTGTCTGATGATTTTTACATAATATCAAAAGTAATTGTCTCACCTCAGTATGTTTATTTCCTTGTATATTGTTGGTCTCCTCTTGCTTTTGCTCCTCCTGATTTCCTTCCAATGCATGGTCCTCTTCTTCTGGCTTGCTTTGCTCCTGTTCCTCTTGTACTTGATCTTGTTCTTCAACTAAACGTTCTGGCTTTCCAGCCTGTTCCATTTCTTCTTCCTCCAGTTCCTTTTTGTGTTCTTCTTCTACTTCAACAGGATGCTCAGTGGGTGTCGCTGTCTCTTGCCATGGCCTAGTGTCTTCTTTTGGCATGTCGAGATTAGTTTTCACTTTGTTCAGCTGTACCGCCTCATCATTGGTAGCAGCACTTGACCTGATGATATGATCCACTACTTGCCGAGTCTGAACATTTGTCTGCAGAAATAAGTTTCAACACACTCTTTAAACGAAGGCTTTCAATAAGCAACCCTTCAGATGTGCAAGAAAAAGCTATATATACAAACATACAAGTTAAATACAAATACTGACCAAAACAGGAGATAAAGGTCTCTCTGTCTCTCACTCTCAAATAATTTAGCCTCAAAATACTCTTCAATCGATTGGGCTCAAGGCTTACCATAATCGCTTGTTCTGTCGCATGTTCCTGAATGGGTACAATGTTTGGTGAATGATTTTGTTCTGTTGGGTCAGTGGTCTTTTCTGGTTGGCGTAGGCTTGACATTTTATTGAGTGTTTTTTTTAACTGCATAAACTCTTCTACCTGGCTCTGGAAAAAAAAAAAAACATTGTGCCCTTTATACATAGTAAATTTTATTTGTAACAGAATTCAATATTATAATTTACTTAAAACAACCAATTGCATATCCAGACGAGCAAAGCAACAGTGTACAGCTAGAAAAACAGATATTACTGGAAATAAAAGCCCCAAGAAAAATAAATGTTTAGGGAACAATAAGTACTGCAGGTAGATTTTTTTTTTTAGTTTCAGACAAAGGAACAACTATCAAAAGGATTTCTTAATTTAGGATTTATGGGAAATAAATTAAAGTCATGTAATCCTAGAGACAGGTGCAGGGAAGTAAAATCTTCTTCAAATCATGGCAGATTGCAAATTGAAAAAAAGGTGACAGAGTCGGATATTTCCTTTAGAATTCTTGACAGGCCTCAGTAAGAGCAAAAATAAAGCCAAAAGGTTGTTGATTTCCACAAATGACTGAAGAAACCTTGTAATTTAATGTAATTAGTGTTAAAGGCACTATTTTCTTTGTGCACACACACATACACAGCATAAGTTTAAGCTGTCAAATTGCCACTTTGGACACAAATAAAAAAATATATGAATATTCCTTAATATCTGCAAGTGCTGTTGTACTGGATTTGTTTTTTGGGGGGTGCCTGTTATCATATGGCACTGCAATGCGATGATCTCTATTTTCTTAGTGTATGTAATGTATTAAAAGGAGTCAGTAGTAACATTTATTGTTGCAATCATGAAGGTTTCACAAATGCTTCATAAATAAATAATTCTGATAAAGTTTTGCTGAAGCATATTGAAATTCTATAGGTGAGTATGTTGTTACACAGGCCATGGGTAAGATTTGATTGATTTCTGGAAGGTTGGTGCATCAAAAAGCCTAGTTTGGCATTAATTCTATGGTAACTTAAAGGGGGAATCTGGAAAATCAATTTGATTATTGTCAATGGATGTCCTCAGGTTATGGGTCAACAGGGAGAGTATCAAGTGCCCTAGGCTCAGTGCTTTCCACTGACAACAATTATCTCAGTTCCATCACCAAGTTTTCCACAAGGAAATGTTCAGTGAGCAAACTACTTAAGGGCTATGTTTAAAAAAGGCAAATCCATCTGCTTTAGATTCAGCATTTTGGGTTTGGACTCGGTATTGTATTTTCATGTTGGACTACCTTTAATTCAAGGTTAAGGTGCTCTTTGAAGGTATTTGGTTTGATCATCATGGTCTTCTCTAGTTCAGATCCGAACCATTTAAAATACTCTTCACTTTCTACCATTGTCTCTGATCCAGTGGGGAGCAGCACATGAATGCAAATATCATGGGAGGAATTTGACCCATGAATACTGCTTGCCTAACAAAGTTATATATGCTCACATAGTGATGATAGGGAAGTCTTCGGGTGATCTTTCAGCCACATTGCAGCAGACCTGGTCTCACCTCTGTCTATTAAATAGTGTTATTTCACAGCTGTGTTGTGCGTATAGACAACATTCAGAAAAGCAGTGGAGACCAAGTACAGGTATGGGACCTATTATCCAGAATGCTCAGGACCTGGGGTTTTTTTGGATAACAAATCTTTCCGTAATTTGGATCTTCATGCCTTAAGTTTGCTAGAAAATCTTTTAAAGATGAAATAACCTCAATAGGCTGGTTCTGCTTCCAATAAGGATTAAATAAATCTTAGCCTGGATCAGAGAAAAAGGAAATAATTTTTAAAAATTTGGATTATTTGGATAAAATGGAGTCTATGGGAGAAAGCTTTTCTGTAATTCAGAGCTCTCTGAATAACTGATCCTCTACCTGTACAAGATATTAGTACACAAAATAAACATGCACATCACAGAAGCCCCTATTATGCTTAGAGCATGCATTTTAACAAGGTATGTCCAACATAGGCAATGGGGGTGCTACAGTGCCTCAAGTTAGACATCCTTGGTTTATACTGTTGCTGTCAGTGAGGAAAGGAACAACCATTATCATATAAATTAGATTTTTAATTGATGCTTTTACAACATGAAATCAGATCAAGGGTTACTGAGGGTTAGAGCATCAGGACTTTCCCTGCATGCACGCAGAGCAGATCAACATTTTAACTGTGAGAAATGACAGCAGTTTGGATGCAGTAATTGTCTTCTGACCTGTGCGGCAGCTAGCGCACTCTTGTGGTTTTCCAAATTCAATGCAACTTGTTCATGTTCAGAGAGCAAGTTCTTATGCTGTTGCTGTATCAAAAAAAAGTCAATAGAGCTACTTTATAAATATATTTAATATATGAGTTTCAGTAATATCTTTAAAGAAGTGACCTCAGTGTCCAAAAAAACTTTCAACATATTTTATTTCAGCTCGATATTAAAGGAAAAGGCTTATTCTAAGATGTCCCACTCACTGGGCATTATAATTTTGTGCACAGACGTGTATATTTTGGCAGCTACAGATCCATTATAAAAACAGTAAATGTGCTCAAGTGCAAAATGCCAACGTTATTATGTATTAACAAACAAACTTTATGGATTATAAGCAACAGTACAATGCAAAAGGCATCCAAACAATCAGGAAGCTGACATGTTTCGGACCACAGAACCGTGTTCCACTGTGCCTCAGTGCATCTTAAATGGAATGGTTTATATATGGTTTATATATGAGTTAACTTCTTGCAATTTTAAGTTGAGGAAGCTATTCTTAAATCATTGCAATATTTGCACCTGCAGTGCTTACCCGAGTGGTGTACCCCTCCTCAGCTTCTTCCAAGAGACCCAGCCTCTGTGGGATCTTCTCTTTTTAGAATTACGCACCTTTTGCAGTCTTTTTTTTTTTAATATAAAATATTTGTTGTTTTTTATATGCAGATTACAATCAAATGTATAATAAACCATATAAAATTCATAATGTAGCAGGTACATAATGGGAGTTCAGTATACAAAGTCATTCATATACATATTTACATGTATATTTACTTGTATAATCACCTTTTTAATACCTTGCCATATACCTTTTGCAGTCTTTTGATGACCCCTTCCCAAATTTTTTGAAAGTGTTGCTGGCATCAAATTCCCAATAAGCAATATATTTCGGAATCTAATAAAATATCTCAGTTGCAACCTTTGATATGTTATTTTGTATTAATTGCAATTAAATATAAGGTTAAATGATTTGCAAATACCTTTCTCTTTTTATTTACATTTTTTTTTTTTTAAACAGTTTTGAAAACAAGGTTGCATGTTCCATCTAATGCTGTGGTGGGTCACGTGTTAATTTGAATAACCAGTTTTACACACAGGTTACTTGCTAGGCCATCAGGCACATATGCAGTTTTTCCAAGCACAGCACAAGGATGGTAACGCCATTAAAATGGCTACCAGTACAGATTACTTGTGCAGGGAGTGAGCCTGCAAATGCACCCTTTTAAATTCATTTATTCCCTCTTCCCAATAATGTAGTCCATGGCTCTATTTTGAATCAAGACCTGAGCTGCTTTACTATGGAAATTATATTTTGATCATATTTCCCTCTCGGTGCTCATTACAAGACAGAGGCACAGATGTCACAAATATTTTCTTTTATGGCACAATAGACAGTAAAGAATAGAAAGAATATAATTGTTTTTAATAAATTCAGTTTCTGTATGATCTGTTTGGACAGTGTTGGGGCCACTTCTGTGACCGGCATTTTATCATGTGCCCACACAGACAGAAGGGGAAGCAGCAAAGCAATGGCAGCTGGCATGGACAGTTGTTGGGGAGATGAAGCTAAAAAAAGCTACATTTATGTTAATTTTTTTAAAAGAAAGCTAATAAGAAAGTTTGCTATTATACTATTATAAATATATCGGATGAAACTGTATTCCAGACAACAATGCAATGTTAAAGGAATTTAAAACTAAAATGAAAAGGCAAGGCAGTTAGGCTGTGACACAGGACTTTCTCTTGTTCTGACACAGAAAATTCTCTTGGGTAAAGGAACAGCTTCTTGGTGGTATATAATGTTATATAATTTTACCTTGACATCTTGGAGCTGGATGTGGACATCCTGATGGGCCTTCCTAAGCTGTTTATTCTCTTCACGAAGATTGTAGATACTTTCTGTCATATTAAATACACAGAGAGGGCAGACAAAGGAAGTTCATCCATACAGTATGTAACGTTTCTGTCCAAGCAAGTAAATGAACACCACATGGCTAGAAACATTTTATGAGAAGGGATAATTAACCCTAACACAACTACCAGTGAAAGCATCTGCATGACCCTGAAATAATGAGTCAGAACTTTAAGCGATGAAAAGAAAAAGATGTAACAAGATGTTACATTTGCAGCTGTCTAAGGATGAATGGCATTAACTACTACTGGAGATCACATTTTTGCAACGTTATGCAATTTCTTGGACTGTATGAAGGAAGTGCTGTGTGAAAAGGCATGCTATTACCAATCCTAATTGATAGGTGGTGCTTATCTTGCATTATTTTCTCCATATGCAG
The DNA here is from genome assembly GCF_017654675.1 of Xenopus laevis. NCBI lineage: Eukaryota > Metazoa > Chordata > Amphibia > Anura > Pipidae > Xenopus > Xenopus laevis. Next base: position 99,743,131 of record NC_054380.1, on the reverse strand, counting down.
CGAGTATATAATGATGGCATAGCTTAAAGTTAATCTAGTAACTAGTGTAGGTTAAGAGTCTTTAGGGCAAGGGCACATGAACCATATCTGCAGCCGCATGCAGGCAGAAGCTGTGCTTCAGTGCAGATACATAAAGCCGCTGATTAGAACGGATCAACTTCTCTTCGCCTGATTTAAATCCACATACAGAGAGAAGCACTGGATACACTTTGTGTGCCCTTGCCCTAAGAGCCAAATCTAATAAGAGATTTAGCTCTTGTATCAGAGAGCACAGTAGGGCATTCTCTCATATAGGACCCCACACCCCAACTCCAAACATGTTAAGGTTGGGTGCTTTGGAGGCAGACGGCTTATGCAAGTTGCTGCATTTCATCATATCTACATTCATGGCAACTGCTGCTTTTATTTCAAAGGAAAAGCATGGCCAGTAAACACTGCACAGTGCCTGAAACATTAAAGATTGAAAAGGTGCATAGTAATTCCTATCCATGTTTATTTATTTTTTTTGCATCACTTTTTTTGAAAATATAGGCATTATTACCTTTTAGCTTGGAGTGTTCCAGCTCCTTTTCTTGCTGCAGAAGTAAATACCTCTCTTTGTGATTGCTGTATGTCTTTGTGAGGTCTTCCCCCAGTTTCTGATGTTCTTCTTGCAGCTCACTGTGCTGTTTCCGTAACTCTTCATGTTGACTCTAAGCAAAATCAACAATTATTAGTTGACGCTAACAGATGAACATAGAATATTCTGCACATATTTGAGATAAGAGTATTCTGCTACAGAACTGCACTTTCTGAATTCTTAATGGTATAAGGGTCTCTGCAACTCCTTAAAGGGATTGCTCAACTTCCCGAATTTTTTTTTTTTTTAGTTCAGTTGTATTCTGAACTGTTACAATATGCTACATTAATCAATACATTTCCAAAACATAGACACATTTTGTGGGTCGTGGGCAGGTTCGGGTTGACCTTTTCTTTCTCTCTCTTCACCCGTGACCTTACTCCACCGGTTGGGTGCAGGTAAACTGTGTACAAAATACCGCACTCAACAGGCTCAGTTAGAGTAACTGATTTTACTAGAAAAACAAAAGAAAGTCATATGTTTCGATCACATCATAGTGATCTTCCTCAGGGAAAAAAAAACTAACAAGAGTTTATGCAGTGCAAACCGATAAGAATCCCCCCTCCAGCCTAACACAAAATAGTAAAAGTAAATAAAATAAAAGCAAGCGATAACTGTAGATGCAGCAAGTTATGGAAAATCATTAAAGTCAAGCTGCTGTTGTTGGATTATTCATAGCATACCACAAAGAAACAATGTAGTTAATGCAGGTCCTTGGGGATAACCAAGATCCAAGTGAGGCATATAGGATTAACTAGATCAGGGGTAGGCAACCCACGGCTCTTCATCCTGCTTGCTACGGCTCAGTCTTGCGGCTTTTCCTATCACAACGTCTATACAGCCCTCGCATAGACATCCCAGGCAAGACTGAGCCGCAGCAAGATGATTCATCATGGTCCTTACCACGGTCGCACACTCAAGCAAAGAGAGAGAAGCCTCCAGAGTCCAACTGCAGCAGGTGCGAGGGCTATAGACGTGGATGTGACCCATATTTTAATGACGTCTATAGCCGTCGCCTTTAAAGATGAGAACACTAGCATTTAATAGGGCCATTCAGTGTTTAATTTATTTCAAAGTAGGCCTACACATTGCACTTTTGTTGTTGTAACTTAAAAATTAAAAAAAAGGTTAAAAGTTTTTTAAAAGTTTATGTTTTGCGGCTCCAGACTATATTTCATTAGTGGAAGAGGGGGCAAAATGGCTCTTTTGATAGTAAAGGTTGATGACCCTTGAACTAGATATTGCATAGCAGGTTGAGGATTGTTGCCCAGGCACTGGGTCCAAAAATGACAATAATTGACAAGATAAGGCAGAAGGGTCTTATACAGAACCAAAACTGAACACAGTTTCAAAAATGCTAAACTATCAAGAATGCCCAGAGTGGACTGCACCACCCGAATAAAAGTGACAGAACTGTGTGAGGCTCTGAGATGAGAGGCCCCTTATTACATATAGCTAAGGACAGCGCAAGAAACACACATCAGGAAATTAAGTAACAAACATTGTGGCCACTAGGGGTCAGGCTTCCTAAAATCAATGAAAGAAAAGAGATTGGATGAACTATAACTCTCAGAACCATTGGCATAACAATATTAAAAAAAAATTAAAAAAGTGATGTAGCATATGCACCACAGACATGATATGGAGCAAAAAAAAGTTATTAAACGTAAACCCTGGCAGATCGTCAGACTGCTTGTCAAAAACGTAATAGAATACAGGCATAAGCAGAGCTCTATGTATAGGAGCTTACACTGCCCACAAATGCAGTCAAAGGACAGATTGCACCATTACGGGAATACTTGGTGTAGTTATAGGTGAACCCTGGCTGAGCGTCAGACTGCTAGTCAATACTGTATAGTGAAACTCAAACAGAGATAATGCTGTATTTACTGCAGTTTTCAATTGCACATTAAAGCAGTCAAAAGACAGATCGCACAATTATGGGAACACGTGGATTAAATACACAGTTATGGCACGTAGTTATCACATAAATATGGCTGTAGAAGGAGCCAAAGAATTGGGCACACAGGGACTGCCCCAACCCAGACTAATAAATAGGGCTATGCTAGAGTGACACGTTAGGACTTGGGGATTTCCAGAAAGACTAGTTGGTTGTAAAAACAGAAAATACAGTTAAAGTACCCAAAGGGAAAAAAGGAAGCCCTTGAGAGAAAGAGGAAACAGAGCAAAAAAGAGAGAAAACAGGGGGCAGAGAGAAATAGACAAAAGTGCGAGTGAACTACCAAATAAGGAGAGTAGATTAAAAAAGCAGTCCATTTGGGGACCCAAAACAGGTCAAAAAGCTAAATTTAAGTATTCAAGGATAAGACCCAAGCAAAATGATAAAAAAAAAAGATATTTTGATGCCAACAGATCCAGTCGATTGTTACAATGTTTCACCGTTTTTATTTGCCCCTCTGAAAAATGGTTGTTACAAATGTGCGGGTTGCACCACACGCAGAAACATGCTGACAGGCAGAAATTTCCATCACCCACACACAGGCAAAACTATAGAAAAAAAGACACTTACTACAACACATGTAATCTATATAATAATTTGTCCTTGTGGGTTGACATGTGTGGGCAAAACCCAGAACTCGTTACATGAACGCATGGGTAACCACAGGTCAGCATTACGTGCTGCATTTGAAAACAAAC